>NC_139224.1:21201702-21644765 GCF_055691185.1 Crinia signifera
ACCCCTCACGGGACGCTATCAGTGATGACGCACTGAGGTGGTGTTGCGTACTAAGTAATAACTGCAAGTGATGGTGGTACAATAATAAAGATAGTTGCCACAATGCAAAGATGGTGGTATATAATTAACTGACGAATGGTAACAATGCACAAATGATGGTACTCGATAATCAAACAACCTCTTCCCCCAATTCCCTATACTGCACGGGGAAGCCCCAAGTGCAGATACCCACAAGGATACAGGGGTGACTGAAGGCAAGAGGACGGCAGGCAATACATAGGTACTTAGCTGAAGCTGGAACTGAGACTCCGGAGCAAAGCAAGCTAAGGCAGTGCAGGACCAGGAACACCACGGGACTGATAGACGCAGGATCCAATAGGCTATAACCGGCGTCTGTTCCCAGCAGACGCCGGCTATTTATTCAAGTTTGCCGCCCCTGTGGCTGCTGACGTCCGCCACACTGTAGCCGCACGCCGGGCGGAAGTTCGGGATGTTGCCGAGCAACGCCCCGACGCGTGGCAGGAGAAAGAGATAGGCCAGAAGCTCGGGGCGTTGCCTGGCAACGACCCCGACGCTCTGCACTCGCCGCTCGTCCCGGACCTGTCAGCCGCAGGAGAGGATCCGGGACGGCGACTGCTAACAGGGGGAATAGCGTATCCAGATTTGGAAAAATACCATGCAGCCTGCATTCTAAGTCAAATTAGAGATTGGGCTAATACGGATCTCTCTAAACCCTGGGTTAGCATAGAACAAAATGCCACATCTCCCTTCCAATTATTAGACTTGCTTTGGCTCCCCTCCTCAGCTATCCCTCCCTCCACTAATAAATGTAAAGCAATTACCACCACTTTATCCCTATGGCACAAACTATGCAAGACCCATTCAAACCATTCTAGTCCCTCCCCATATTTGTCTCTCCCTCCATTGCGTATATAATTCCAGATCTAGACCTGAGCTCTTGGAAATCGCAAGGTCTTACGTCTTTCCAAGACATTCAAGCGCAAGACAATCTGCTTCCATTTTCTCAACTCCAAGAACGTTTCCAAATCCCAAAGCAGTACTTCTAGAAGTATCTCCAAACTAGAAGTTGGCTCTCTACTTTCCACGATAAACTCCTAACCCCTAGGAACTACTGCAAATCTTCCTTCTTATACACTCCAAAACAAGCCGGGAAAACATCTCGAGATGGTACGGTCATATTACAACAGAATCCATCAATTTAGCATTTCCTTCCCAGACTAAATGGGAGAGGGACCTTGGAGATGTTTTTGACCCAGAAATCTGGTCGAGTATTTTCTCCTCCTGCTTCAAAATTTCAAAATGTGTCTCCCACACAGAGATGTTTCTCAAACTCATCCACAGAGTCTACCTTACCCCCGAATTCCTGCATAAGATCTGGCCCGAAGCCTCACCCTACTGCTGGAGAGGATGCGGACAGATTGGGAGCATCTTACATGGTTTTTGGACCTGTCCCCACATCCAGGCACTCTGGACAGCAATTTTTCACCTAATTTCGAAAGTACTAAGGTACCATGTCCCCCTGAGTCCCTTGATCGCATTATTCCACTATTCTTACCCACATGTAATTGTTACAGATAGTTATATCCTCGGCCATATACTTATTGCCTCTAAGGCTGCTATGGCCCAGCAATGGAAAACACCAATTATCCCCTCCATTCAAAGTATAGAAGCCAAAATTCATAAACACTTTATATATGAAACAGCTCCCAGTCCATACAACCCCCTTCACCTCTCACCAGAAACAAATGGGCTAAATGGTCTTTATACAAAACCTTCGACTTCACTCAGACCTCCCAAACACACAACCTTCCAATTGACAGCTTACACTCCCCTTCTTCTTCCTCATAGTTACGTAGAAACCGTATACTAGAGGTTGATAAATCGACTGTCATCCCTTTTGATTGTGCTCATGATTTCATTGTTGTCAGATACTTTCCTGTATGGCTTATAACAGCAATATGTCGGAACTAATGAGATATATATATGATTACATCCTACCGTATAACTTATCCGGTAATACTTCCCCTTTTATTTCTTCCCCCCACTTTGTATCCAATGACTATGTAGTTGTACCGATCTGTGATCTATTTTGTATTATGGTTGTCATGTCAAAACCTTTTGGTACTTTCATAAAACCTCAATAAAAATGATTAATTTAAAAAAAAGAAAGCAAAACTCACTGGCTCCGTCCACTGGAAAGAACAGCAGCAGGCAGCACACACAGGACAACTTCACTGCTGGCAGCAAGGAATCACTGGACAGTGGCTGAATAGGAGCATATGGGGCAATGGGGCCAGACCCAGCCCAGGATGGTATTATATCACTGGAAGGCAGCAGTACCAGTGCACCCATGACCAGACTGACTCCCAGTCCCACCAGGGCCGTCACAGCAGTGATGAGTCTCTTTTAGCCCCTCTCTGGCCAAAGGTGACACTAAGTATGACAGTGTGTCATTCTCACTGAGACACCACGCTGGCCTCTTCTTCCTCTGCTTAAGCAGTCGGGTGAGTGTGGCGTAAGAGCAGCGCTGGTGTTGGCGGTGAAACACGCCCTCTCTGACACCATGCCGCATGCAGCCACACAGCCGGGCAGTGTCTGAGATGATTGCTTCTAGTACTCAGCGCTGCCTGGAGGAAAACAAAGGTGCGCATGCACACCCTGATCCCACTAATCCTGGCACTGGAGGCTGGGATTTAAATCACAGTATTTTTGGGCCTAAATCCCGGGATCTCGCAGATTGTGACCCCAGTATTTGCCTCCCCAGAACAGATGTATGCAGGCTTTATTCTTTGTGCACTTGTGCTATAGAGAAAATCCTGTTTCCCGCACACGTGCGCCCATCTCTGTATGAGTCCAGTGTGCGGATTAAGGGTCCCATTTATCACACAATATTGGCGGCTGTTCCTGCGAATCATATTAAGTGTCCCCTGAATGTATGTAGGAGGGGCCACATCAGCACATGCTAATAACATCATTATAAGCAGCCTAATAACAATTACAGATGCTCCTCATACAATATATAGGATTTGGCGCATCCAATAGGCACAGAAAGATAACAAGAGGAGAACATGGAACGGTTTTATATTATTATATAATCACTATATATTAATCCTATATTAATAGAACCACCCAGCACAGTGATTTCCTTATATTTTTTCTTTCTGTGACTAAAATATACCGTCAACATTACAGCATTGGACATGTCAAAATTTGTGGTTGTCGACATATAATGTGTTGACTATTTGGAACTAAAATAACGCATTGTATGTGAAACATATTTTTAGTTCTGTTAGTAGTTATAATAATATTTATAAAAAAAAACTATTCCAAGCTAGATAGGACATCCCATAATGACATCACAATTAGTATGACATCATTATGACATCACAATCAATAGAAGGCAATAAATTGCTGCTCCCTCAAGCTTTAGCTTAGATAGGAAAGTAGGAGTGAATGTCTCTGGACAGAGATATGGCAGATATGCCGATTTACTTTATGATATGCGTCAGCTTGCTGACAATCTTGGCCGAAGGCCGACCTTTGCCTACAGCAGAAGGATCTCCAGTGGTCACCATGCCACATGCTGTATGGCACCATAGCCTGGATTTCGGATTACCCCATAATCGCATTATGCGACTAGTGATGATTATAGGCCTTGTCCTTGGACTTCTTTGCTTTGCAGCTATATTATTCAGCTGCTTGAGATACTGCTATAGGAATGTAAAGGAAATCCTGATGAAGAAACGTCTGATAGAGAAACTGGAGCTACTGACTGGGTCCCAATCTATTCCTAAAGATGTGGATTTAGAATCCATCGTGATTCATGGGCATACTTCACCAGAACCAGGACCGCGCAAGTCCAACAGCGAGGAATCAGACAAAGCAAATCAGGCCATCAAGCTTCCAACAACCAAGGACAAAAAGCCAAAGACCGGAATCAAGACATCAAAGGTACCTAAAATAATAGGTACACAAATGGGCAAAATAAGAAAAATCAAACATAAGAAGCCCAAATTCCTCAGAATTCCAGTGTTGAGGAACGAGAAGGTTCAGGCATTGGTAACCCAGATCCTCTGTGGATATTTGTATAGTATCGGATCACCGTTACCAGCCCAGTGTACGGAACCAGCTCTCCGGTACCAGCCCAGTGTACAGAACTAGCTCAGAGGTACCAGCCCAGTGTAGAGAACCAGCTCAGCGGTACCAGCCCAGTGTACAGAACCAGCTCAGCGGTACCAGCACAGTGTACAGAACCAGCTCACCGGTACCAGCCCAGTGTACAGAACCAGCTCAGCAGTACCAGCCCAGTGTACAGAACCAGCTCAGCGGTACCAGCACAGTGTACAGAACCAGCTCAGCGGTACCAGCACAGTGTACAGAACCAGCTCAGCGGTACCAGCCCAGTGTACAGAACCAGCTCTCCAGTACCAGCCCAGTGTACAGAACCAGCTCAGCAGTATCAGCAGGTGTACAGAACCATCTCAGCGGTACCAGCCCAGTGTACAGAACCAGCTCAGCGGTACCAGCCCAGTGTACAGAACCAGCTCAGCGGTACCAGCCCAGTGTACAGAACCAGCTCACCGGTACCAGTACAGAATCTCCATACTCTCTGTATTTTAATAAAAGCTGTTCTGTACCTAATTGTGTTTGTCCTGTATTATGTAATATTATATAGAATATGCAGCACTGCTGAAACAATAGGTCACACATCAGACACATTTATATATCCATAGTACTGTTATAAATACATTGTTCTTGTTAGTAAATAATGACATAGAGATATTGTAACACCTTGCAATATTTGGTATATAATCTCAGGTAATGTTTCCAGTTATCCGATCGACAGGTACTCAATTATATACACAACAGTACTATGAAGTAGGATTTATTAAGCTGGAACTGAGTTCCAGATGAGTTATACCGTGTTCTCACTGCCAGTGAGAAATACACTGCAGGGACTGACCCCCGTTCTCACTGCAAGGCAAATTCCCGGGTGAAGAAGTTCTAACCGGTAATTTGCCTTTTAACACGGGTTTTTCTGCAGTGTGAACGGGTCAACCCGTGTCTGCATACCCGGATCTCAAACACGGGTAAAAAGAAGGGTTTTACCCATGTATGAGATCCGGGTATACGACCCGTTCACACTGCAGAAAAACCTGTGTTAAAATTCCCGGGTCGACATGATAGACCCGGGAATTTGCCTGCAGTGAGAACGGGGTATAAATTGCCAGTAAACATTGGACCAGTGGTGTCAAATCTTTAGAGGGGCTGCATGTTACAATGTAGTAAGACTCTCCGAATGTTGCTATTTGCAGAACTGTCCTGGCAATTAGTCTAGGTCAGGGGTAGGCAAGTAAATTTTAATGGAGTCCGGATATTTTGAATAATTTTGATCAAGGTCCGACGCAGCGTTCTCAGTCCTGCACTGCGCCGGTGCGCGATGACGTCACCGGCGCAGTGCACTACTGGGAACGCTGAAGCCCTGAGAGGCTTCAGAAGAAAATGCATACTAACGGGGACTGAAAACTAAAATTTAAAGTTTAAATTGTGTGCGGCGGTCTAATGCCTAGATTCGCCTATGGCTACTATAGCGCCAGAGCACTAATCTATATTCTATTTTTATATATTAATTTTATAATCTCCCAGAGAGAAATAGTATAGGTAGGAGATTAATGGAGAGAGGGAGCATTTGGAGGGTACATACTATTGAGAGAGAGGAACAGGAACCCACGTAAGGTAGATGACCACAGCAGGGTTGAGATCAGGCACAATTTCTGCCTCCTGTTGTGTGCTTGATGTGCAGCAGGCAAGATGGCCGCCGCTACAGTATATGAGCTGAAGAGGGAGAGTCAACCCTGCCGACTGGAGTCTCAGGGAGTGTGAGGGCACCAGCTGGTATCCGGACCTTGTCCCCGCAGTCACTGTGTCCCAGGATCACGGGCAGAGAGAAGGGGGATCCCCGGCGGCCGAACCGGAGCGTCCAGCGGGTCCGCCGGGGGGGCTGCAGAAATCGAGGCGCAGGCTTCAGGAGTACTGGAGGCCGCAACCCGCAGGAGTGATCTATGCACTCCCCGGCTCCGCAGCTCTCCAGCACAGGTGGCGGGGTACCGGGACCAAGGTGAGGATACACTGTGGGGATGAGAAGGGTGTAGGGGGAGGCTGGGAACTGGGTGGCCATCACTCAGAAGCAGGAGCCCCGGGATAGTGCGTCTTCTCTCCTCTGCCGCTAGGCCACGCCCCCTAATCTATATTCAAGAGACGGTCCGGTTTCCTGTCCTTTGCGGTCCGGAGTCGGACTCAGCAAAATGTCTGTGCTGTCTCTGATGCTGTCCCTCTCTATGATGCTGTCCCTCTCTATAATCAGCTTGGGACAGGTGTAGATGGAAATACAGGACTACCTGTCATTATGTAGCAAAGGGGGAACCGGACTTGGCTTCGACCCCACTTTCCGTCACACCCTGCTTACAGCAATCTGGGGAGGGCTCCTGAAGATGGCAGGCAGCCGGGACACACTCTCAGCACGTCTCACCACCAAACGGCTGGTTGCTTATCTGCTCCATGGTACAGGAGACCCACAGGTTGGCACACCATGCAGATCTGTTCCCTCAAGATGGCCACCACAGCACTGCTCCAACGGTTCCCTCCGAGCCCAACTGTCAGTGTGGGGCTTCTATATATAGACTTCAGTCACGTGACCCAATGGCTGCATGCTGCTGTAATGTCAGCTGCACCTATCATTGGACCAGTGGTGTCAAACTCATGGTCCTCCGCCTGTTGTAGAACTACATGTCCCAGCATGCCCTGCCACAGTTTTAGCAATCCATTATATACAATCTGAGGCAGGGCATGCTGGGATGTGTAGTTCCATAACAGCTGGAGGGCCATGAGTTTGACACCACTGCCTTGGACTAATGCAAAAGGATTCTTCCTAATAGCTGATGGTACTTAGGCCCTCATTCTGGTTCAATCGGAAGGGGGTGAATTATTCCACAGGGCGGCATCTCAGATGCTAGTTAAGCTGCCATGTTTGCAGCTTACCGAGCTAACCTGAATCAGGACCTTCAGTTTTGTGCCTGCACAGTTGCATTACAATGATTAGGGCTCCATAGTATGCAGCCCCCAGGACTAATGCATTATGGCTGCATTATAGCACAGGCCGGGCCTCCTGCTACTCACACTCTGGACAGCAGTCCCTGTGGGAGGGGTTTCCTCTCAAGTGACTCCCAGCCCTGTGTGAGATCAGCAGGCAGAGCTTCCAATCAGCAGCCGCTACACAGCCGCCGCCTCCCCCTGCAGAGCCAGCTTGTCCTGCATTCCGCTGGGTCAGCACACAATGTAGAGAAGGTTGAAAATAGGTTTTCTTTTGTACAGCGCTCTGAATGGGGTGTGCATTGAAAGGTCTCCAGTAATTAGGTCGATAGTTAATAGGTGGATCTCTATTGGTTGACAGCCAACAGGTCGAAATTGACATACGGTCAACATGGAAATGTTCGACGCAGTAAAAGCTCAATGAGTTTTCTATTTTTTTTGAGGGGGGGGGGGGTGTCTATGTTGAAATCTGCTGACATGGGACACTGTATGCGTGCACCAAACTATTATAATCTAACTCTGGGCCCAACTGGATCGTGAAGAACAAGTCGGTTACAAAAAAAACCCATGAAAAGTGTACAAGTCCGAATCGGGCCCCTAGAGCCTTATTCAGATTTGTACGCAATGCGCTTATCGGTAGACTGTGCACGCGCCAAGGCACTTTACTGATGGCACCTGCAATCAGCAGCAGACATTTAGTGCTATGGATTGTTGGAGTAAGTAGGGCCCCAAACCGGTATCTTGCCTAGGGCCCCATGAGGTCTAAATCCACCTCTGCCTTGCATAATACTGCAGTGTCTTTAATACAATCATTTTATTACCAATTGTACAGAACATAAGATCTATCGACGCAACATCGGACTGGCGGGCCCAGGTATCGCGTCAGGTGACACATTCGATGTGCATACAATCCTTCGATTGATCGCACAGATGCGGATTGTAGGCAATATCGCCCTAGTGTATGGGCACCATAAGAAAGAAAAACTCTGCAAAATATTATTCATGCTTATATAACCTACAAAATGACCCTGTGACCCCCCAACCAAATCCCGAAGAGAGATCTAATTTTCTTAGAAACCTACCACTACGGTCTCTATCCACACAAGATATTGAATTCTTAAACTCTCCCTGGACTCTCCAAGAGATGGAGTCAGCCATATCTTCACTACCTTTAAATAAAGTCCCTGGGCCCAGATGGCTTCACCTCCAACGTCTATTAACATTTCAAAAAGACCCTTGCCCCAGTCCTTTTAAACCTCTTCCAAGAATCTACACCCTCTCCTTATTTTCCAAAGAGATGTTAGAATCCCGAATAGTAACCATCCCGAAACCGGGTAAACCCCCCACTGCAGTGCAAAATTACCGCCCTATTGCTCTTTTGAACGTAGATGTCAAATTATTTGCAAAAATGATCGCAAACAGGCTCTCTCCCCTTTTACCCAACATTATTAACCCAGATCAAGTGGGATTTGTAATTGGCAGACAAGCGTATGAAAATACAAGAATTCTAAATATTATTGAACATTGCCATAGTTCCAGTCGACCTCTATTCCTGCTATCCCTCGATGCTGAACAAGTGTTGATAGGTTGAACTGGAACTATATGCAACAGACGCTACAGAAATTTGGAATTACAGGCACTTTCTTTGATGCCATCCTAGCTCTGTACTCCTGCCCATCGGACAAAGTATTTGCCAATGGCTGCCTATCTGACATAACCAACGGCACCAGACAGGGCTGCCCCCTTCCCCCGTTAATATTTGTTCTTGCTGTAGAACCATTGGACAATTTAGTTTGTGTCGCTAATCCAGAATCATCCCTTCCCCGGTTACACTCTATCCTTGAACATTACACACAAGTCTCCTACTATAAACTAAATACTAACAAAACAGAGGCCCTCCCTTTACATATTTCTATTGAATCCATTCAATCCATGAAATCCCAGTATAAATATGCCTGGCAAAACAAATCCCTTAAATATTTAGGCGTGCACCTTGCTAGAGACTCTGACCGTATGACCTGTAATTATGACCCTCTACTCAGAACATTTGAAACTTTGACCACGGAATGGCTTTTACGGGACGTTACATGGATGGGGCGTGTAGCGACAGCCAAGATGATTCTCCTTCCCAAACTCATGTATCTATTCAGAACCATTCCTCGCCCCTATCCCAAATCAATTTGCAATACATTTAACCGTATTCTTTCAAATTATGTTTTGGGAAGGAAGAAAGCTAAGCTCGCCAGGTCTATTCTTACTGCCCCAAAAGACAAAGGGGGTGTTAGAGGGGTATCCCTGGACCTGCTCCCTAACTCTATTGTCCCAGCCTGGGGTCCACGAATATGTGCGGTGCTAGGCTTCACCTGTACCCGTCCCGGCTGTAAGGGCGAATTAGGTCCGCCCAGACTCCGTTACAGGCAGGTCTTATGATGGGACAACGTATTCGTGGAAGCAGACCGGGAGCAAGAGGAGATCTAACTACTCCCTGACTGGACAGGCCCGGGGACCCCTCACGGGACGCTATCAGTGATGACGCACTGAGGTGGTGTTGCGTACTAAGTAATAACTGCAAAAATGCAGAGACGGTGGTACAATAATAAAGATAGTTGCAACAATGCAAAGACGTTGGTATATAAATAACTGACGAATGGCAACAATGCACAAATGATGGTACTCGATAATCAAACAACCTCTTCCCCCAATTCCCTATACTGCACGGGGAAGCCCCAAGTGCAGATACCCACAAGGATACAGGGGTGACTGAAGGCAAGAGGACGGCAGGCAATACACAGGTACTTAGCTGAAGCTGGAACTGAGACTCCGGAGCAAAGCAAGCTAAGGCAGTGCAGGACCAGGAACACCACGGGACTGCTAGACGCAGGATCCAATAGGCTATAACCGGCGTCTGTTCCCAGCAGACGCCGGCTATTTATTCAAGTTTGCCGCCCCTGTGGCTGCTGACGTCAGCCACGCTGTAGCCGCACGCCGGGCGGAAGTTCGGGGATGTTGCCGAGCAACGACCCCGAGGCTCTCCCGGCGCACTCCACTCACAGCCCGTCCAGGACCTGTCAGCCGCAGGAGAGGATCCGGGACGGCGGCTGCTAACAGGGGGAATAGCGTATTCAGATTTGGAAAATACCATGCCGCCTGCATTCTAAGTCAAATTAGAGATTGGGCTAATACGGATCTCTCTAAACCCTGGGTTAGCATAGAACAAAATGCCACATCTCCCTTCCAATTATTAGACTTGCTTTGTCTCCCCTCCTCAGCCATCCCTCCCTCCACTAATAAATGTAAAGCAATTACCACCACTTTATTCCTATGGCACAAACTATGCAAGACCCATTCAAACCATTCTAGTCCCTCCCCATATTTGTCTCTCCAATCCATTGCGTATATAATTCCAGATCTAGACCTGAGCTCTTGGAAATCGCAAGGTCTTACGTCTCTCCAAGACATTCAAGCGCAAGACAATCTGCTTCCATTTTGTCAACTCCAAGAACGTTTTCAAATCCCAAAGCAGTACTTCTAGAAGTATCTCCAAATTAGAAGTTGGCTCTCTACTTTCCACGATAAACCCCTAACCCCTAGGAACTACTGCAAATCTTCCTTCTTATACGCTCCAAAACAAGCCGGGGAAACATCTCGAGATGGTACGGACATATTACAACAGAATCCATCAATTTAGCATTTCCTTCCCAGACTAAATGGGAGAGGGACCTTGGAGATGTTTTTGACCCAGAATTCTGGTCGAGTATTTTCTCCTCCTGCTTCAAAAATTCAAAATGTGTCTCCCACACAGAGATGTTTCTCAAACTCATCCACAGAGTCTACCTTACCCCCGAATTCCTGCATAAGATCTGGCCCAAAGCCTCACCCTACTGCTGGAGATGATGCGGACAGATTGGGAGCATCTTACATGGTTTTTGGACTTGTCCCCACATCCAGGCACTCTGGACAGCAATTTGTCACCTAATTTCGAAAGTACTAAGGTATCATGTCCCCCTGAGTCCCTTGATCGCATTATTCCACTATTCTTACCCACATGTAATTGTTACAGATAGTTATATCCTCGGCCATATACTTATTGCCTCTAAGGCTGCTATGGCCCAGCAATGGAAAACCCCAATTATCCCCTCCATTCAAAGTATAGCAGCCAAAATTCAAAAACACTTTACTGTATATATATGAAACAGCTCCCAGTCCATACAACCTCCCTTCACCTCTCACCAGAAACAAATGGGCTAAATGGTCTTTATACAAAACCGTCGACTGCACTCAGACCTCCCAAACACATAACCTTTTTAATTGACAGCTTACACCCCCCTTCTTCTTCTTCATAGTTACGTAGAAACTGGTTGATAAATCGACTGTCATCCCTTTTGATTGTGCTCATGATTTCATTGTTGTCAGATATTTTCCTGTATGGCTTAGAACAGCAATATGTCGGAACTAATGAGATATATATATATGATTACATCCTACCGTATAACTTATCCGGTAATACTGTTCCCCTCCTTCCCCTTTTATTTCTTCCCCCCACTTTGTAACCAAGGACTATGTAATTGTACCGATCTGTGATCTATTTTGTATTATGGTTGTCATGTCAAAACCTTATGGTACTTTCATAAAACCTCAATAAAAATGATTAATTTAAAAAAAAGAAAGCAAAACTCACTGGCTCCGTCCACTGGAAAGAACAGCAGCCGGCAGCACACTCAGGACCGCTTCACTGCTGGCAGCAAGGAATCACTGGACAGTGGCTGAATAGGAGCATATGGGGCAATGGGGCCAGGCCCAGCCCAGGCATTATATCACTGGAAGGCAGCAGCAGTACCAGTGCACCCATGACCAGACTGACTCCCAGTCCCACCAGGGCTGTCACAGCAGTGATGAGTCTCTTTTAGCCCCTCTCTGGCCAAAGGCGACACTAAGTGTGACAGTGTGTCACTCTCACTGAGACAACACGCTGGCCTCTTCTTCCTCTGCTTAAGCAGTCGGGTGAGTGTGGCGTAAGAGCAGCGCTGGTGTTGGCGGTGAAACACGCCCTCTCTGACACCATGCCGCATGCAGCCACACAGCAGTGTCTGAGATGATTGCTTCTAGTACTCAGCGCTGCCTGGAGGAAAACAAACGTGCACATGCACACCCTGATCCCACTAATCCTGGCACTGGAGGCTGGGATTTAAATCACAGTATTTTTGGGCCTAAATCCCGGGATCTCGCAGATTGTGACCCCAGTATTTGCCTCCCCAGAACAGATGTATGCAGGCTTTATTCTTTGTGCACTTGTGCTATAGAGAAAAGCCTGTTTCCTGCACACGTGCGCCCATCTCTGTATTAGTCCAGTGTGCGGATTAAGGGTCCCATTTATCACACAATATTGGCGGCTGTTCCTGCGAATCATATTAAGTGTCACCTGAATGTATGTAGGAGGGGCCACATCAGCACATGCTAATAACATCATTATAAGCAGCCTAATAACAATTACAGATGCTCCTCATACAATATATAGGATTTGGTGCATTCAATAGGCACAGAAAGCTAACAAGAGGAGAACATGGAACGGTTTTATATTATTATATAATCACTATATATTGATCCTATATTAATAGAACCACCCAGCACAGTGATTTCCTTATATTTTTTCTTTCTGTGACTAAAATATACCGTCAACATTACAGCATTGGACATGTCAAAATTTGTGGTTGTTGACATATAATGTGTTGACTATTTGGAACTAAAATAACGCATTGTATGTGAAACATATTTTTAGTTCTGTTAGTAGTTATAATAATATTTATAAAAAAAAACTATTCCAAGCTAGATAGGACATCCCATAATGACATCACAATTAGTATGACATCATTATGACATCACAATCAATAGAAGGCAATAAATTGCTGCTCCCTCAAGCTTTAGCTTAGATAGGAAAGTAGGAGTGAATGTCTCTGGACAGAGATATGGCAGCTATGCCGATTTACTTTATTATATGCGTCAGCTTGCTGACAATCTTGGCCGAAGGCCGACCTTTGCCTACAGCAGAAGGATCTCCAGTGGTCACCATGCCACATGCTGTACGGCACCATAGCCTGGATTTCGGATTACCCCATAATCGCATTATGCGACTGGTGATGATTATAGGCCTTGTCCTTGGACTTCTTTGCTTTGCAGCTATATTATTCTGCTGCTTGAGATACTGCTTTAGGAATGTAAAGGAAATCCTGATGAAGAAATGTCTGATAGAGAAACTGGAGCTACTGACTGGGTCCCAATCTATTCCTAAAGATGTGGATTTAGAATCCATCGTGATTCATGGGCATACTACACCAGAACCAGAACCGCGCAAGTCCAACAGCGAGGAATCAGACAAAGCAAATCAGACCATCAAGCTTCCAACAACCAAGGACAAAAAGGCAAAGACCGGAATCAAGACATCAAAGGTACCTAAAATAATAGGTACACAAATGGGCAAAATAAGAAAAATCAAACATAAGAAGCCCAAATTTCTCAGAATTCCAGTGTTGAGGAGTGAGAAGGTTCAGGCATTGGTAACCCAGATCCTCTGTGGATATTTGTATAGTATCGGATCACCGTTACCAGCCCAGTGTACGGAACCAGCTCTCCGGTACCAGCCCAGTGTACACAACTAGCTCAGAGGTACCAGCCCAGTGTACAGAACCAGCTCAGCGGCACCAGCCCAGTGTACAGAACCAGCACAGTGTACAGAACCAGCTCAGCGGTACCAGCACAGTGTACAGAACCAGCACAGTGTACAGAACCAGCTCTCCGGTACCAGCCCAGTGTACAGAACCAGCTCAGCGGTACCAGCCCAGTGTACAGAACCAGCTCAGCGGTACCAGCACAGTGTACAGAAGCAGCTCAGCGGTACCAGCCCAGTGTACAGAACCATCTCAGCGGTACCAGCCCAGTGTACAGAACCAGCTCACCGGTACCAGCACATAGTACAGAATCTCCATACTCTCTGTATTTAAATAAAAGCTGTTCTGTACCTAATTGTGTTTGTCCTGTATTATGTAATATTATATAGAATATGCAGCACTGCTGAAACAATAGGTCACACATCAGACACATTTATATATCCATAGTACTGTTATAAATACATTGTTCTTGTTAGTAAATAATGACATAGGGGTATTGTAACACCTTGCAATATTTGGTATATAATCTCAGGTAATGTTTCCAGTTATCCGATCGACAGGTCCTCAATTATATACACAACAGTACTATGAAGTAGGATTTATTAAGCTGGAACTCACCTGAGTTCCAGATGAGTTATACCGTGTTCTCACTGCCAGTGAGAAATACACTGCAGGGACTGACCCCCGTTCTCACTGCAAGGCAAATTCCCGGGTGAAGAAGTTCTACCCGGTAATTTGCCTTTTAACACGGGTTTTTCTGCAGTGTGAACGGGTCAACCCGTGTCTGCATACCCGGATCTCAAACACGGGTAAAAAGAAGGGTTTTACCCGTGTATGAGATCCGGGTATACGACCCGTTCACACAGCAGAAAAACCTGTGTTAAAAGGCAAATTCCCGGGTCGACATGATAGACCCGGGAATTTGCCTGCAGTGAGAACGGGGTATAAATTGCCAGTAAACATTGGACCAGTGGTGTCAAATCTTTAGAGGGGCTGCATGTTACACTGTAGTCAGACTCTCCGAATGTTGCTATTTGCAGAACTGTCCTGGCAATTAGTTTAGATTATACTTTGCTCAGCAAAATGTCTGTGCTGTCTCTGATGCTGTCCCTCTCTATGATGCTGTCCCTCTCTATAATCAGCTTGGGACAGGTGTAGATGGAAATACAGGACTACCTGTCATTATGTAGCAAAGGGGGAACCGGACTTGGCTTCGACCCCACTTTCCGTCACACCCTGCTTACAGCAATCTGGGTAGGGCTCCTGAAGATGGCAGGCAGCCGGGACACACTCTCAGCGCGTCTTACCACCAAACGACTGGTTGCTTATCTGCTCCATCGTACAGGAGACCCACAGGTTGGCACACCATGCAGATCTGTCCCCTCAAGATGGCCACCATAGCACAGCTCCAACGGTTCCCTCCGAGCCCAACTGTCAGTGTGGGGCTTCTATATATAGACTTCAGTCACGTGACCCAATGGCTGCATGCTGCTGTAATGTCAGCTGCACCTATCATTGGACCAGTGGTGTCAAACTCATGGTCCTCCGCCTGTTGTAGAACTACATGTCCCAGCATGCCCTGCCACAGTTTTAGCAATCCATTATATAAAATCTGAGGCAGGGCATGCTGGGGTGTGTAGTTCCACAACAGCTGGAGGGCCATGAGTTTGACACCACTGCCTTGGACTGAAACAAAAGGATTCTTCCCAATAGCTGATGGTACTTAGGCCCTCATTCTGGTTCAATCAGAAGGGGGTGAATTATTCCACAGGGCGGCATCTCAGGTGCTAGTTAAGACCTTCAGTTTTGTGCCTGCACAGTTGCATTACAATGATTAGGGCTCCATAGTATGCAGCCCCCAGGACTAGAAATGCATTATGGCTGCATTATAGCACAGGCCGGGCCTCCTGCTAATCACACTCTGGACAGCAGTCCCTGTGGGAGGAGTTTCCTCTCATGTGACTCCCAGCCCTGTGTGAGATCAGCAGGCAGAGCTTCCAATCAGCAGCCACTACACAGCCGCCGCCTCCCCCTGCAGAGCCAGCTTGTCCTGCATTCCGCTGGGTCAACACACAATGTAGAAAAGGTTGAACATAGGTTTTCTTTTGTACAGCGCTCTGACTGCGGTGTGCATTGAAAGGTCTCGAGTAATTAGGTCAATAGTCAATAGGTGGATCACTATCGGTTGACAGCCAACAGGTCGACATTGACCTAAGGTCAACTTGGAAATGTTCGACGCTGCAAAAGGCCAATGAGTTTTCCAGTTTTTTTCTTTTTTTTGGGTGTCTATGTTGAAATTTGCTGACATGGGACACTGTATGCGTGTACCAAACTATTATAATCTAACTCTGGGCCCAACTGGATCGTGAAGAACAAGTCGGTTACAACAAAAAAACATGAAAAACTCATGTGGACCGAGTGTACAAGTCTGAATTGTACCCCGAGAGCCTAATTCAGATTTGTACACAATGCGCTTATCGGTAGACCGTGCATGCGCCAAGGTACTCTATCGATGCCGCCTGCAATCAACAGCAAACATACAGTGCTATGGATTGTTAGAGGGAGAAGGGCCCCAAACCGGTATCTTGCCTAGTGCCCCATAAGGTCTTAATCAGCCTCTGCCCGGGGTGCCCAATCACTTTTGTCTACATGATATAATTATCCAGTTGCAGCCAATCAGCTCATGTCATTTTTCAAGCACAGCCTGTAACAAGGCAGCTATAGATAGATAGCTGCTGATTGGCTGGTAATTATGTGACATCACATGATAGCACTCTGTACCTGTAGAAGCTCTTGGCTGGATTGGCAGAAGTGATGTTAGGGTCTGCGGTGTAGGAGAACAATGAATCAGGGAAACTAAACTCTTGTTCTCCATACCAGATGGTTACTCTCAGATCTGCGGTGGAGTTACTGGAACCAGTAAGGCACTCCAACTGGTTTTCCTGAATCTCTGAGGTGCTGTGAATAAATAACACAAATTTGCCTGTGATGCATGTGCAAACTTAGTTTCATATTAAGGGTTAAATTCACTAATCTGTGCTGCTATTACCTCTTCTCTTCCCACTATATACAGTAACTATCAGTCTGTGGCTTCCTGCTGCCTCCATTCCCCTCCTCACATCATGTCACTGCCCCTGTCACATGCAGCCCTGTCCTCACTGACACATCCCTCATCTCCTGATATACTCTATGCTGCTGGGCACCCTGCTCCTCCCACTATATAACTCTCAGTCTGTGGCTTCCTGCTGCCTCTATTCCCCTCCTCACATCATGTCACTGCCCCTGTCACATGCAGCCCTGTCCTCACTGACACATCCCTCATCTCCTGATATACTCTGTGCTGCTGGGGACCCTGCTCCTCCCACTATATAACTCTCAGTCTGTGGCTTCCTGCTGCCTCTATTCCCCTCCTCACATCACGTCACTGCCCCTGTCACATGCAGCCCTGTCCTCACTGACACACCACTCATCTCCTGATATACTCTGTGCTGCTGGGGACCCTGCTCCTCCCACTATATAACTCTCAGTCTGTGGCTTCCTGCTGCCTCTATTCCCCTCCTCACATCATGTCACCGCCCCTGTCACATGCAGCCCTGTCCTCACTGACACATCACTCATCTCCTGATATACTCTGTGCTGCTGGGGACCCTGCTCCTCCCACTATATAACTCTCAGTCTGTGGCTTCCTGCTGCCTCCATTCCCCTCCTCACATCATGTCACTGCCCCTGTCACATGCAGCCCTGTCCTCACTGACACATCACTCATCTCCTGATATACTCTGTGCTGCTGGGGACCCAGCTCCTCCCACTATATAACTCTCAGTCTGTGGCTTCCTGCTGCCTCTATTCTCCTCCTCACATCCTGTCACTGTCACATGCAGCCCTGTCCTCACTGACACATCACTCATCTCCTGATATACTCTGTGCTGCTGGGGACCCTGCTCCTCCCACTATATAACTCTCAGTCTGTGGCTTCCTGCTGCCTCTATTCCCCTCCTCACATCATGTCACTGCCCCTGTCACATGCAGCCCTGTCCTCACTGACACATCACTCATCTCCTGATATACTCTGTGCTGCTGGGACCCTGCTCCTCCCACTATATAACTCTTAGTCTGTGGCTTCCTGCTGCCTCCATTCCCCTCCTCACATCCTGTCACATGCAGCCCTGTCCTCACTGACACACCACTCCTCTCCTCATATACTCTGCTGGGGGACCCTGATATTTCTAATATCTAACTCCCTTCTACCATTTATTTCCACCCAATTAAAAATCGAGGATGTCATGGGCAGGTGTTGACAATAGGATCCTTCGAAAATAGAAACGATTCTGTTTTACATGTGACAACGTCTTACATGTGACAGGGGATGTCGCCAATCAAGACACGAATGTCGCTACCGCGTCCGGTCAGAAGTTTCGCTCCTGCAACGGTCAGCTGGGTTCCGCCAGATTTTGGCCCACGGGTTGGAAAAAATGTAAACAGCACCGGGTTCTGGAAATCACAGCACAGATATTGGGGGTTATAGCGGTCATGTGACTATCGTGTCATTGGCCAATCAGCATTCATTTGTTAGCAATATAATAGAAACACGTTTCATACAGAGATAGGTTTGACACGACTACACTTTTCCTAAAATACTCTGTTCTGCTCTGAACATGCTTATGATCTGCTTAGCTACTGGTTGTTTCTTATACTTCAAAACTAGCTGCATTTGTATCAGTAGGAGATGCAGTGTAAGTACAGCAGGTAGCACTGTCCTAGCCAAACAGACCGACAGGCTACATACCAAAGTTATGCTGCCCATACACTTGTGCGATTGGATTCGATGCGACATCGCAATGCGATGTCCATCAAACCCAATCGCATCTTGTGGTGCTAAAGTGCCCACTTTGCAGCACCCGATGTTGCATGCCATCTTGAGATGGCATATCAGGTGCTGGAAGAGGGCGGGCAGAGGGCGGCGATATGTAGCGCAAGAAGCACTAGCGCTAACGGGCGGCGGGGGTCAGTCAGTGGTGGCGGCAGAATTGTTTAAAACACTGGGCAGCCCTCTGATTGGCTGAGCTAACCCAGCCAATCAGAAGGCTGCCTAGTGTTTAAATACTTCTCCCACCACCGCTGACTGACCCCCGCTGCCTGCTAGCGCTAGTTCTTGCGCTACATAATGCCGCCGTCTCCCACGCCGCCAGTGATCCCTCCGGCCCCCTCTCCCCCTCCCCACGCCGATGAAAAAGCGTTCCCTCCGCCCCCCACCTGCGGATTGCATTCGAGCATCGCATGTGGTTAAAAACGCTCCTGCAATTCGATAAATATTATGTGCAGTACATAAGACCCGACATTCGACCGGCGTGCCCGCGCATCGCGTCGAATGGTACACAACATTTTGTGCATGCAATCATTCGATTTATCGGCCAGATGTGGTAGAAATCGAATGATTGCATGCAATATCTCACAAGTGTATGGGCAGCATTACTTGTGTGACGGGCTATCGCAAAGTGTGCAACACACAGATACTGTTATGCCTTCAATATATAATGTATCCAAGCTTTCTGCTGAATGGCCAAATCACATTCCATGGAACAGGGCGGCCGAATTATAGGGGGGCAAGGGATCGGCGCGTTCGCACGGGGGCGGATTGTTTGTGACTGCGCACAGTGTTTTATGTGCAGCCGCTGTGTGTGAGCACCCACAGCGCTCGCACACAGAAGTCCAGGTGGGGGGCGCGGAGAGACGGGTCGGGTAACTTTCCTATGGGAATGCCCAGCGGTTCATGGGAGTTCCCATGGTAGTTCCCTGATGATGCGGGTCCGTGGGGGGCAGGCAGCTGATGTCAGCGTATCCTCGCACAGGGCGCCCGCAGGTCTGAGACACCATTGAGGTCTGCTAACGCTAAAGAAACCATTTGGTGGTCGCCGAACATCGAAAGATACCCCCCCCCACCCAAGGCTGCGAATGGATGATTATGTAGCTTTGCGAATGGGCGGCGTCTAGGGTACTCGCAAGGCCGAAAATTTTGCAGACTTGTGAGTCAACCAGAATAAGGACCTGTGAGCATGTGTGTGCGTGCAGCACTACCTGATAGGTAAACACTTGGCTGGAGATTCCATGCAACCCTCCGGGAACTTCCACCAGGACATGTCCGGGTCTCTCGGTCCAGCTCTTACCGGTGACACAGACGATGCTGCAGAAGGAAGCAGACAGCGTTATGGAGGGGACGTACACTGCGCTCATAAAATAAATTCCTACTTAAAAAATGTAAATAGGTGCCAATGTTTTTCTAATCATAAAAATTTTTTTTGGTACGCATTAAAAAAAAAAAAAATTGTTAAAAATAATGCACAAAAACAATAAAATATGAATAAATGCTGGTATAATGACTGGGAGGGAATTGCAATAATGGGTCAGTCTATACGGTACCGTATTTCTTTTTGGAGACAAAGGTGAGCTCCATTCCTAGAATGTCTTTGGTAGTGTCCTTTTGTGGATCCAATGATATAAAGGGTTCTTGGTGAACCCACAATTTGCTTGGTATCGGTCAGTCCTTTAGTTGGTAGCGTTATGGAGAAGCTCCTTATACATTAGCAATGCCACTCACAGGTGGTTATATATTGTGGCCATTATATTATACAATTACTTACATGAAGTGAAATACTGTCTGACTATGGTGAAATTCAATTAGTAGGGAGCAACATCGGGAGTAGAAAACATTTGTTTTTTTTGCAATGTTTCTCCGATATATTTTTTTGGGGCTATTTTATTAGGGTCGTCTGCAAAAAAAATAAAAAAGTTTGGTACATGTATCCTAGCACGGCACCCACGATTTTGATTGAAGTGCATCTTATCGCATCGCATGCAATATAGCGGCATGCGATGCGATTTTTAATTGTACAAGCACCCTGATGGGTTCTTACAATGTTAAATACACCCCCATTGTCAACGCCACCCCCAATATCAACGCTAACCCGAAGCGTTGGGGAGGCGGTACACGTCCTCTGACCTTTTCATACCCCCACTATCCACATCGGCGTGGAGATGAGTTTAGATAGTGTGGCGAGCGCAGCGAGCCACCGAGCCTGAAGAGTGGCAAGCCCTGCAAGGGGACACTTACATGTATTCAGCGTCCCCTCACGGGCCTCGCTGCGCTCGGCACGCTTCGGGTTTGTATTCCACGTCCCCTCGCGGGGCTCGTTGCGCTCGCAACGCTTCGGGCTTGGACTATTTAAAATCAACTCCACGCCGACGTGTATAGTGGGGGTATGAAAAGGTCGGAGGATGCATACCGACGCCCCTCGCAGGCTCGCTGCTCTCGCCATGCTTCGGGTTGGCGTTGATAGTGGGGGTGGCGTTGACAATAGGGGTGCATTTAACATTGTAAACACCCGTGAGGGTGCATGTACAATTAAAAATCGCATTGCATCGCATTACATGCCATTTGCTGGCATGCGATGCTATGCGATATTTCACTGTACAAGCACTTCTGTTAATTTAAAGGGAAGATCGCATCGCATCGCACACATTGCACACCACTAAATACGGTAAGGGAAAATATATATGTAATATATAATCGGGCGCAAGTGGTTAATTAAATAATTAATATAAGAAACAATATATTAAATGGCAGCTCCCAATGGATTCCCACCAGGGGATCCAATGAAACAAAATCTAGGGGATATAAATATTCTAATCAAATAATTATAGAGAGCGCACTGAATTAAGCACAAATATTTATTAAAAAACAATAGATGAAAAGTTCATATAAACGTTCACAATTATTTAATAAAATATAACAATAAAATCAATATGATATAAAATAGTTATAGACCACTGGGCAATCACTGATGCCCCACACAATGCTATATTAATAATGTCCAGTTGCTCTTACCCACTAAGGATGATGTTATGTCCAGTAGCGGGGAACTTGTAATGGAGTTTGATGAGATATGAGAAGACAAAGTCCATCCAGTAAGTTTATGGAAATATGTGATATTTGATTGGGGGGGAAACCAGAGGGGGATTTGCAGATGAAAGGTGACTCGCAGAGCAGCCTCGCTGTTGGAAATAGATGTATCTGTGCTACAACCGGCAGATGATGGTAATGAGCCGGGAGCACTCCATAGTGAACCAGCGGCGCGGCTAGGTGTATGTTGGAGAGATCTGTCTCATCTACCACCGTGATGTTCTGGGGAAGAGAGCCAACGGTGGGAGTGACGGGGTACCTGCCGCGCTTGGTCTCGGGGTCTGGAGCGAGTCACACCTCTCGGGGGAGCCTGTGGATGGTAAAGTCCAGGATCGCCGCAGGTCACCCTTCTGCTCACAGGTATCGGCCCAGAGGATAGGAAATAAATCTGGTGATTTGAAGCAAAGTGGTGGGTAAAGGTGAGTGCCGGGTGGTCCTCCCGGTCTTAACGCGTTTCTCTGTCGTGGGATCAGACGGTTTCCTCAGAAGATATGTCTTCTCAGATCTCATCAAACTCCATTACAAGTTCCCCGCTACTGGACATAACATCATCCTTAGTGGGTAAGAGCAACTGGACATTATTCATATAGCATTGTGTGGGGCATCAGTGATTGCCCAGTGGTCTATAACTATTTTATATCATATTGATTTTATTGTTATATTTTATTAAATAATTGTGATCGTTTATATGAGCTTTTTCATCTATTGTTTTTTAATAAACATTTGTGCTTAATTCAGTGCGCTCTCTATAATTATTTGATTAGAATAATTATATCCCCTAAATACGGTAAGGGATGGTATGCGATGGGCGCCGTGCTAGGAAACAAGTACCAAATTTTTTTAAAGAAAACACAGATTCAGTGAAACCTGCGTGTTTTCGTTGGAAACGGCCCCATTTTCAGGGGACTGTTTTCGGGGATTTGAGTCGCCTACAGGAGATTAAAAATGCGGAAAATTGCATAACCCCCATCTATTATATCATAGTTAAACTTGCGCAACCGTGCGCTTGCGCAGTGTACTGCTAATCAGCCGCCATGCAAATTTGCAGCCGTGGTCTGAATTACCCCCATTGTCTGTCCACTAGATCCCTTTGAGTGACCGTTCATACTCTTCAGAACTGCAAATATCTGCCAGCAGGGGGAGCCGTTGCCCTTGCACAGAACCTCTGTATGCGCTTAGACAAGGACAAAACAATATACTAAAAAATTGAGATGAAATGGAGCTGGAATCTTCCCCAATGTCACAGTGAAAGGCTAAAAGCATATTTAGAGACGTGCGGTCCATAAATCATTACAAGGAAAGATCCTACTGAAAAATATAATTTATAAAGGCAAAGAAGTGCCTCAGTCAGACTTTACTGCTGCACAAGATATTGCCAGGTGATCAGAGATGACAGCTATAAAGATCTTGAATCTATATAAATGAAATAATGCTGCAATACATCTCTGCAGTGTGTGTATTAAATGAAGCAAGACCCATCCCAGTCAGAGCATTTTTTAAATGATTTACCAGGAAATAACCTCAGGCTCATGCACGGTTGGGAAGGCGTTCTCTACCACTGCATGCATCGGATATGTAAGGGACTCTAAACAATAAGGAGAACTGCTGGCAGCAGCACAGTAGGTATGGCCCCCAAATAATGACTAATGGGGGAGGTGATGGCAGCAACACTGTCCAAGTAACATGAAACAGTGGTGTGAGACGTGGCCCTTTTGTGTAATCTCAAATGCTATGGCTTGTTTCTTGAGCCTGTTATCCATGATTTAAAATTTTGCAGTATTATTGATTACCATGGCAACCACAGTCACATGAAATCAAATGTAGTGAGTAGAAATGCTTTGGAATCCCTGACAGATTTCTGTAAGTTCTGTGCGCTGGAAACTCGCCGGGTGTCAGCTGCCCACCCACTTCACTCCCAATGAGCAACCTTGGATCTGCGGGCACGTTCCACATCATTCAATGGTACGCGCCCTGCGAATGGTGGGCCGGCATACCACCATCCGCAAGGCGGGATATGGTTCACTCGCAAGGATGTGAATTCACTCTCAGACCTTGCACCCTCCACATAAGTTTTGAAAAGGAGATAATGATTTTAGGGCATTTAAGAAAAGTACCTGCTATCTTATTTTACGTCCTTTCTTCATATATGAAATTTACGCTTTTCAAGTTTACTTGTCATTGACGATAAGAAGAATGTTTAATTATTTGATACAACCTGCAACAATGTGTAAGAAAGCCCAGAGAAGGAAATGGCACCGCTCCGTATATTACCTGCTAGAAATCTCGTACTTCAGAAGGTCCACTTTACATTGGATATTGGCCACAGACACACGGTCCATAATGTCCTCTAGCTTCTGACCCAAGTTCGAGCCGGTAATAGTAACTCTTGTCCCTCCGTCCACAGGACCGGATAGAGGATCGATCTGAAACAGAGCAGATGAATTCTACGGTTACCGAATTCCGCTGGGTCACTAAGCTTATCCAACTAGACTGGAAGAACACCCCTGATACAGAATAATCTGTATTTATTACTTATACCCCTTTCAGACAGAAAAATCCCAAAAACCCAGGTATTTCCCGGATACAAAAACCCGGGTAGAACTAGGCAGCAAGGGGCTGACCCCCTTTCACACAGGAGCAAATACCCGAGTATTTCCCGTGTCGACCCCTTTCACACAGAAGCTGGATTTTTCCTGCAAAACTCTGTGTGTCATAAGAATAGGACAGTTTTAAAGGCACACAGAGATGAGGTCATCAAAAGTGGGTGGTGACTGCTCACTGCAATGCATTAACCATGGCATGACACAAGGATATGTTGTAAACAAGTTTTATTGTTTTTATATACTGGAAGGTACATGTTACCTCACATGGCTGTCAGTATATTTGTAATGCTTGAGTACACTGGCATCTTTGACTGTCCCAGTCATCTGTTTGCCGATATCCTCCTCCCCTCTCAATGCCAGCAGCTCTCACCTCTTGCTTCTACCAGTGAGCCATGCTATCCTTTTTTCAGCTCCCTAATGACCTCAGAGGCCAGCTCCATTGCCATGCCCTCCCAGCCAATCAGAGATGCCTATCCTCACAACCAATCAGCCAGCACCCCACCAGGAGAGCCAATCAGTGCCTAACAATGTGTAATAATCCCAAAAACCCGGGTCGTTTCCTTTCAGACAGCCGGCGACCCGGGTTTTTGGAATACAGACCCAGGAAAAACCCAGGTAAATACCTGGGTCGAAGTCCCGGAACTTTAGACCCGTGTTCACCCTTTCAGACAGAAGAAAAACCCGGGTCGACACGGCAAGAGCAGGGAAATTCCCGGGTCTTTTTTTCTGTCTAAAAGGGCTATTACTGACAAGTTACCTATAATTACACTCACACATTTGGATAGTGCGCTATATGATGGAAACCGTACTGTTAAATGTTACTATAGAAGACATTTGAGATGATAGTTAAATTATTAAATAGCAGTGAACGGTTATTGCCTGAGGCCTTTACGTACGGAGTGAATAAGTGGCGCGGGGCAGGTTCCTTCCACCTCCTCAGTGCAGGACTCCTGGTACATACAGCTGGGGTACTCCCCTCCGCACCACACACAGTTATACTTGCGGTCGGCCGTCTGGCAGCGGCTGCAGTCCGAGTGACCCACAGAGCAGTTATATAAAATCACTGCAAGAGAAGAACGTACAGTAGGGTATTAACACGGTCAGCAGCCAATGGGGAACGCTGGGCTGCCTCTAGGCCAAGTGTCCGACCTACCGTGAAGATCTTCATAACTGTCTACCCGCAAGTCTGGTTCTCGCTGCACGTAGACCATGGCGCTGAACTCCGGCTGGGGCGCTGAGTAACTGTACTGCAACAAGAACAGAGTGTGACGGGATGCATCAGCTGGAGAAGAGGAGGTTGCCATCACTTTGGTTAGAGGAAAGAAACCTTATATTCTTTTGGGATACGTCATTAGGTCGACACAATTAGGTCGACATACAGCAAGGTCGACATGGTTCTAGGTCAACATGTCATTAGGCTGACACAAGCATTAGGTCGACATGGGCAAGGTCGACAGTCAAAATGTCGACATGCTGTTTTTCACAGATTTTTTGAGCCGACGGGCGGTATTACATGCCCTACCATCCACTAGGGTGTGGTGGAAGAATAAAATAGTGTGCCGAGCGTAGCGTGGCACCGCGCCCGAAGCATGGCCAGTGCAGCAAGCCATGCGAGGTGACGTGGTGCTACGTTTCAGTGCCCATGTCAACTGTCGAAATTTGGGTAAAAAAAAAAAAAGCGAAAAACTCTGTCTGTCGACCTTTTGACTATCGACCTTGCCCATCTCGACCTAATGCTTAAGTCGACCTAACGATATGTCGACCTACACCCATGTCGACCTAATGGGGTCAACCCAATGCATGTGGAGACCTAATGATCCATACCCATTATTTTGGTTGTCACAAATTTTTAGTACCCCCCCCCCCCCCCCAAAAGCCTGTGAAGATGAAAAATGGGGAAGATGTGATTGCAGGTCGCCCCCAAAAATAGGTAAATTACCAGGACAGCATGATGTGACCAGCCACCAACACAGTCGGCCATAAATATAAAAATTGGATTTATATTTTCATCATCAAATTATGGTGTTAGATGTCCAAACAGCACTGACCACACCCACACCACACTGGCCACACCTACTCAGTACTGGTCACACCCACACCACACTGGCCACAACTACTCAGTACTGGTCACACCAACACCACAGTGGCCACACCTACTCAGTACTGGGCACACCCACACCACACTGGCCACACCTACTCAATACTGGTCACACCCACACCATGCTGGCCACACCTACTCAGTACTGGGCACACCCACACCGCACCCACACCACGCTGGCCACACCTACTCAGTACTGGGCACACCCACACCACACTGGCCACACCTACTCAGTACTGGTCACACCCACACCACGCTGGCCACACCTACTCAGTACTGGCCGCACCCACACCACGCTGGCCACACCTACTCGTACTGGTCACACCCACACCAAACTAGCCACACCTACTCAGTACTGGTCACACCCACACCACGCTGGCCACAACTACTCAGTACTGGTCACACCCACACCACGCTGGCCACACCTACTCAGTACTGGCCGCACCCACACCCCACTGGCCACACCTACTCAGTACTGGTCACACCCACACCAAGCTGGCCACACCTACTCAGTACTGGCCGCACCCACACCACGCTGGACACACCTACTCAGTATTGGTCACACCCACACCACAGTGGCCACAACTACTCAGTACTGGTCACACCCACACCCCACTGGCCACAACTACTTAGTACTGGTTACACCCACACCCCACTGGCCATACCTACTCAGTACTGGTCACACCCACACTCCACTGGCCACACCTACTCAGTACTGGTCACACCCACACCCCACTGGCCACAACTACTCAGTACTGGTCACACCCACACCACAGTGGCCACAAATACTCAGTACTGGTCACACCTACACCCCACTGGCCACAACTACTCAGTACTGGTCACACACACACCACAGTGGCCACACCTACTTAGTACTGGTCATACCCACACCACACTGGCCACACCTACTCAATACTGGTCACACCCACAACACACTGGCCATACCTACTCAGTACTGCTCACAACCACACCCCACTGGCCACAACTACTCAGTACTGGTCACACCCACACCCCACTGGCCACAACTACTCAGTACTGGCCACACCCACACCCCACTGGCCACAACTACTTAGTGCTGGTCACACCCACACCACACTGGCCACACCTACTCAATACTGGTCACACCCACAACACACTGGCCATACCTACTCAGTACTGGTCACACCCACACCACACTGGCCACAACTACTCAGTACTGGTCACACCAACACCACAGTGGCCACACCTACTCAGTACTGGGCACACCCACACCCCACTGGCCACACCTACTCAGTACTGGTCACACCCACACCACACTGGCTACAACTACTCAGTACTGGTCACACCAACACCACAGTGGCCACACCTACTCAGTACTGGGCACACCCACACCACACTGGCCACACCTACTCAGTACTGGTCACACCCACACCACGCTGGCCACACCTACTCAGTACTGGCCGCACCCACACCACGCTGGACACACCTACTCAGTACTGGTCACACCCACACCACAGTGGCCACAACTACTCAGTACTGGGCACACCCACACCCCACTGGCCACAACTACTCAGTACTGGCCACACCCACACCCCACTGGCCACAACTACTCAGTACTGGTTACACCCACACCCCACTGGCCACACCTACTCAGTACTGGTCACACCCACACCCCACTGGCCACAACTACTCAGTACTGGTAACACCCACACCACAGTGGCCACACCTACTTAGTATTGGTCACACCCACACCTACTCAATACTGGTCACACCCACAACACACTGGACAATACCTACTCAGTACTGGTCACACCCACACCACACTGGCCACACCTACTCAGTACTGGTCACACCCACACCACGCTGGCCACACCTACTCAGTACTGGCTGCACCCACACCACGCTGGCCACACCTACTCAGTACTGGTCACACCCACACCACAGTGGCCACACCTACTCAGTACTGGTCACACCCACACCACACTGGCAACACCTACTCAGTACTGGGCACACACACACCACACCTACTCAGTACTGGTCACACCCACACCACACTGGCCACACCTACTAAGTACTGGTCACACCCACACCCCACTGGCCACAACTACTCAGTACTGGCCACACCAACACCACAGTGGCCACACCTACTTAGTACTGGTCACACCCACACCACACTGGCCACACCTACTCAGTACTAGTCACACCCACAACACACTGGCCACAACTACTCAGTACTGGTCACACCCACACCCCACAACTACTCAGTACTGGCCACACCCACACACCACTGGCCACAACTACTCAGTACTGGTTACACCCACACCCCACTGGCCACACCTACTCAGTACTGGTCACACCCACGCCCCACTGG
The DNA here is from genome assembly GCF_055691185.1 of Crinia signifera. Classification (NCBI taxonomy): domain Eukaryota; kingdom Metazoa; phylum Chordata; class Amphibia; order Anura; family Myobatrachidae; genus Crinia; species Crinia signifera. The sequence continues at coordinate 21,230,483 of NC_139224.1, forward strand.
CCACAACTACTCAGTACTGGTCACACCCACACCACAGTGACCACACCTACTTTGTACAGGTCACACCCACACCACACTGGCCACACCTACTCAATACTGGTTACACCCACAACACACTGGCCATACCTACTCAGTACTGGTCACACCCACACCCCACTGGCCACACCTACTCAGTACTGGTCACACCCATCACCCCACTGGCTACAACTACTCAGTACTGGTCACACCCACACCCCACTGGCCACAACTACTCAGTACTGGCCACACCCACACCCCACTGGCCACAACTACTCAGTACTGGTCACACCATCAGTACTGGTCACACCCACACCACACTGGCTACACCTACTCAGTACTGGTCACACCAACAGAGCTTCCCTCCACCATACATTAGGATTTGATCCTTTTGAACTACAGGCCCACGTGGCCTCTAATCCAGCTCCGCCCTCATGCAGTAAGGCATTTCTCAGCCTCACTGCCTTTACAGCAAAGAATCCCTACGCTCACGGAGAGAAGCCTCTTTCTTCCAACCACAAATGATGACCTCTGCTTTGTTAGATTGATGTTCTTACATGGTGCAGTTGGCAAGTAATATAATATTTGGATTGATCCATAGAATCCATTTCTACAAAGGCATCTGTGATCACTGTTTTGCCTTCTAGAATCAGGACGCACTCATAGTCCCACTGTGGGTCCTGCAATATAAAGGGGGTTACTTTTGACATGTAGGAAAAAAAAACAATACTTGCAAATTCCACCTTTTCATTGTGTCATATGTACTATATCCAAGCCTCAGGCATGCACATAATTGTCCAGAAATTGGGAGCCCTAACGATGAGGCGCTCATGTGTTCCTGTGATCCTGGTCTCAGCATTAACAAAAGTGGAGGAGGACTGTCCGGCTAGGCTGACCGGGTCAGATTGTCCGCCCTTAGCCTTTCATTGTACCAAACAAAGATGGGCTCCCTGCTGCCTGTGGCCCATGCAGGTCTCATTGGAGGTCAAGTGGAGAGTGATAAACAGGCAGCCAATTAGCTCCTCTGTATCAAATAGAAGAGGAGAGGGGCGCTCCATAGTGCATAAAATACCGTTTTAATATAAACAGTTTTAAAAAACAATACAAGCCAAAGTGTACTGCTCGTACCAATAATTACATCTGCAGTGGGCTGGATACCACAAGGTTTTATAAACAGAGTTACCAGGCCTGGACAGCTGACACCGATCCGGGGCACCTTCAGGGACCAAACAGCCCACGCTGCTTCCCTCAAGAGGTAACAGCGCGCCGGGTCCTTCCGGGAACAGACGGTTCAGAAGCAGCCTGGATGACAACAGCAGCGAGCGTCACCGTAGCCATGCCCTCTGACGAAGTGTTACCACGAAACGCGTAGGGGCGTGGCTACGGTGACGCTCGCTGCTGTTGTCATCCAGGCTGCTTCTGAACCGTCTGTTCCCGGAAGGACCCGGCACGCTGTTACCTCTTGAGGGAAGCAGCGTGGGCTGTTTGGTCCCTGAAGGTGCCCCGGATCGGTGTCAGCTGTCCAGGCCTGGTAACTCTGTTTATAAAACCTTGTGGTATCCAGCCCACTGCAGATGTAATTATTGGTACGAGCAGTACACTTTGGCTTGTATTGTTTTTTAAAACTGTTTATATTAAAACGGTATTTTATGCACTATGGAGCGCCTCTCTCCTCTTCTATTTGATACAGATGTCCACTACTTCTGAGAATCCCAGGAGTCATTTGTTGAGGGTGCAGCAGTCCGGATTATTGGGACTTAGTGAACTTTGGTGACCCCAGTAAGGGTCCTTTGCTGGACTGAGATCTTGAGCGCATATATCCTTCATCTTTTTGAGCCAATTAGCTCCTACCTGTCATTTTTGAAACTCAGTCTGTAACATGGCAGGTAGGAGCTGATTGGCTGGCTGTTTGTCACTCTCTACTTTATCACTTTTTGAAGCTTAGTGCATCTGGCTCAAAGTGTCTGATGAATGTTCCAGGTTTATCAATAAACATTTTTCCAACCTGCCACACGTTAACTTAGGTGCGTACAGGGATTCCCATTAAAACGTTAAGCTAATGTTACCTTAAACCAGGCGTAAAAATCTGATCAGCTCTGGTGAAGTGACGAGCTACGCGATGAAACGCGTCAGTACCCGGAACACATTGTTGGTGCTTGTTTAATGGACCATTAACCCTCTGTTTATGTTCTGTAAAAGTTCTCTGACCCAATATCATGTTTTCCAGTCACGTTTCTAAATTGCTATCATATTTCCCTTTCCTGTACAGGACGAAATAATTGTAAGGTGACACCTATCACTGTCCTGGGATAATTGGGATAAAGGACCTAAAACTCAGTAGTGAATCCATATGTGAATTCCGGTGCTTCATTGTGTGCACACGTAATCTGTATGACATAAGTCGTACACAGGCGTTCCACAGTGTACAGATAAGGACACATGCAAACGTCACAAGTACCTGGAAATGATGGAGGTTTTTTCCGACCAATGTTATTTTGCGTTCCACGTTGACTGGGAGTAAGGACGGACTCTGGATGCTGTACACACAGGGGCAAGCTTCTGGGCCCCAAAACAGTTCTTCCTTGTTCTGTAATCAAACAAAACACATAGAAACCTGATGATACATTCTGTTTTCTATAACTTAACAACTGGTAGTAAGGATATTACTGTATTACTAAAGGTGGCCATACACACGCAGATTTATCTTCAGATCTGGCTGGTTGGAACAAAAACATGGTTATGAATGAGAGCAAATGACAGTTGACCATTTGCTTGGAAATGCTGGAAAACTGCCAAACTGTCACTCATCCATAACCATGTTTTTGTTCCAACCAGTCAGATTTGAAGATAAATCTTACTAGTGTATGGGCACCTTAAAGAGTGATCCGCCAATGGACAAATCAAATTAATTCGCAATTTTAATCTCGGCCCACGAGTCTGTGCATGCTGCAGAGCAGGCCCAGTTGGTAATGGCCTTCTACAGCACACGTGCAGTGTGCAGACATCCCCCAAATCAGGCCCTCTATGGGTTGCAGCCTTTTGCTGTCCTTAGCTGTGGAGCGTTCCCAATAATGTCAAAGTTTTAGCCTCATCATCAAGACCTACTTCTTCAATGGGATCCCTGGCTGAAGCCTCAGTGATGTTGTCCTTGAACACAGTGCCTTGTCAGTGCCAAGCCTGCGACGTGCCAGCTGGCTCCACTGGCACTAGAAGGTTTTCTCATGCAGCGAGATGTGCATGCCAGAGAGATCTCAAATAATGTGTCCCGGCTCATAATTGTGCCCAGCATGAGCCAGCTGGCCTCCCTGCAAAGCCCTCAATATGTCAACGATTCTTCACAAGCCCTCTGCCAGGCTGGAGACAAAAGCGTTCTACACAACAGCATTATCAATTAAACACTAGTTCCTTCAGAAAAAAGCCTTTTTCAATAAACTTGTCCCATAAATTTAAAGTTCCCCAGTTTTCCGCTCTTGAAATTTTATGGAGACCTCAGGAGCGGCTGTCCCTTTAGGGACCTCCCGTGAAACTTTAAATAGATAATAAAAACAGCTATAACCACGGATGAGATTGCGGCCACCTAACTGGGGAAGAGTTCCCTCAGACTCGCAACCACTTAAGGCACTATGTTGTGTACATTGCAAGCTATAAACAGTATATTAAAGGTTTTACAGGACGGCGGCTGTGGTCAGTACAGAATAGAATCACGGAAGTCATCTCCAACAGCCACGTTTGTTTGTTCATCGCCGTGGCCTATGTACCCTCCACGCAATGACAAATTTACCAATCCCCTTTTCAGGCCAGTAAAAACATTTTTTAAAACGTCACTGTTGCGATTACTGTCTACAGAGAGAATGACCCATCAGCACTTGCGTTCCAAATACTGCGACTGCAACCGTGATAGACATATAGGGGGACATTTACCAAAATGGATTCGTAGAAAAAAGGTGTATTCGTAGGCAGAAATACACCTTTTTTTTACGAATTTGTATTTTCGGGATTTACAATCCCAAAAATACAACAATTCGTAGTCCTAAAGATGGAACATTCGTATTTGTATTTACAAATACGAATGTCTACACCATCGATAGGATACGACAGAAATCACCATTCAAAAGAATGGTGGTTTCTGATTTACTAAGCAGCCGTATGGATAATACGGCTGCTAAGTGGTGTGAAACACCCACGCAAATACGACAGGAAAATAGAACACCATTTTCCTGTCGTATTTGCTTTAAGCCTGCACGGATCAGTCAGATCCGTGCAGGCTTCAGTGTAAAAAAATAGAAGAAAAAATTAAATATTAAAAAAAAAACGGCGTGGGGTCCCCCCCACAGCCGTAACCAGCACCAGGCTGACGGAGCCTGGAGCCGGTAATTAAAAATCAGGGAACCCGACAAATAGGGGTTCCCCGATTTTTAACAACCAGCCCCAGGCTCCTGCTCTGGGGCTGGTTCCCAAAATACGGGGGACAAAATGAGTAGGGGTCCCCCGTATTTTAAGAACCAGCCCCAGGCAAAACCAGCCAGCAGGGTAATGCCACAGCCGGGGGAGAGACTTTTTATACAAGTCCCCCCGGCCAAAGCATTCATCCCTGTGACCGGTCAGCCTGGCCAGGGGCCCTGGGGGAGTGGGGACCCCCCCAATGAAGGGGTCCCCCCCTCCAGGACTTACCTGACCAGGCTGAAGCCTGGTACTGTCCCCGATGCCCCTGGGCGGTGGGCATCGGGCTGATTATGGTGTAAAAAAAAAGATGAAACTATTGTTTTTTACTGTGGCACTACAAGTGCCAGCAAGCCTCCCCAGCAAGCTGGGACTTGGAGAACCACAAGTCCCAGCCTGCTGGGCATTAAAGGGCCCGCTGGCACTTGTAGTTCCACAGTAAAAAAAATAGTACAATAAACACACTGACACAATGAAAATAAAAGTTTAATACACACATTACATACATACTGATACTTACCTTTCTTGATCCCGTAGGTAGCCCTGGTCCTGATGTCCTGTGTCGTACTCCAGGTCCATGTCGGCTGTCTGCGTCGTCCTCCAGGTCCATGTCGACGGTCCGTGTCGTCCTCCAGGTCCATGGCGGTGTCCGGGTCCGAAGAAATCCATGTTGGAGCTGTGGAAGGAAATCCTACTCACCTGGTCCTGCGCTGAAGAAGTCTTCTCTTGATCCGACGTAATCCAGGTAATGTTGAAGCTGTCGCCGGTCCCCGCTGTCTCCGCATCGCGCTGAGGAGAGATGCTGAGATGTTTCATATTCGGCGCCTCTCCTCAGACTGAATTCTATTGGCCGCCTAGCGGCCAATCAGGAGCCGAGAAAGTCGGCTCCTGATTGGCCGCTAGGCGGCCAATAGAATTCAGTCTGAGGAGAGGCGCCGAATATGAAACATCTCAGCATCTCTCCTCAGCGCGATGCAGAGACAGCGGAGACAGTGGGGACCGGCGACAGCTTCAACATTACCTGGATTACGTCGGATCAAGAGAAGACTTCTTCAGCGCAGGACCAGGTGAGTAGGATTTCCTTCCACAGCTCCAACATGGATTTCTTCGGACCCGGACACCGCCATGGACCTGGAGGACGACACGGACCGTCGACATGGACCTGGAGGACGACGCAGACAGCCGACATGGACCTGGAGGACGACACAGGACATCAGGACCAGGGCTACCTACGGGATCAAGAAAGGTAAGTATCAGTATGTATGTAATGTGTGTATTAAACTTTTATTTTCATTGTGTCAGTGTGTTTATTGTACTATTTTTTTAACTGTGGAACTACAAGTGCCAGCGGGCCCTTTAATGCCCAGCAGGCTGGGACTTGTGGTTCTCCAAGTCCCAGCTTGCTGGCACTTGTAGTGCCACAGTAAAAAACAATAGTTTCATTTTTTTTTTACACCATAATCAGCCCGATGCCCACCGCCCAGGGGCATCGGGGACAGTACTAGGCTTCAGCCTGGTCAGGTAAGTCCTGGAGGGGGGGGACCCCTTCATTGGGGGGGTCCCCACTCCCCCAGGGCCCCTGGCCAGGCTGACCGGTCACAGGGATGAATGCTTTGGCCGGGGGGACTTCTATAAAAAGTCTCCCCCCGGCTGTGGCATTACCCTGCTGGCTGGTTTTGCCTGGGGCTGGTTCTTAAAATACGGGGGACCCCTACTCATTTTGTCCCCCGTATTTTTGGAACCAGCCCCAGAGCAGGAGCCTGGGGCTGGTTGTTAAAAATCGGGGAACCCCTATTTATCGGGTTCCCTGATTTTTAATTACCGGCTCCAGGCTCCGTCAGCCTGGTGCTGGTTTCGGCTGTGGGGAGGACCCCACGCCGTTTTTTTTCCATTTATTTTTTTATTTTTTTTACACCTTGCAGCCTGCACGGATCTGACTGATCTGTGCAGACTGCTACAAATAATTCGTATTAGCGGCCGTATATACGGCCGCTAATACGAATTCCTACGACATCGGTGGGTTACAAAGCAGTCGTATCTGACTGCTTTGTAAATGACCCACCGGAACACGACTTTGCATACGACTGAAACAGTCGTATGCAGTCGTAGGGAAAATACTAATACGAAAAACTCGGTTTTTCATATTAGTAAATTTCCCCCATAATCCGCAAGAGGGGCGTGGATCATTTGGGCAACAGTAACTAGGATGACAGTCCACAGGTCAACCACTATTGATGGACAGGCAATAAGTCGGCACATAAAAAAAAAGGTTGACGTGGTCTAGGTCGGCATTGAAAAGGTTGACACAAGCAAAATGTCAACATATATATGGCCGACACAGGAAAAGGTTGACGCAAGTTTGCATGTACCATGCATGAACAAGTCAGTAAGGAAAAAAAATGAGGAAAAACTCACGTCAACCTTTATCGGTGTCAACCATTGTTATGTCGATATTTACTCGACCTATTGACATAATGAACGCATACCACAAAAAGAGCACAATGAAATCTTACAACTATGAACGTATTTCTCACCAGCTCAATAAAGTCCGGAGAATCCATCTGGTAATCCAAATCTGGTTCATTTATCGCAGAAAACTGTGGAGATACCCCATCATAGTCGCCATCGCCAGAGAGGATTGTGGAAGCTGAGAAGGAGGAGGTGTCATTCTCCATCTTGTCCAAGTCCACCAAGTCATCTGCCTCTGTATGATCCAAGCTTTCCTTAACTCTCTCTTGCATGTCAACAGTAGGTGGTTCTTCGGAGTACGGGATGTCTGTCTCAAGATCGTCGGGAAAGTCGGGCAAAGAAGGCACAATGGGTGTTTGGTTGGTGGTTGGAATGAGAGGAACAGAAGATGTGAATTCTTCGGGGGGTGTAGGAAGTGTGGTGGGAACCCAGGTCATATCACTCTCATTATCAAAAACAGTAGGCGCAGGGATCAGTGGTGGTATGGTGAGGTCACTGGGAGTGGTGGGGCTCTCAGTTGTCCAGGTCTCCTCGGTTACATCAACCTCAGAAGTGACAGAGAGTATGGGATCTTCAGTGGCAGGGAGGCTTGTAAATATATCTACAGGTAAGGTGGTTGGCATGGTTTCTGGAATACTAGTTGGCTCCTGTGTCGTTGGATGGGTTGTTATTTCTGGAGTTGTGTCTTCAGTAGTGACCTCAAGGGTGGTTGACTGTGGTTCAGGAACAGTAGTGGCTTCTGGAGTAGTCACCATGGTGGTGGCGGTGGTGGTGGCGATGGAGGTGGTTGGAGGATTTGTGGGGATGGTTGTAGGAGAGGTCTCGGGGACAGTGATGGTTGTAGTTGGAGGTGTTGTGGTGGTGGTGGTTGTCGTCTCAGGAACAGGACTGGGGGTTGTTATAGTTAGTGTGGTGGTGGTGGTGGTGGTAGTAGTAGTAGGAGCCGCGGTGGATGTTGGCTCCGGCTCTGGGACAAACGCAGGAGGAGATGGTTCTGGCCCCGGGATCTGCGTCTGGATAGGTAGAAAGAGGAAGGGTTGGATGTGCCAGATATAGAAAGCAGCTAAGAAGCTCATCTACAGTAGATAGATAGATAGAAATTACCAGTTTATTGTAAATAATTGTTCCTTCTTCGCAGGTGGCTTTGTGGGTGCAGCCATGTTGGTGGATGCACCAGTTACAGCCCCACTCGCTGCTCACACATCCACGGCATCTGCAATGAATCACACACAGTGAGCACAAATCACACAATCTGTAGATAAAGGTTACACACTGCCTGTAACATGACAGATAGGAGGTGATTGGCTGGAACTTTATTGCTGCGTAATGCTCAGTATTACGGGATTGGCAGGATGGCAGGTAATGACAGCATCTTGAGGCATGAGGCGCACTGTGGGCTGCATTTTCAGTGCCTCAATGAAGTCAGTTCCTGGTGAAATAATAAAGACCAATGGCTCAATGTAGAACGTCTGCCTGCACACTGAGAACTGGGCGCACTTTGGACCTCACCACCAACGAAAGATGTGGGCGTTTCCCCCTAGCCTGCGGGTGTGTGCGTGCGGGCATACCGGCATTCGCAGGGCATTGTGCGAATTCGCAGCCTTGTGAATCAACCAAAATAACCCCCTTTATCCTCACCCAGGTGACTATATTGTCCCCAGGGCCATGTGATACTCACGGGGCAGTTTTGTAGAGCTGGGCCACAGCGGTGCAGTCGTAAAAGGTGAACTCTGCCGTGGAGATGACCACCTCCCCGAATCGTACCGTAAGCCTCACTCGCACATGATCTGAAAGCAAAGCGCAGAGTAACAGGTTACACAGAGACCTAAAGATGCGCACAGAAGACACTACTGCCCCTCACCCCCAGAGACATGACCACGTGTCTTCTCCAGCTCCTCCCCAACGCTGCGCTCTAACAGCAGTGCTCTCCTCGGGGGTGGAGCTCGATACGCATTCTCCACCCCTTTAATGTAAATAACTCCACTGCATTTTGGTCATTCCGTCCCTGTCCTATTTCCAATTGCATGGACACAAACACACTAGGGTATTTTTTGGCTTGGTCAGAAACCAATGAACCTACCAGTATGTTTTCTGAGTGACAGAGGAACTTGAATCACCCGGGAAACCAACGGAAACATAAGAGAACATACAAACTCTGAACCCGTGGTACCTTGGTCAGGAATGGCACTCATGACCCCAGTGCTGTGAGGCAGCAATGCTAACCACTACGCCATGTTTCCGTCACACTACTGCAAGCCTGATGTTACACTGCAGATGACACACTGACCTGCCACTGGCTTGATTGCAGGAGCCTTGCTGGGGTCAGGAGACGGACACATAACCCCAGACTCTGTCCTGACTGCACGGCTCTCAAAATCCTCAAAGAAACAGGAGTAGGACTCTTCCTGATACAAGGCGGGCAGGTCGGGGATCGTCAGAAAGATCTATGTATATGAATAGGCAGAGGGCGATATTAACTATTCCAATTCTATTATATAACACATCGGTTGCTGATGGAGACACGGCTAAATAAAAATCAGCAAACATAGTAAGTAAGCTGTGCAATTTGTAATAAATCAAAATGATTACATATCGGCTACACTGTACATAGCACTAATACCTGCTACAAATGTTATAACTGATCGAAATATTACACCCGTCCACCCCTTTATCTTATTGGCAGCGAGGTTCAGTTCAAATTTAAACAGCATCCGTTTCTAATACCAGCGCTTATTTCAGAGACCGGTAACGATGTAACAATGTTACACATTGAGACTGTGCTGTTTAAATGTCCCTGGTTGTCAACCCCAGGACTACCAATGTCACATTGCTGCTGGCGCAGGTGGGTGCGATTCTCCTGAACCACATGGCGCGCTGGCATTAGACCTATAAAGATCTGCTAGTCACATAAGAAAGGTTTATCCTTCCAATAACAAGTCATAGGAGGCGTTGAGGATTCCATCAATAGCCGTGCCTCAAGCCGGTGCATCTTAATACAACAGAGGACATTTTTAGGCCCCCAAATTGTAATGGTGGGGAGTGTGACTGGGGCGGTATACCTGTCACACCATAATACAGGTGTTCTAAGCCGAGCTCAGGGAGCACAGGAACATCCCATAGAGCCAGAAGGGCAATTAACCCTTTGAGTATCTGTATTATCCAAATAGCAAAACTGTAGCAGGGCATGCTGGGATGTTTAGTTCAAGAACAGCTGGAGGGCCGAAGGTTCGCCATCGCTGCACTGAAGGTGTAAATTTACTAATTTCAATTAAAGATGGGATGATCAGATTGTACTTCTTATTTATGCAGCACCTTCTAGAAGACAACAGATAGAATCTGATTCTGGTTGCTATGGGCAACATCTAATCTTCAATAGAACTCCCATGTTGGTAAGTTTACCCCGTAACCTCTGCTTGATGTTATACTCACGTTTCTCTTCTCCTCTTTGCTGATGTTCGCTGGGCTTAGGGAAAGCACCGGCAGGCACCGCTGGTTCATGTCGTGGGCCCAGAGCCACTGATTCCTCTGCCCTGAACGTAGACACTCATAGCGCCGGCTACATCTACAGAATAAGTAATAACGACAGGTAGGAAAGAATCAGTGGAAGATAACATTTGCCCAAGGACATATATTCATATTTGTAACTAGATTCTATCTGCGGCTTCGCCTGCATGCATTCATATTTAATGCACTGTGCAATGCTACTGTACAGCAGGGGTGACCAAACCAGGCCTCGAGTTCTACCAGCAGTTCATTTTTTTCAGGCCATCTGTGAGTAATAACTACAACTGTGCCTCAGCTAAGTGGTCTGGGAAATGTGAATAACTACACCTGTGCCCCAGCTAGGCAGTCTGGGAAATGTGAGTAATAACTACACCTGTGCCCCAGCTAGGCATTCTGGGAAATGTGAGTAATAACTACACCTGTGCACCAGCTAGGTGGTCTGGGAAATGTGACAGTAGTAATGACTACACCTGTGCACCAGCTAGGCAGTCTGGGAAATGTGAGTAATAACTACACCTGTGCACCAGCTAGGTGGTCTGGGAAATGTGAGATAGTAATGACTACACCTGTGCCCCAAGCTAGGTGGTCTGGGAAATGTGAGTAATAACTACACCTGTGCCCCAGCTAGGCAGTCTGGGAAATGTGAGTAATAACTACACCTGTGCACCAGCTAGGTGGTCAGGGAAATGTGACAGTAGTATTGACTACACCTGTGCACCAGCTAGGTGGTCTGGGAAATGTGAATAACTACACCTGTGCACCAAGCTAGGTGGTCTGGGAAATGTGACAGTAGTAATTACTGCACCTGTGCACCATATGGGTGGACTGGGAAATGTGACAGTTAGTAATGACTACACCTGTGCACCATATGGGTGGACTGGGAAATGTGACAGTTAGTAATGACTGCACCTGTGCACCATATGGGTGGACTGGGAAATGTGACAGTTAGTAATGACTACACCTGTGCACCTTCTGGGTGGACTGGGGAATGTGACAGTTAGTAATGACTGCACCTGTGCACCATATGGGTGGACTGGGGAATGTGACAGTTAGTAATGACTGCACCTGTGCACCAGTAAAGTGGTCTGGAAGATGTGAACTGACCTATGCATATCCTAACCGGAGACATTCACCATTAATGTTGCTATGACTTAATCATTTGTTGGCTGGATACTTTGTTGACATTCATCATGAAGACGTGAGAATGTTCACCTGGCCGACATGCAGCATGACATTCATATCAATACTGATGAAATCAGTGATTCCAATGGCACCCCTAAACCTAACCGTCCCCCTAGTACCTCACACTAACCTCCACTCCCACAGCCTAATCCTAATCACCCCCCCAGTGCCTCACACTAACCTCCACTCCCACAGCCTAATCCTAATCCCCTCCCCCAGTGCCTCACACTAACCTCCACTCCCACAGCCTAATCCTAACCGTTCCCGCTAGTGCCCTATTCCACTCCCACAGCCTAACCGTTACCCTAGTGCCTAACCCTAACTCCACTCCCACAGCCTAATCCTAATCACCCCCCCCCCCGTGCCTCACACTAACCTCCACCCCCACAGCCTAATCCTAATCACCCCCCCGTGCCTCACACTAACCTCCACTCCCACAGCCTAATCACCCCCCCCCCAGTGCCTCACACTAACCTCCACTCCCACAGCCTAATCCTAATCACCCCCCAGTGCCTCACACTAACCTCCACTCCCACAGCCTAATCCTAATCACCCCCCCCAGTGCCTCACACTAACCTCCACTCCCACAGCCTAATCCTAATCACCCCCCCCCGTGCCTCACACTAACCTCCACTCCCACAGCCTAATCCTAATCACCCCCCCCCCCCGTGCCTCACACTAACCTCCACTTCCATAGCCTAATCCTAACCCTTCCCCTAGTACCTAACCCTACTCTACCCTTCTGCAGCCTATTCCAAACCCTAAACCTAATGCTGCCCGAGCCCAAAATGTCTATCAAATATTGAGGTGCAGAACATCCAGGAGGAGAAGTTACAGCCAGAATATAATTCCCTGTATATCACCCCCATATACTTTATACCATCACAGGACCTCAGTGCACTGTAATACCTGTATCATACCATTAAGCACTATATAAAACCATAGCGATTCCTAAAGCTAGGACTCATGGCTTGAAGTCTGTACCTTACACGCTATACAAGTGCCTGTGTTTTGCTACTTACTTGCCGTGCAGTACGCACCACCCACAGTACGGGTCCCCCGCAGACAGACACGCCGCGCAGTCACTGTGCTGGGAACAGTCAGATAGAGGCACCTTGGTTATCTGCAAAACATACAGTAGGAATAAATTGTCATCCCGTTCCTAATAGTGGTATGAATGACAATGGGCCGAATTCCACCTGGATTGCTAATCTGCAAATTCGCATATTGAGAGAATATAGAACGACTGCATGCGTAATGGTAAATAGAGACAGAAAATGCGTGTGGACCGTGAACGCAGTCCACTTGCAGTTTGACTGACAGGAAGCTGGCGTTTTGGGGAGGAAACCAGCCATTTTCGGGGTGTTCCCAATAAAAAGCAGGGTGGTCTCTGACATCAGCGCCGGCCTTGTTCAGCCGGTCTCAGTCGCAGGTTAGTGGAAGCCTCAGCGCTAATCAGATTTTGGCGGGCTGCTGAGTTCAGCAGAAAACCGTACTTAAACGGGTCAAACACAACGGGGATAGAAGGGGGCAAGAAGAAAAAGAGAGGGTGGAAAGACCTGCCAAACAATCTTGGGGTGCTATGAAGAGAGGGGGGCATTTTATTCAGCTCGGTATAAACTGGCCGACATTCCGCTGTTCAACAGAACGATTAATATTTTGTGGGCACGTCAGCGGGTGTGTACAAGCAAGAATGACTTAATTCCCAGCCCTACAGCACAGCCAGATATATCGGTGCATGTATGGGCGGTACACCTGCTACAGAGGCTGCCAGTGACATCACAACTGGGCGGGACATGTAAACCCAGTGGTGATGTCAGGCAAGTACCAATAGTCAGATAGGTCTGCGGATCAGCCGGACAGCAGATCCGGCATCCTAGTGTGTACCCACTTTAAACAGCTTGACACATCTCCCGATTTTTATACGGTCCACCATTCGTTCCCAATGACACTTTGCACAATGGTTTCTTGATAGGATTTAAATAGATTATACAATAACTTGGGTTTCGAAATAGCCACATCAATCTATTACCGTTGACTGCGTCATGACGTAAAGGTGTTTTTGCGACTGGTCAAACAATAGGTCTGCAGAAACCGCTGTGTTGGATTGTGTGGGCACTGTAGCATACTGCCGGGCATCGTTATTTCCTCCGAGATACACCTGAAATGAAAAATAACAATAAGGAACATTAAATGCCATGTCTTCTGTATGTTTAGCCCTGGCACTGCTTCATCGGGCATAACGAGCAATTAAAATGCTTAAAATGTCATTCATTCTACCTGGTAATGTCAGGACACCTGCGGAGACAGATCTGGTCCTTCGACAACTGGATCCTACAATCGGAACTGCCCAGGTGCACCCCTCTCATCTTATAAGGAGATTAGTGCGTTCAGGAGTATTTGCAAAGCCAAAGTTCATGGGAACGAGCACCTGCAGTATTACTGTGCTTCATGAAATCCCAGCACATCAAAGCTATGTCACAGCCAACAGACCTTTAATCTGCATTCTGACTCTCTCTGGCAGAATACTGCTGAGCCTCTAGTTAATTCTAAGGGCCTTATTCTAATCCACTCTTTCTGACAAAATCCTTCTTAGATGGGCAAAACCATGTGCACTGCAGGTGGGGCAGATGTTACTTGTGCAGAGATAATTAGATTTGGGTGGGGTTTTACTTCAAAGTGAGATCTATATTGCAGTGTAAAAATAAAGCAGTCAGTATTTACCCTGCACAGAAACAAAATAACTCACCCAAATCTAATTCTCTCTGCACATGTTACATCTGCCCCCCCTGCAGTGCACATGGTTTTGTCCGTCTAAGAAGGATTTTGTCAGAAAGAGTGGATTAGAATAACCCCCTTCGCTCCGTGTGATGCAGCAATGTTGTTTTAGGTTGGCAATCGTCAGTTGTGCATGACCTTCAGTAGGACCTTCAATCTCAAATGCCACCACTAGATGGGGCTGGCGCCACATCCTGTAAATCCACGAGCATCAATAGCGTTTATTAAAGTTAGTGCACGTAACTCTTACCCTGGCAGGGGATCTCGCTGTACAGGGAAAAGGACCCGCTACTAAATGAACTCATAATTCTGAGTGCTGCTCTCGACAACTCCCTACTGTATGTGTTGTGCAGAAATAAACGGGATAAACCACGGAGCAATATTTTATAGTAAATAAATGGGTAATGCTGCTTTACTATACTGAGCAGGCGGCATGAGCCAGAGCCACAAGTATGTATGTATGGCTGAGAAGTTACCCGTATTCATCTCATGTAGGGATCTGGGATGGAGAAAGCCAAGTTATAGTCCCTATAAAAACAGGCACTTTCTCCATCCATAGAGCTGCTTCTGACGTGTAGCCAGATATCATGGAAATGCCATCACATAGAACATTTCTATAGAAGACAGGTGAAGGAGAAGTTACATATATCCACAGCACTGGGAATCCACTCTTCCATCCTGCCCGCTTCACTGAAAGTGGGCGGGTTGCGGGAGAGCCACCTACGCTTCCAGGGGTGTGGGAGACTA
Source organism: Crinia signifera (assembly GCF_055691185.1). NCBI lineage: Eukaryota > Metazoa > Chordata > Amphibia > Anura > Myobatrachidae > Crinia > Crinia signifera. Next base: position 21,245,618 of record NC_139224.1, read on the forward strand.
ACTGAAAAATCGTGAGTCTCCCACAACTTCTAAGGGAGAGGAGGCATCAATGGAACATACTAGATAAATAATCACTAGAAGCTGATTTAGGAAACTTCTCCACTTGACCTCTTATGAAGGGTTGATATATTTACACTCCTAGTAGTAAATATCTGAAGCACGACACTGTATTACCTGGGAAACTCACACTGTGATGCTTTATAGAGCTACCAAACAGCATTTTTGCAGGTATAAAGTCGCAGAAACTTAGTTTTGCCACGATAGCTAAGGGTGCTATTGGCACTTGGCCGATTTGGGCCCGATTTCACCTGATTCCGACGGATCGGACTAAAATCATATGTGTCTGACATTGGTTCCGGATCTGTGGTCTGATGGACATCGATCGAAGTTGGAGGTTGGACGGGCTGCATATAAGAAAAATGGGTACTTATGTATTATCTGGGCTCCCATGTTAAATGCACCCCATTTTTTCATACCCCTACTATCCAACTACGCATGGAGTTGATTTTATATAGTGTGGCGAGCACAGCGAGGGGACTCGGTCTCATAAGAAAAATGGGAGCCCAGATATTACATAAGTACCGAAAAATCAGATGGGCAGCCGTCTGCGGCACATCGTGGGTGCCTTTTAGCAACCACGATGTGGGGAAGCTCTGCCCAGGAGAGGCACTCTCCCTGCTCTGCAGCGGGCGGCAGTAGAATAAAAAAAAAAAAAGAAACATACAAAGGGATGGGTTGGGTTGCTACAGCCAATCAGTGGCCATCCATTGTTTTTTATGTGTTTTTTTAAGCTTAGGGGTGTTTAGCTTAGGGGAAATTGGGACAAGTGTAAGCCTTTACTACACCTTTAGATATCATTGCCCGTTGCAGCCTACAGACCAGTGGGGGGTTTTCCTATGGGCTGCAGCCCCCCCCCCCCAGGTAAAATCTGCCACTGTCTCTGCCTAAAGTGAAGCCAGACGCAGTCTGTGAGACTGCTCTGGCTTCACTGTGACTGGCAGCGACTTCCTATTGGAAGTCTGACCTGCCAGTCACTCAAGGCAGTCCCATTGGGAGGTGTTCCCTTTCTCCGGGATGCCTCTATGTGCACAAATGCGCAGAAGACCCAAAACGGGTTCTGCTCATGTGCAGTACCGTGGACCATACTGCACATGCGCCAGACACGGGAATCCGATTAAGCCTCCAGGGGCTGCTGCAAAGGCAGCCCACGGAGGCTTGGGCCAGCGCGTGCACAGTATGTATGAATTTACTGCGCATGCGCTGGCCCCGTGCAGGGGGCCGGCGGCGGGGACCGGACCGGCATGCGTGGGGACTCGGAGTGCGGCGGAGGCAGCGGCCCGCATTACGGCAGCCCCCCTCCTAGTAAAGCTTAAGAGCCAGCACAGCTACAGATTACAATGTCCCTGGAGAGGGATGTTCAGGATCCCTCCCAGGCATTATGCACATGTGCAGTAGATAAATCTAGTCGGAAGTGGTAAGCTGTACCTGTTCTGTACCCTTCACCAGGACACAGTAATATTTGTGACACTTTTCCAGGCCAAAATGCAAAGTGTTGCAAATAGTTCCTTTAGTAACACCTGTGTAGAATAAAGGTAAGAGTCCTATAATAAGCATATTATTATATAGCTATAGAAGGGCAATCATTGTTCTTGTTAATACAATGCACATATAAATAGGTATTAAAGTGGAGCCCACTGTATCTAATGTCACCATACCCAGTTATATTTTTAGTGACTTTCAGGGTACATGGCGTTTTCAGTATGCGTCATGGGCCTGATTCACACCTGCGCGTGGGTCAGTATTTGGCTTTGAACAAGCAGAGAGGGGGCGGAGGGAGGTTTGCGGTCCCAGGAACGGGCATGTGCTGCCTGCATTTTCTGGGTGGAATGAGCAGCCATGGCAGCCCGGCCATCTGTGTGTAACCGATGATGGATCCCAGCCTGTGACGTCGATGTCTCCTGCATGTCCCTCCTTCAGATCAGATGTATAATATAATGCTGTTTGCATGCGGCACAGTATTTTCGTCCATCTCTGAAGCCGGGCCCCAAGTTCCTTTCCTGTATTTACACTGGTGTCTTTAGCTCTGTCCCCTCCTCCAATACCAGGACAAGTGGACAAAAAATAAACTGCGCCCCTGGGTACGAACATTGAGCCAAATGTCAGCTCCTCATCTCATTTGTCACGGAGCGCAGACGTTCCTGTTTGCACAACAGCACGGAATGTATTATTAATGACAGATACTACAAGCCTGTTCTCCCTCTCACACCCAGGTGATATGATATAACACAAGTGTTGGGACTTGTCCGCCGGTGAAGTATTCTGACTCAGAGTAATTACATTTTGTACTAATTTACGACATTAAATGGAATTATTTTGTGCTGTAAATGGGCACATATTTAACATACTTTATAGCATGACTCATTACACATGTTGATGAAACCGTCTAAAATAAAGGTTACCTGATCTCCGTGAAATGGCGCCATGGTATAGTCTATGGGTGTAGGATGTGCGGGGGGAACTCACCTGGACCTGTGTGCCCCCCACACCTGCACCTATTATTTGCGCGTCTATGTGTGCCCTTCCTTCCTGTTTCCCCCTATGTCACTTACATCTGCCTCTTACAGTGCCCTAATCCTCTCCACCATTTCCCTGCCAGTCTCCCGCACCTGTCTGCAGCATTCCAGTAGATATAGGGGCCAGGTGTAATAAGCTTCAAATAGTGATAAAGTACAGATTTACATATATAGTACCAGGCAATCAACTGCCATGTTATAGACTGTGGGGCAGATGTATTAACGGCAGCCAATCAGCTCCATCGACACCACTAGGTCAACATGCTGAAAGGTCAACATGGGTCTAGGTCGACAGGTCATTAGGTCCAAGCAGTAGTTCGACATGGGGGGGGGGGGGGGGTAATTTCATGCCCTACCATCCACAAGAGCATGGAGCCTTATTCTAGTTCACTATTTCTGACAAAATCCCTCTTAGATGGACAAAACCATGTGCACTGCAGGTGGGGTAGATGTAACTTGTGCAGAGAGAGTTAGATTTGGGTGGGGTTTTACTTCAAAGTGAGATCTATATTGCAGTGTAATAATAATGCAGTCAGTATTTTCCCTGCACAGAAACAAAATAACTCACCCAAATCTTATTCTCTCTGCACATGTTACATCTGCCCCACCTGCAGTGCACATGGTTTTGTCCATCTAAGAAGGATTTTGTCAGAAAGAGTGAACCAGAATAAGGCCCATGGTGAGAGAATAAAAGGTACTTGTGTAGTTTCACGGCGCCGTGCGTCTGAGTCCCCTTGTGGGGCGTGCTTCGCTCGCCCACGCTGCGGGCTCGGTGGCCTGCTACGCTCGCCACGCTATTTAAAATCAACTCCATGCCAACATGGATAGTGGGGGTATGAACTATACATGTTGGCATGGAGTTAAGTTACTTTTTTTAATATAGTTTGTGGCGAGCGTAGAACACGGAAGTAGCTGGCGCCGTGAAACTACACAAGTACCGAATAAAATAGTGTGCCGAGTGTAGTGAGGCACTGTGCCCGAAGGGACGCGGTGCACTTTTCCTGTGTCCATGTCGACATTCAGGTAAAAAAACAGTGAAAAACCCCATGTCGACCTTTTGACTGTCAACCTAGACCATGTCAACCTTTCAGCATGTCGAGCCAAAACCACATGGGGGAAATTTACTAAGATGTGAGTTGTACAGTATTTCACGTGGGATGTTGCTGTGGGCAACTAATCAGATACTACTGTATCTATTATTTTCTAGAAGGTGCTAACAAAATGAGAAGTAGTTTGTAATTGGTTGCCCATAGCAAACACTAAACCCCCCCCCCCCCCCCAATTCGATTTGGAAAACATCAGCGGCAGTCTGAGCCCTGGTCTCTGTGTACCGACATCCAGCGCGGAACGTTGGTTGTGTGAAAAGGAAATGGTAAGAATGCGATTTGTTCCAGGTGAGCAGACTGCAGGAATGTGTTCCAGTACAAACGAGGTTCCGGCAGCGGCCCGAGGGGTCAGCCAGAAACACAACAGTGTCATTACCGGCTCTCAGCAGTCACCTCGCGCTGCCCACCCGCACTAACACTGCAGCTCTCCCTAGTGCCGTAAACAAATACGGGACAGAGGAAACGCTGGGCATACCCCTGAGAACGCAGGCCCGTCAATGCATCCTCGGGGCGGGCGGGTGACATCACATGACATCAGCGCCTGTCCCCAATTCGGCGGAAAGCGACCGTCGAATGATTTTTTTCCTCCGTGCGGCCGCATGCCAGCGGATGTGTAAGCGCACATATCTGCTCGCATGTTAATGTGGTGATTCGCTCAGCATGGGGGGGGGGGGGGGAGGTGCATTCGGACAGGCGGTGTTTACCTATTCGCTAGACAGCGAATATACGCAGCCTAGCAAGCAGTTCTGAATCAGGCCCCTAGAATCTAGACCCTTCATGGCTAACTTTGACACTCCAGCTATTGTTGAACTACACATCCCAGCATGCTCTGCGTCAGATTTAGCATGGCCAAATAGCAAAACGGAAGCAGAGCATGCTGGGATGTGTAGTTCAACAACAGCTGGAGTGTCAAGGTTAGCCATCAAAGATCTAGAAGATAACGGTTTGTGGGGGCCCCAGGACAATTATATTGTGAGGGCCCGTAAAAATAAAATTGTCAATATGATAATATGGGGCAGATGTACTAAGCCTTGTAGAGTGGAGAGAGATAAAGTACCAGCCAATCAGCTACTAACTTTCAAACACAGGGGCAGATGTATTAAGCCTGGTAAAGAGATAAACGGGAGATAAAGTGGGAGGAGATAACATACCAGCCAATCATCTCCCAACTGTCATATTTCAAACACAGCTGATTGGCTGGTGCATTATCTCCTTCAACCTTTGGGGCAGATTTATTAAGCTTGGAGAAGAGATAAACTGGAGATAAAGCGGAGAAAAGGTAAAAGGAGATAAAGCACCAGCTAATCATCTGTGTTTGAAAAAGACAGTTGGGAGCTGATTGGCTGGTGCTTTATCTCCTTTTACCTTTTCTCCGCTTTATCTCCAGTTTATCTCTTCTCCAAGCTTAATAATACCCCTTTTACACCAACGAAAAACCCAGGTCGGACCCAGGTCGGACCCAGGTCAGTGTTGGTGTAAATGGGACCAACCCAGGTCCATTGACACTGGTCTCCTACCCAGGTCCTGACCAGGGTTGAACACTGGTCGGACCTGGGTCGTGAGCGGTGTAAATGGTCCCAACCCAGGTCAGGACATCTGGGTAGTGCTGAAAGGATACCAGAAGCATGGGACGCCTTTCCGTAAGTCAGTACCGTGCATTCCACAGTGCATTGCAGCAGCAGAAGACAGCAACCCGTGCAGACAGTGCACACAGGCTGCTACCTGGCACTCCACAGGTGGACCTGCCACAACCCTATCTGGCACTAGGATGCAGCGCTGACAGGCAGTAGTGGGACCAAGAGCTTAAAGGAGGAGGGTGCGTGATGTGCCTCCCACTCCAGTGACTCCATTTTTTAAGGGATATATACCCTACCTACAGAAATCATTTATGTTTGTTTTGGGGGGGGCTGGGGGGAGGGGTATGGATTGTACGGTCGACCTAAAGATTGTCGACAGTCATAAGGTCGACATACTGCAAGGTCGACAGGTGTCTAGGTCGACATGGGATAAGATCGACAGGTCATCAGGTCGACACAAGCATTAGGTCGACATGGTCTAGGTCGACAGTCAAAAGGTCAACATGGGGCTTTTCACTGTTTTTTTTTTTACCCGAATGTCGACATAGTCGACATGGACACAGTTTTAAGTGTCCATGCACTCGGCACACTATTTTATTCTCCCACAATGCCCCAGTGCAGTGATGGCTAACCTTGACACTCCAGCTGTTGTTGAACTACACATCCCAGCATGCCCTGCATCAGTTTTAGCATGGCCAAATAGTAAAACTGTAGCAGGGCATGCTGGGATGTGTAGTTCAATAACAGCTGGAGTGTCAAGGTTAGCCATCACTGCCCTAGTGGATATTAGGGCATGAAATACCGCCTGTCGGTATATGTCGGCTCATTAAACAGTGAAAAATCCTATGCCGACCTAATGCTTGTGTCGACCTAATGACCTGTTGACCTTGTCCCAAGTGGACCTTGCAGTATGTCGACCTAGTGGTTTCGACCTAATGACTGTCGACCATCTTTAGGTCGACCAACTGACTGCTGCTGCATCACTGAATATAACTTTTTGACAAAATATTTTGCTAAATAAACCAACCAACATTTTTCAATGCTAACTTTTCATGTCTTTTAATTTTTATTTAAATCATTGAGGGAAGGTTGGCTGGCAGTTTATCAGTCCTAAAATTGAAATTTTTAATGTCATCCATAGGGAAAAGCAGGGCTGACCCAGGTTCAGTGTAAATGGTGCAGACCCAGGTCCGACCCAGGTTGAAGTGCTGTGTAAATGGGGTATGAAGCAGGGTCCGACCCTGGAAACTTCCGTGTTCAAAGACCAGGGTCCGACCAGGGATTACCCCCCCCCCCAGGCTGGTAATGTAGCTATGTGTAGGCCCCTATTGTGTGGGTGCCCCCTGGGCAACCATTCCAGATTCTGTGTTATTTCTCCGGCTTTTTTCAAGTGTAAGAATGGTACCGGTTTTATTCCGAATGGGATTATGGAACACCAGGTGTAGTCTGGAAACACAAATGATGTCAACATTCTTAATAGTATTTAATGGTCACATACAGAAGAGCTTTAAATCTGAATTTGTCATGGCACATCCCAGACGCAACAGGGAACCGGCCGGGGCGGTCTCTGATCCCAATGCTGCCGCACCTCTGCTCTTCCCGGGAGCGGCAGTCAGGCAAGCCTGTATTTTGCAGCACTTTGCAGTAACCCTGGCGTTCTACTGCAAATGTTAAATTGTTTTATTTTTGGTGATATACAAAGGGTGTACTCTAATACCATTATACAAAGTAAAAGAAAAACAAAGTTAATACAAGCCAGGGCAATCAATACCCAGCAGTGCTCGGCTCAGAAAGTGATTTTAGTTTTATTGATCTCCCCGTCACCTACTTTGTTTAGCTGTCCTTTGCTGTCACCGATGAAAGCGATCGTGTGCTCCTCTTCTACATTGATGGCGATGGCCGTCAGCCGAGCATTGGGGCTCTCGAACACAGGGGATACCTCCAGCGGATGCCAGCTTGCCATGGGACTCGGTGTGTGGTCTGAGCCGCACGGGTAAGCATCGAGCGTGTCCTGAAATCACAAAGTAGATATTCTCTCAGGGTGGAATACAACGGAGAGCGATAATGTAAAAAGCAATTCCCATGATTTCAGGGACATTGCGTTTCCCAGACACTGCAATCCCCAGGACTGATAGGAAATGATAACGCAACTTATTTGTTTCGGACAAAAGGGTCGCAACCTTGGGCTCAGGTACTACCATGACCAAGAAAAGGACCAACTGATCACAAAGCGTCTGTGAATATAGAACACCAATTTCACAGAATTTTTTGTGGTTTCTAATGTTATCTCAGAAACATTTTTTCCCTTCCCAATTGAAAATTAGGATTACTCTTTCTTCTTCACCATGAGCCATAAATTGTGACGGAACAATGAGCCATCATTGGCAACACTCGTATTTCCTCCTAGTCCATCTACCATTGCCCCAGCCTAGAAGATAGAGGTCTCTAGGACAGGACACTTTACTATACAGAGACAAATAAAAAGGGAAAATATTATGATATAATTAAAAAATGTATCTGTTAGGAAATCACGGGTTGGATGTATCAGGCAATGAAAAGAGCAGAGAAATGAACCGGTGGAGCAGTTGCCAATAGCAACCAATCAGCCTCGAAGTAGCATTTACCATGTACATTCTATACAATAAGGGGCGTATTCAATGTCGGCTCACGACTGTCGGGCTGGCCCGACAGCCATGACCCTGTCCCGTTCTCAGCCTGCTCGGCGCTCATTTGGCTGAATGCCCTGTCTGCCGAGCACTGAGAAGGGGGCGTTGCCGTGGGAAGTGGCTACTGCGGCTGGGAGCTCGTCAATTCTCATCAGGAATGGCGGCTGGAGATTGAATATCCCCCTATATATAAGCTGATTACTTGGCAAGGGCAACATCTACACTTGTCCGATTCCCCATACTTTCTGTATTTCGAACCCTAAACACTTTAACTATTGTTATTATTGTGCTATTGTTGTTATTAGTTGATACAAATATGGAAACAAATCCTACAGGGTTATTGAAATTGGGTCGGATAGGAACCTCTGACTTTATATTTAGGAGAAAGTACCAACCAATACACTCCAGTCATTTAAAAAAAAAAAAAAAAACTTCTAGGTTTCATAATTGCCCCCTCGGTATGTAGACACAAGAGAACAGTACTCACAGAGGGAAGTTGGACACAGTTCGACTTCACATCGTACTCTATGTAGGACACTTCTCTCCTGTCCTCGTCCTTGCCGTCCCTGGTGTAGCAGAGGTCCCTGGTCTGGTTGATCAGTTGGTCAATACGTTCCATAGAGTATAAGCACAAGCCCGATTCCTCGCTTACTTTACCAGAAGCGGCATGCCATTGAGAGAACACGCCAAAGAGGACATCCCCATTGGTGTTCAAGACTCCTGCCGCCATGTTGTCTCCGGGTTGGGTGACATAGGCAGCCTGAAGAAGATTATAACTCCTAGTAAGATCTTTAGTTTGGCAGCTGAGGGGCAACTCAACATAGGAATAATAATGGGAGTCGTCTGGACAAATGCGAGAAATATAGGTCTTGTACTCTCGGGATGGTGATTTAAGGTCGCGGCGGTAAAACAGGAAATAAACACTGGATCGGTGAGTGAAGATCTTAATAAAGTGGTGGTTGTACTCCGAAAGTCGCCCAACCACAGCTAGCTTGGCCGTTTCTTCATAGGAGAACACGGAATGGGGTTCACCACCAACATTCAGGTTCCGAGTGGTAATCGGTGGGATGCCACCAACCCCCTTACTTGTGTAGCCTCTTCCCACAAACAACAAGGGAGTCCCATCTTTAGAAAGCCCAATAAGACCAACAGTAGTAATGTTGGGGTCATTTGCAGCGACATACTGGGAGTCCACTGGTCTCTCTGGCCTAAAGAGGATGTCATTGACAGATCCCAAGCGTCTTTTCTCACAGATGCCTTGGAAAACGCTGCCGCAAACGATGAGTTCATCTTGGCTTGGAACCACCAGCAGAAGCTTATTGTGATTGTTGGTGCTCTGTACATGGGCGCACTCTGCGGTGACTGGGGGCAGACAGTCCTTGCTGTCCAAAACTGGTCCCGTCTGAACTGGTTCCCTCTCAAGCTCTAAATCCTCAGTCAGCTGATAAAGGTAGTTTGTTGCACCTAGATACAGGGTTCCGGTGTCGGTGTCCAGCGTGAGGTGGTTGAAAATTGTGTTGTTCTGGGAAAAAGTGACATACGCTTGTGTGCCCGAGACTGATGTCCCAAGGAAACACAAGGCAGTGAGAAGAACAGATCCTGGAGGCATGGTGATCATTCTGTAAAAAACAGAAAATACATGTCAAAAGCAAAGAAAAAAATCATTCTCTTTCTATTTTGGAAATATATATCAGTATTGTTATACTTTTTTTTTATTGGGCGCCACAAGGGGTCAAAAGCGCCTTACGAATTAATGAATCAGAAATTACTCAACGATAGTACAGTTCTAGACATTGAAGAACATGATCTATAATGTAGGCTACAGTATATAAACGTTGAAAAATATGTAGGCACACCTCAAACAAAAGCAATAGCGGTGGAACCCAAAGGGTTCATGCCACTGTTGGCAATGGGGAGCAGAAGATGGCAAGTGAAGGAGGCAACAGCACAGAAGTGAAAAGGGCCCTGCTCGTGAGTGCTTACAATCTAGATCAGGAATGGCCAAACTTTGGTCCTGCAGCTGTTGTGAAACTACAAGTCCCATCATGCCTTGCAACAGTTTTGCTATTAGCGAATGCTAAAACTGTGGCAAGACATGCTGGGATGTGTAGTTTCACAACATCCAGAGGGCCATAGTTTTGCACCGCCTGTTCTAGATGGAAGGGGAAAAAACACAAGGGCGACACAGAGGAGAGGGACAGCGTTTAAGGCGCATTGGCCCTAATTACGTTTGTACACAAATGCAATTGCAATTGTGATTTTCTAAGCTACGGAGCTGCTAATTTTAGTAGGTGATGCTAACGCCCAGGAATGAAAAGAGATTCTGACTGGAGACATCACAAACTCATTCGCGATAGCGTACACTTTATACGCAAAAAAACAAGGAACATTGGAACATAGGGTTGGCCTATGGCTACGCAGATTGAACAGATAGAGACTCAGATGCCATCTTTTTGCATGTACAAGCTGTCAGACGTCAGCAGATACATACACGTCATAAAAAGGGCCATGACACAACTGTGTTTTCTCAACTACCCCCATAAAATACTTTGTTTACAGTTGAATTCCCAATAGATTATGACGTGGCCCCAGTGCCTGACAAAAAAGGTCCTTGCGTTGAAGGGGATCTCGGTGGTACCCTCCGTTTAAGGTCCCCATACACTGTACTATTTATGTATGCTGTATGGACTAGATTTCATCACATATCTCATCGCACATGGCAATTATACCGTTTATGGGCACCTTGAAACCTCCTAAAGGTCACTTCCTGTCAATCTCAGCGGCCCCTGCACCCATTGTGATTGCAGCACATGTGTAGTCTGATGACAATGAAATATGAACCTGGTTATATCATGGGCTCACTAAACTAATACAGAATTAAGGAGGATGATAAAACTCTACTGTACTAAAAACAAGAAAAGTTTTATTAACTAGATTGACAAACTAAACACACTAATAGCTGACAGAAATTGGCAGCTATTAGAGGTCTTGCATTAGGACATCTGAGCATCTTATTTGAAGTCATTAATGTCCACGATTTCCTGATCTTTGACCTGTGCATTCATCATGTGGTTTCCTGCATTGGCAAATGCCTGTGTTTGCCAGGCTTGGGTTTTTGGAAAGCCTACACAGCCCTAGGCCATCAGAATTACAGTGACAAGATACCAAGCCAATTATCTGTCTACCAATTTATTCATATGGATCCAAGTAGGGTTTGAAACAGAGCCGGATTTGGGGGGGGGGGGGGAGAGACACGGGGTGAGTACCTACAGGCCACAACTCTTAGGAGGCCCCCAGGCTGCTTTGCCGGCTGCTGACTGAGGCTGTGCCTGCTTTGCCGGCTGCTGACCGAGGCTGTGCCTGCACTGCTGGCTGCTGACCGAGGCTGTGCCTGCTCTGCCGGCTGCTGACCGAGGCTGTGCCTGCACTGCCGGCTGCAGACCCAGGCTGTGCCTGCACTGCTGGCTGCAGACCCAGGCTGTGCCTGCTCTGCCGGCTGCTGACCAAGGCTGTGCCTGCTCTGCCGGCTGCTGACCAAGGTTGTGCCTGCTAAAGGAGATAAAAAAGAAGAAAATTGTGGAACAGCGCTGTGCTGAATAAAAATGCAATTTATTAAAATTTAACACAATATTATGGCCGACAATTAGACAGACAAGACTTACAAACATATAATAATAAATAACTCATTCCCCATCTCATTAAACCGGTTAGATCATGCAAGCAATTTTAGATTTTATCCTTTTTCATATAACCAGTTGGTAGGGTTAGTATTGAAAGTCAAAGTCCCACTTAATGTTCACATTGAAAGTGGTTAATACTTATGTTAAAATCCGGAGTTATCACAAAGGTGAGGTTCTGCTTGCAGCTACCATGGAGCTTCTCCGACCGCTGGCACAGTCCTATTAGACGGTCATATCCGAGATGAATGTGTTGGTTCTGTCTATTTGCAGCCTACTGCGCCCCCTTGTCCTCTCTCTTTGAGTGGACGCAGTAGGATGCAAATAGACAGAACCAACACATTCATCTCGGATATGACCGAGGGTATGCTGTGTGACCACACCACACAGAGAACATGCCCGTGCCACCAAGGGAATGCGGCCATTTTCTTTGTGCCCTTTTTGAGCTACTAGAGGCCGACCTCCAGGCCGGGTGCCTTAGAGAAAAAGTCAAGAATATGGACCATGTCCCCCTAAATTGGGACAGTTAAGGGGCCAGATTCTCTAAGCTTCAAAAGTGATAATATGGAGAGTGATAAACAGCCAGCCAATCAGCTCCTGTCTGACATTTTTCAAACACAGTCTGTGACATGCCAGGTTGGAGCTGATTGGCTGGTGGTTTATCAATCTCCATTTTATCACTTTTGAAGCTAAGATAATCTGGCCCAAGACCTGATTCTAAATCGAGACGCAAGGGGGGGAATTTACCAAGACGGAAGTTCTTTTTCGGATGGAATGTTGTTATGGCAACCAATCCGATTTTATCTTTTATCTTCTGGAAGGTGCTAAATAAATAAGTAGATTCTGATTGGTTGCCCTTAGCAACACCCTTTCTGAAATAGAACTTCCATCTTAGTAAATTTGCCCCAAAGTGTCAGTCAAACTGACTGCCTTATGCTAATGTTAGTGTCCGCCCATGTATGGCCTCGTGTGCAGGGTCCACAACCCACTGTCTGGAACCCGGCAATTCTCTTATACGTTTTGCCAAAGCGACTACGGACTGGGAACAATGGGTCTGTCAGTACCTGAAGCCCCTGTTTGATTTCCTTGTTGGCTCATGACCTTGGGCACCTTACTCATCCTATAATGTCCTTGGTTCCAACACGTTTGGGCTCATCGGGATGTGGGGACTTAGTGCTATTATAAACAATAGACAATGCGTAAAACACTGACATACAGACATATAATAATGAGTTTGTCAAAGTAATCTCCAAACATTCTCCTGGGAGTGGGAGAACCGAGGGCTCGGAGAGGGGAGCTGGATATGATTTATAGGTGATTATCCCTGTCCTTGTGGCTGGCCGTGTAAAGCCTGAGGGTGCGTTTCCTGAGTGACTGGCGGAAATCATCAACCAATTATCACTGATTCATAACGACAGATTCCACATGTATGATCAGGGAAACGCCGAACAAATATTCTAACCTATAGATTAAAAAAAAACGTAGCCTACAGACAGCGGAATATTTAGCCTATCAATTCGCTTGCAATGTGAGACCGTAATGAGGCACTGAGGAATAAATGTTGGGCTTGATTCAGAATCACTCGGTGTGATCTGAAGGGGTTGGGATCATTTCGTCTACAGCATTATGGTCGACAGTCATTAGGCCGACACCATTAGGTCGACATGGGAAAAGGTCGACATGGGTCTAGGTCGAAAGGTCATTAGTTCGACAGGTCGTTAGTTCGACGTTGTCTAGGTCGACATGGGTTTTTTCACAGTTTTTTTAACTGAATGTCAACACAGTCGACATGGAGTTTAAAGTGCACCGCATCCCCTCGCATCGCATCAGGCACGGTGCCTCGCTGCGCTCAGCACACTATTTTATTCTCCCACCACGCCCTAGTGGATGGTAGGGCATGAAATACCGCCTGTCACCACATGTTGGCTCAAAAAACTGTGAAAAACTCCATGTTGACCTTTTGACTGTCAACCTAAACACTGTCGAACTAATGACCTTTCAACCTAATGACCTTTCCACCTAGAACCATGTCAACCTAATGACTGTCGACCATAATGCTGTAGACCAAATTACCTAATTTCTGCCGCGCAGTTGGGTGGCGTTAAGGGGCTCGCTAAGCAGCAAATGACGGCTGCTCAGCACTGAATCAGGCCCTTTACACTGAGCATCTCGGTGCCTTTTTTTTATCTATATGCTATTTATGTCAGATATATATTATGTATAATCAACGTCAGACATTGTGTTGTATACACTTAGCTAAAAGCGGATATTATTATTAATATTTAATCCTGTGACAACTGTATTATAAATCATGTCACAATGGAGCAGGAAACAATACAGAGAACGCGGGTGACGCCGTCTGGGACTGTCATTAAACAGCCACAAAATCAGACAAGTGAAAAAGTGAAGGGTGATAAACTGCCGGTCAATCAGCTCCTAACTGCCATGTTACAGGCTGGGTTTGAAAAATGACAGGTAGGAGCTGATTGGAGAGTGAAGCTTGATATATTTTTATTTCTATGGAAGATGTATGGTATAATGAGCAGAATGATAGAACATTAATTGTGAGTATTATATAAGGCTCTGCCCTTACCAGTCCTTGTACCAGTGAGGGTGATAGTTATTGGCCCTTATTCAGGTTGACTCGCAAGCCTGCAAATTTCGCAGGCTTGCGAGTCCACCAGTTGCCGCCCGCCGCACACACACAGCCGCCCACCCTCGCACCGCGCTATTACCCGCAGGCATGCGGATGGATGATTTACATACTCGTCCATTCACAGCCTTGCGTTCGGACACAAAATCTTGCGCTTGATTTTTCAAGCGTTCGCAAATGTAAGATACCTCTTTGGTGTCTTGCATCTGCGAGTGCCTGTACAGGAAGTGGGCGGGCACCTGACACCCCCCCCCCTCCCCCCCGCCCCGTACCATCGGGGAATATTACCATGAGAACACCCAGTGTTTTATGGGTGTTCCCATAGGCTAATCCCCCGGTCCGCAAACCCACGCCCCCCCCCGATCACACTGTTGTGTGCGAGCGCCAGCGAATAATCGATTCCCCGCACACAGCGGCTGCACATGCGCATAACTGACTATGCGCACGGACGGTCGGAAGACATCGCTCCCCAAAGCGAACACGCAGGGGAGCGAATGAACCTGAATAAGGGCCATTGTCTCTGGAGTAGTCCAAGTCAAACAGGGATACCTGTGCTGGGATTATTTGGTCTACAGCATGATGGTCAACAGTCATTAGGTCGACACCATTAGGTCGACATGGGTCTAGGACGACATGGTTCGAGGTCGAAAGGTCATTAGTTCGACAGGTCGTTAGTTCGACAATGTCTATATCAAAAGGTCGACATGGGGTTTTCACAGTTTTTTTTACCTGAATGTCAACACAATGGACATGGACACAGTTTCAAGAGCACCGCATCCCCTCGCGATGCGTCGGGCACGGTACCTCGCTGCGCTCGGCACACTATTTTATTCTCCCACCACGCCCTAGTGCATGGTAGGGCATGAAATACCACCTGTCGGCTCAAAAAACAGTGAAAAACCCCATGTCGACCTTTTGGCTGTCGACCTAGACATTTTTGAACTAATGACCGGTCAAACAAACGACCTGTCGAACTAATGACCTTTCGACCTAGAACCATGTCGACCTTTTCCTATGTCGACATAGACCCATGTTGACCTTTTACCATGTCGACCTAATGACTGTCGACCATCATGCTGTAGACCAAATGACCGCAGCCCGGATACCTATAGGGGTCACTTACATTAGCATGAAGTTGTAGAGATGACTACAGCAAAGATGATAAAGAATTTTGTAGCAGAATTCGACCCAGACGAGGGTACTTCCGATGGTACCTTGTAGTGGTCTTGTCTCTTAAATTAAGCTGTGAATGTCTGCCTTGAATTACCCCTAATATCAAGAACATGGTTACCCTCGCGGAAATCTAACAGTTTATAAATAAGATGAAAATCTGCAGCTGCCTTCAATCGCGTTCCAATGAAGAAGTCTGGGATACATAGGAGAAATGTATCCCCCCCCCCCCAAAAAACATAGCATAACTGAATAGTTTAAGCGCTACTAGTTCCATATATATAATAACACTTGCATTTTAGGTTCAGTGCCCCTTTAAGCTATGTTAATCTATTCTACACTACGGTGCTTCACCTATTTTGCGTTATGTATTTTTAATACACAATTCGCCTCTCACTAATTTAAATAGCGTGCCGTGCTAATGGGCCCATCTGTTGCGTGCACCACAGCAGCGTTTATATCTGCAGTACAAATTTAATTCTCAGATCTTCACCTCCAACCTGGCTAATGATGCTTAGCCCATCTGCTGCTATTTCCTCTGTAATACATTGGTTGCGCTTTTCCAACGCGCCGTCGTTGCGAATGACCGCCCCACACACAGTGCCGGGACAAACCTAGCCGAGTGTGGCTGCCTCCCCACAACACATTAGGCCGAATATTATTTGGGAATTTGTAACGCAGAACCAATATCATTATTCATTCTCGCGCCGTGTAACAATGACGAATAACGCCAGGCTGTATGCTTACAACCTCTTAATGGCCCGTTAAATATATTATAGGAATTGTAACCCACACACTGAGATTATTATACATTGTGTCTTCTACATAACCGTTTCTTCGCCAGTATGAGGTCTACGACACAAGAGCGGGCGGTTGGCCTCTTAGTGAAGGAGATAGGGAACTTTTTATTTACAGATTAAACAATCATCTTTTTTTACTCCTCGTACCAGGCGGCTGTATATTTTAGAGTCGCTTAATTAAATTGTTGGCACGTGTTCCATACAGAACGTTATTTTAGGCTGATAAAACAACTTGTCCAAGGACGAAAGAAGCGGAGCCAGAGGTCTGATCTTCAAAGTACGGGATGGAGCAAGTGCATTATCTTATAAGGTCTGGGCACATTACCTCTAAAGTCAGCTATGTTATTTTTATAAAGTTGTTCTCGTCCCTGACAAACAGTCGAGGCGGCCATTTTGTGAGTTAATGAGAATTGCCTACTATTTTACAAAATGCCTCACAGTGAGGTCTCTAATTATGGGTTAATTGAGTTAAATATTGTCTCCGGTCACAAAATAGAAGTTTCCACTGGGTACAGTATAACTGACAGGAACATTTTTAAAATATTTAACAGAACTGTCCTATATTTTCCCACATGAGGTGATTCGGACCCATTTTGCCCTTTGAGTGCCAATGTTGCTGGGAGAGATGTGCAAAATATCCGATTAAAAAGGCCAAGGTCCACAGTCAGGGAATATGAATCACTTTGGTTACTGCCGGCAAATGATCTGAAGCCAATCAATTGAAGTTTAGTTAAATATGGCGCCCCCAAAACAAATCTCTCACAGCAATGGCTGGAAAGATCCGGTATCTGGGATTCCTCTGACCACCACCAACTCTACGAATAATAAACACTATTTTCTTCTTCAGCGCAATCCCATTGGCTGTCTTCACTTATTGCGCCACATGTGACCTTCTTGATTGGGCTGACTGCCAAACTATTGGATTTATACAATTTTTCAAAATGAAATAACACTGAGCCAGGCATAACACTGAGCCTGGCATTCTTTTATAAGGACAAAACAATGCATGAGGCCATCTGATTGGGTGGAAACCGGCCTTTTGGCGGGAATGCTAAGAAAAACACAGGCATGCCTAGGAAAATGCTGGGAGTGTCCGCAAAATGGCAAGGTGTGCCTGAGCGTTTTAAGGGAGGTGTGTGACGTCAGCTCCAGGCCAGATATACCTTTTTCCATTGCACCGCTGAGTAAGTCCAGGGCTACATGGTGCCAGCAATAAGTTATGGCCAGTGATCAGATCAATGTGATCAGAAATGAATCCGGCCCCTAGCGCCAGCACTTTAATGACATCTCAATCTCTAAGTCTAAATTTAAGGGTTGAATTAACAGTTCAAGATGGGGAACGGATCCAGCATTAATGGCTCTGAATTTTATTGTCCAAGCATTGAAGAGGAGTACAGTAAAGATGCAAAAAGCAACCAATCAGCTTGTGTCATTATATATACTATCCAAGTCATTAATGTATACAGCTGTGAAGATCCCATCTGAGCGGACGGAAAACGAAGCTATTACGCAAATCTGGACATCTTGTTTCCGTACGATAATGGTTTCATAACTTGCAGAATATTGCCGCTTACTGTGCTTCGTCTTTAAGGCTCTGCTGTGAGAGTAATTACAGGGCGGTCGGTGATTATCGAATGAGCGCAGAGATCCGCAAAGCTGGGACAGCTTTGAAAGGAATCATTTTCTTTTTTTGCTAAAGGTTTATATTACTCCAGGCCCGAAACACAGGGAGGTGGCGGCTGCTTCTAACGCCATGCAGGATTTAATACATTCCTGCAATGTTAATGGACCCAGTGATTACAGCAGCACTTAGTTGGCACCTTCTGGTACAAACTCACTCCTATCTTTCTCAAAATCTCAGCAAGCAGATTACCCAGAATGCAACGCGCTAAGGCTTAACCCCTTCACCGCTTGGGACTGTTGCTGCTGCTGCAGGATGTGACCTACGGCTTAATACGTGACATTGCAAGGATATATGTGAATATCGCAGTCGGGGGCGAGTGTAGAATCTTACTGGTCTCGTCCGGCTGTAAGTGCCGGATTACATAATGCCTGTGGTACAACACATAAAGAGATCTACGGCTGTAATAGTGTAGGGCAGTGTGGCTGTTCGGCTGTAGAACTACAACTACCAGCTGTCCTGCTATTTCAGGAACGCAATTCTTTTTCTGTGCAAAATAAGATGGAAAAAAAAAACACCCATTAAGGGCTAGAAATCTACCCATTTACTTTCAAACGGCAAAAGTCATTTAAAAATCCATTGGCCCAATTATAAGGACAAATATTTATGTCCATTTTCCAAATTCATTAGAGCCAGATGAATCAAGCTTCAAAAAGTGATAAACAGCCAGCCAATAAGCTCCTACCTGTAATTTTTCAAACCTCGCCTGTAACATGCCAGGTAGCAGCTGATTGGCTGGCTGTTTATCCCTCTCCATTTTATCACTTTTTAAGCTTGATACATCTGGCCCTTAGTGAGAAGTAACACCGGTGGGTGCAGGCGGTTTAAGGGCCAGATGTACTAAGATAACTATCGTTTTTCAAACACAGCCTGTGACATGGCAGTTAGGAGCTGATTGGTCGGTGGTTTATCACTCTCCATTTTATAACTTTTTAAATTTAGTACATCTGGCTCTAAGAGAGGGGCTGTTTGCAGGCTCGGATTGGGTCCCCTCCTCCCCAACGGCGCAGGAGATGTTAGTGTCTACTGTGCATGCAAATGTCCCTGTCCCCCATTCCCCCTTAGGCTCTTCTTGCCCCACAACCTACTGTCTTGTAAAGCAGGGGTGACCATCGCCTTGCAGACGGTTACACTATCAAGCTTACCCATCAATGGTACAATTGATGGCAACCATCAATGAATGACCCACCGATTAAATCCCTGGGAGGATGTAAGGGGTAGCCTAGCATTTCATAAACACTAGGCAGGCCCTTTTGTATGGCCACACACCCACCATCACATCACCACACCCCCACCATGAAGAGACACCCCCCCCCCCCCCACTTTGCACAGTGCAGATTTTCACAGCAATCTCCCGTCATTTTCTGTTATGCTTTTGTGTACCCAGAATGCACTACACTACGATAACACCCCTCCATTGATTAGTAGTTACGGTTGGTCCTCGGGAGTTGGTGATCCGTATAAAAAGATTTCAGAGAGGAAATCTAACATCGCTTCTTTGCCAGCTGGATCAATAAAATTGGCCAAGGTGTGTTTGCAAACGTAGCATGCAGTCCGGGAGGAAGATAATCTTGTTTTTCTCCTCTTGCAATCATCTCACACAACAGGAGACACTGTTATTATGATTTATAGAAAGCCACGCTATTCTCCAGTCACAGCAGCATTTATCAAATAGAGGTGGATATGGAGGAGCACAGGGGGGACTCAGACACCAGAAGCAGGGGGAGTGACACTGAACTTTCCTTTATGTGATAAATCAGCAACACTGGGCAAGTACAGAATAAAGAAGATAGATACAACCTTCAAAATAAAGTTTGTATAGTAATTATTTTATGCAAATCACTTCTCCCTCAAATATTATTGAAGCTATATTTAGAATTAACGGGCAGCCTACACCAAGGTCTATGGGTCCTATTGGAAGGACTAATACCCCTTTCACATTTTAGGGTAAGTTCCTCATTTATGCTTGTACTGCACATGTGAAAGGTATATTAACGTGAGGATCGGCGCCTGACACTAGCGCCCTTATTCAGATCTGATCGCAGTACAAATTGGTTCTCAAAATGGGCAAAACCATGTGCACTGCAGGTGGGGCAGATGTAACATGTGCAGAGAGAGTTAGATTTGGGTGGGGTGTGTTGAAACTGAAATCTAAATTGCAGTGTAAAACTAATGCAGCCTGTATTTACCCTGCACAGAAACAAAACAACTCTCATAAATCTAACTTTCTCTGCACAGGTTACATCTGCCCCACCTGCAGTGCACATGGTTTTGCCCATTTTGAGCACAAATTTGTAATGTGATCAGATTTGAATAAGGGCCTATGACTGCCTCCAGCACGGTGAAAGTGGTTCCTGAATCTGGCCTCGGGGCCGTTCTCATGGATTGGAACATCCGTAGCATCTTATTTACTGCCCCCGAGACTCCTCTTTTGCTGCCTGGAAGTGGGAATCCTAAGTAATGGGTCATTCAGTCTGCACCCACCCGTTAGTACGTCGTAGTACTTGATAGCTGCAATATTGAGCTGACAGCTTGAGATGTGCTTTAGAATGTGCGCAAGGATTTAGGTCAAACACTCCAATTAGCAGCCATTAAAGGCTCCTCACTATGTAATTACGCTTCCTTCCTGAGGCACGCTGATACTCTTATATTCTATCACTGCTTGGAGGCGTGGAGTTGAGAATAGAAAGTGTGGCGAGAGCAGCGAGCCACCGTGCCCGAAGCGCGGCGAGCGCAGCGAGCCCCGCGAGGGGACGCAGATACCTTCACAGGTATCCACGTCCCCTCACGGGCTTCACAGCTGTCCGCGTCCGCTCGCCACGCTTCGGGCTCGGTGGCTCGCCACACTTTCTATTCTCAACTCCACGCCGACATGGATAGTGGGGTATGAAAAGGTCGTAGGACGCGTACCGCCGCCCCACGCGGGCTCGCTTCGCTCGCCACGCTTCGCTCGCCACGCTTCGGGTTGACGTTGATCTTGGGGTGTCGTTAGCAATTGAGGGGGGCCATTTCACACTTCAGGGTGCCTATTTGGCCTCTGTGGGCCATTTAACATTGTTTCCTATGGAAAAATCGGGTCAATTGAGACATTGAACAGGAAAATCAGGTCAATTGGGACATTTAACATTGTTCCCTATGGGAAATCGCGGGCATCGCGTCGGTCGCATCGCACCCGATTTTTTAGTGCATTCAATGCCCGCGATGGCCCCGATTTTTTACTAACGATGCCCACGATCAAAATCGTGGGTGCCCTTCTAGGTAAAGAGTACCCAGGTATGTATACAGGAAGGAGAGGGATATACCCTAAGCACACTGCTACAACATGTCTACATGCCAGTAATTAGTCCTACTGTGTGAGATCAAATCACCGCTTTCCTTAATTGTAGACACACAGACCTAAGGCTTATTCTGCTCACTGCTCCAACTTGCCTGTGAGACACCCATACCGTTGTGTTATAATCCAACAGTTTATTTCCGTGTTCTGTATTTTTCAAAAACATTTACATTTTTTTTCAAAGACAATCATGGGATTAAAACACGTTCAGGTTTCTTAAGAAACATTTAAAATAAAACAAAAAAAACAAAACAAACAATCTGAAACAATTGAATATTTAATTCTTCCGTTTGTGCATGATTCCAACTTGTCCTGACTTTCCCAGCACTTCTACAATATTCCACCCAAAAGGGTTAAGTCTACTAGGAATGCGCAGGTCTCCGTAAACATGTTCCAGATGTATACTAACAGTACAGTATACCAACTGTAGAGCAATGCAGTGTAATAAGGGGCAATTCAGGATCGCTTGTAGTGATCTGAATAAGGCCCCCAGTATAGATGGTTGGGGTTTGCGTATATGTGCATTTCCGCGCATGTGCAAACCCCGGCACTGAACGGTTCATCGGCCCGTTATGGGCATCCCCATGAAAACTCTGGGTGGTCCCCTCGGAATGCAGTAGGGATGGCCATCGACCATCGATGATTTGAAATCATTGATGGTTTATGGCCGTCGTTGAATACTTTTGCCATCGATGGAACCAAATGGATTCCCTCCATCAATGGCACAGCAAAACCGATCTTTTGCCGTTTTATTTTTTCAAAGTGCCGGGACACGGAGCATAGCCCCACCCCCGGCACCCATGAAGCCCTGCCCCTGTATTTCAATTGGCCCACAGGCCAGTCAGTCAACCAAAATGGATGACCATCAATAGGTAAAAATGTCGATGGTCATTGATAGCATATTTTATCACCATCGATTGCCAGTTGCACTATTGCCATCGATGGCAATAATGGCCATCCCTAGAATGCAGGCATGGCGTTCCCTGCTACGGGCGGTCAATTGACGTCACAGGATGTCAGCATCGCCCCAACAGAAATAAAAGTCAGTTTACTATCGATGGCTGGTTGCAGTATCACCATCGATGGCGACTGCCCCGATGGCCATCCTTAACTATGATCTCCGATGCATCTCTTGCATACGGCTAAGTTATACGCACAGCTGTGATTTGGGGAAAACATCGTCCTCGTGCATCTGAAATCGACGCTGTCTCCACCCCTGAATCAGGCCCTATGTGAGTAATGGAAGACTGCCTATGAGAACAGATTTTGTGCTAAATGCTCTCATTTATATATAAACGTCTAAAAATAATTCCAGGGTGGGGAAGCTCCTTGGCTCCTCTCCATGCCCCTGGGGCAGAAGAAAGACGAAGCCACCTCTGATATGTTCCCAGCCAGGCAGAGACATCTGGGAGCACTGAATGCAAATGAGGTCATTACAACAGTGGCTGCTCCTCTGCAGGTCCGTTCCTGCACCGGTAACATAAGCAGGTTTGTCAGTAAATCCTTTTGGATGGCGGATGAGAGCAGTAAATCCTGCCGGCTTTCAGTAATGGAAAACAGAGACTGATAGGGGTCGGCGAAGCAGATTGGAGCACAGTGTAATCACTGTTATACTGCTCACATTAGAAATGTCTGGTAGCATCCCCACAACCTCTCTGCTGCTGTGTCCTTATCTGCAGACTCAGAACAGCTTACTGTAATGCATCCTTAGGGACCAGCCTGGGCGCTCACCTGACACGCTTCATAACTATGGGGTACAGTAGATGTATGAACTTGAAGCAGTGATAAGGGAAAATAAGTGAAAAAAAAGTGCTTTATCACCGGCCAATCAGCTCCTGACTGTTAAGTTACAGGCTGGGTTTAAAAAGGGACAGTCAGAAGCTGATTGGCTGGGGATAAAGTACCAGGCACTTTATCACTTCTCCCTTATCATTGCTTCATACATCCACCCCTCAAGGACGAAACAACAGGGGTGGTGACAGACCGTTGCGGGGCCGTGACGCAGTGTTCTCTGGGAGAAGCCCAGTAAAACGCAGGACCACAGCAGCTGCATGACGTCACACACAGCCGCTGCCAACCAAAGCATGGCCAGTCTGCGCCTGTGGGCAGTGAGTGATGTGCGAGCGCAGAGGACAACGGAGTCTGACGCAGGCCTTTGGTCTGCAACAATTTATAGGTAGGCGGAACGAGGCTTCCCAGCAGAACATTGCCCACATCACCACGCTGTCTCTACCAGCTTGCCTTCTTCCCATAGCATAGTGCATGTTGGTGCCATCTGTTCCCCAGGTCAATTATACACAAGCACCACCACTGCATATCGGGAACACCCCACAAGACCTGGGCCAGATGTACCAAGCTTTGCAAAAGTAAAAAAATGGAGAGTAATAAACCACCAACCAATCATATCGTAACTTTCATTTTTCAAACCCAGACTGTAACATGGCAGGTAGGAAATGATTGGATACTATTCAGCATTGCCTACAATGAATTGCGTTGCCTGGTTCTCCATCCACCAATGCGTATCAGCACCCAATGATAACGGATGGCTTCTATCTCGTTACTGATTGTCCAGGATAAGTTCTACCCTACACAAGGAAGTCACCCTGAAGTTGTGTGACCTACATAAAGCCTGCATGTATATATACTGTATGTATACTTCTTACTGTTAGACAGATGATGAAATGGGCATACTATGTATAAACTCATTTGGAAGTATGATTATTAGGAAATATACAGGTCACACGAGCCCCTCTCAGATTTGTGCAAATGCGCCGTCCCATGGGGTTAATTAAAGTGGAAGGCTGGCCGTTCTCTTCTCCCCCTAGGGTCATTTCTGGCTCGGCAAGGGAAACGGATCTGCGGGATAACCTGGATCTCTCAGAAGCGTCCGCAGCATGAGACAGATCTCATTAGAGTGGACAGGACACCAGCATCTCGTGCTGCCTCCCGCGACCTGGAAGATTCCGTCTTGGTGTAGTGATCGGCCTCGCTAATTGTACTTATATGGTAAGTAGGCGCTTGATGGCTTACAGGACGCGAGCGGCTGAATAAATCACTTATGTATTCAGACGCTTGAAATGATTGCAATGACTTAAACCTACTGTAAGCTCCTCATTTTGTATCCGGCACTTCGCTAACTTAGAACATTTACAGGCTTATTCCGGACGATGCTGCGGGTAGCACTCATGCTGCAATCACAGACAGCCAATCGGATGTTCCCTACCTGGAACATACAGTAACCGTTCCTGCACTATGGGGCCGATTCAGACCTGCTCATTCAGGTTCGAATTCGGCCACGTCTCCGATAGTGGAGGATTGCGCATAGGCGGTAACGAGCATGTGCAGACCCCCACAGCGAATGCTTTCGGCGAGATTTTCACTTGCCGATGCATTCGCATATTGATTGGCGCTCCCCCGCGCGTGTTTTTTGGGGGCTCTGAATATAGGCAGCTTAGCGAGCAGTCCTGAATCAGACCCTTTGTATCTGCCGCAACATCGCATGGACATATTCATGAAATCACATATTAGAACCACGTCCCTTCGCTGCATGCTTTTATCCCACCTTAATGATTAATAATAGCCGCTCTGATTTGCATAATAGTAATAAAATCCCGCCAGAGATATACGAGTTGTCACCTTATATTTGTGTCATTGCTATGGCGGAGCCTACGATAAAAGTGGAGGAATATGAATTATGCAGATAAACACGCTCAGATTAAACAACGGTACAATACAATATGTTAAAGAGTATTTCATTTATGTTATTTTTGTCCCCTTTAGCATTAAATGTATTTGTGTGGGTTTCCTTTTAAATAAATATTATACCATAGTCATTCTGTTATATTATGATATATTGTATAAAAGCGACATTTTATCCTGCTGTTAACTAAATCACACACATTTGAATGAATTAGCATAATGAGACACGCCCCCTGCACCTGTGTAAGTGTCGGACGGTGATGATAGCCGCCTACGTAGACAGGGGAGGTGGTGACATCACACGGTTATTTAAAATCACAATGAGCGAGCGTCTGGCTGCATTAGCATTCCGTCCGCGGCGGGTGTTCGGAATTGCGCTCGCATTATACAGGTCTCCGAATCTGTCTCAATGATACGTTTTTCATTGCTCCTTATTTGAAAGAAATAACAGGGGTAGAGGTGTCAAAGCTGGGAGAGAGATAAAGTGAAGAGCAGTAGGGGGTTAGTGAATCTGTGCCGTTATCTCCGCTGGCAGAAATAGCAGCACACGCTTATTCGATGCGGCCGTTTCCGACAGCATTGAAGGCTTTCAGATTTGGTTTTTGTATTGTTGGAAACGGCAGCAAATTGTGGAATTCGCAGCAGAGTCCGACAATTTAGTGTCCATTTATAACAAAATGCGGCTTTCCGACATTCGGAACATTGAATACCGACTGTTGAGTTACAGTGGGAATGTCCCAACAGTCAAATTTGGTATTGACCCCCCAAAAGTACAAACCAATCAGTTCCTGTCATTTTAAGGGTTGATTTTGAAAAAAAGTCTAGTTAGGGACTGATTGGTTGGTATTTTATCACTCTCCAAGCTTTCATAAAATTCCGCATAGTCACAGAAGAAGTACTCAGTGATCCCCAGTGAAAGAAGAAGGTGCACATTAAGTAAGCAATCTTAAGATGCTATTTTATTGCTGCACACCATAAATGATTTCATTACAGCCTGACTATAAAATCGCTGCTCTATTTTATTTTATTTATTTACAGTTTGATATATAGCGCTGCAGATTCCGTTAGTGTCTTATATAGTGCAGCAGATTCCGTTAGTGTCTTATATAGCGCAGCAGATTCCGTTACAGTTTCTTATATACTGTAGCGCAGCAGATTCCGTTAGTGTCTTATATAGTGCAGCAGATTCCGTTAGTGTCTTATATAGCGCGGCAGATTCCGTTAGTGTCTTATATAGTGCAGCAGATTCCGTTACAGTGTCTTATATAGTGCAGCAGATTTCATTAGTGTCTTATATAGTGCAGCAGATTCCGTTACAGTGTCTTATATAGTGCAGCAGATTCCGTTACAGTGTCTTATATAGTGCAGCAGATTCCGTTAGTGTCTTATATAGTGCAGCAGATTCCGTTGCGCTATACAATTGTTGACAGAGATAAAACAAACTGGGTAACAACAGACAGACTTGGAGGTTAGAGGGCCCTGCTGCAAGCTTACAATCTATAGGGACATAGGAGGGAAACACAAGGACAGGCACCAGTAATAGCATAGCAGTCCCACCAAGTTACAAGTCCAGAAGGGAAGCTATATAATACATAAGTGCCTCAGAGGGTAATGCGTGTAGAACTTAAATAGGTACTTCTTTACTTTCACGGCGCCAGCATGGCGCCGCGCGTCAGAGTCCCCTTGCGGGGCTCGCTTCGCTCGCCCACGCTGCGGGCTCGCCACGCTAATTAAAATCAACTCCATGCCAACATGGATAGTGGAGGTATGAACTATCCATGTTGGCATGGCGTTAACTTCGTTTATTTTACTTAGTTTGTGGCGAGCGTAACCCGGAAGTAGCGCGGCGCCATGCTGGCGCCGTGAAAGTAAAGAAGTACCCTTAAATATAATAGGCTTGCCTGAAGAGGTGAGTTTTCAGGGAACGCTTGAAAGTTTGGAGGCTAGTGGAGTCTTATTGTGTGTGGAAGGGCATTCCATAGGGTGGGAGCAGCCCGATGAAAGTCCTGTAATAGTGAATGGGAGCTAGTGATCCGTGCAGAAGAGAGACGCAGATCTTGTGTAAGTAAAAGAGATATATGCTGGTGCAGTGGGTGCCGGACGGCTCCCCGACAGTCGGGATTCCGACAGTCAATACTCCGACGTCGGAATCCCGACTGCTCCCTCGTGGGGGTCCATGACCACCATAGAGGGAGAATAAAATAGGTGGCAAGCGCAGCTCGCCACCGTGCCCGCAGCGTGGCAAGCGCAGCGTGGCGAGCGCAGCGAGCCCGCAAGGGGCTTCATTGCGCTCCCCACGCTGTGCAGTCGGGATTCCGACGTCTGAGTAATGACTGTCGGAATCCCGACTGTCGGGTAATTATACCACACCCGGTGCAGTATGGTTAATAGCTTTATAAGCGAGTAGAAGTGTTTTATATTGAATACGGTAAGATACAGGCAACCAATGGAGGGACTGGCAGAGCGGATCAGCAGACGATGAGCATCTTGCAAGGAAGATCAGCCTAGCAGCAGCATTTAGAATGGATTGCAGTGGTGAGAGTCTGTTCTTGGGAAGACCAGTTAGGAGACTACTGCAATAATCAGTGCAGGATATAATGAGTGCATGGATAAGAGATTTAGTAGTGTCTTGTGTGAGATAGGGTCGTATTTTGGATATGTTTTTTAGATGCATGTAACATGATTTGGAGACAGATTGAATGTGTGGAACAAAGGACAGTTCAGAGTTGAGGATGACCCTTAAGCAACGAGCTTGTGGGGTAGGGTAGATTGTGGAGTTGTCAACAGCGATGGAGATATCAGGATGGTAACTGTTCTTGGTTGGTGGGAACATAAGTAATTCCGCTTTGGAAATACTGAGTTTAAGGTGGTGAGACACAGTGCTTTGTGTTGGGACCACACCTGCTACCAATCCCCTGCCAGGGAAGCTTACTGCAAACTAACCCAGGGATATTAGTACCAGGGAGGCTGGTACTAATAAAGTAGCTGCTATGTTTGGGATGAGCCATCCACATCCCATACATGACAACACATTTGGCCAGAGACCACAGGGGGAGGCTCAGCCGTACAGAATAAGGCGTCTAATGCATTATTGAGATGAACCTTTTCTTTCAACTTAAACCTTGATTACCCCTAGCAGTAAATCACACGGACACATGACCTGAAATAACTCACACGGACACGTGACCTGAAATAACGACACGGACAACCACTGCATAAGTTTAAAAAGGTAAAGGGTATTTATTGTGGTATGACCCTATTGAAAGGGATGGCCTAGAGAGCGCTTGACGACCAGCCAGTCATAAACGTTAGCAATGGCAGCGACTACAACGCCCCAACTTGTAACTAGGGCGAGGAACCGCCCCCATTGAATTCAAAGCCAGCCTGCGCTGTGACTGTCTTGCCGCCCCTCCTAGGGCCTAATGAGGACAGTTCTAAAAGTGTCCTGCGTTCCCCCTCGGGGGCAGAACTCACCAGCCTTCCTGGCAGAGGGTGGCAATACCTCACAGTGACCACCTGTACTTCAAACTGGACTGCTGATCGAGAGCGCCCTCCCGCCAATTAATATTAAAATTGATGAGAGCCAAATTTGGGTGACAGCCGAAAGGCCATGTGGTAGGTTAGCACAAGGGAGGGAGGGTGGGAATCCAGACTCAAGAGGAAGATGGATCATCTGACTACCTCTTATATACCTCCACCTAAGCTACCACCCCTTCTACACCTGATTGGCTACCCCATCTACACTGCACTTCTATGGGTAAGTGACACTCTGATTTCTATCTTTGTCATACCATCTCAAACTGCACCGACTCTTATATTCCCTCATGCCTAGGCAGCCCTCGCTCTCTCTAAGGCGTCTAATGCATTATTGAGATGAACCTTTTCTTTCAACTTAAACCTTGATTACCCCTAGCAGTAAATCACACGGACACATGACCTGAAATAACTCACACGGACACGTGACCTGAAATAACGACACGGACAACCACTGCATAAGTTTAAAAAGGTAAAGGGTATTTATTGTGGTATGACCCTATTGAAAGGGATGGCCTAGAGAGCGCTTGACGACCAGCCAGTCATAAACGTTAGCAATGGCAGCGACTACAACGCCCCAACTTGTAACTAGGGCGAGGAACCGCCCCCATTGAATTCAAAGCCAGCCTGCGCTGTGACTGTCTTGCCGCCCCTCCTAGGGCCTAATGAGGACAGTTCTAAAAGTGTCCTGCGTTCCCCCTCGGGGGCAGAACTCACCAGCCTTCCTGGCAGAGGGTGGCAATACCTCACAGTGACCACCTGTACTTCAAACTGGACTGCTGATCGAGAGCGCCCTCCCGCCACAGCTGGGTTCAAAAATTGCCACTTAAAGACAATTACTGTAGAACCCAAGCCCGCCAAACCAATCAATAACTAAGTCAACCAGAGTAACACAAACCTAATCCCCTATCTGCAACAACTGAACCAGTCCTGAAGTAGAACGGCCATGCCTGATTCCGACAAATGTACACCATCACTTCTGTAGAAGGATGGGGTCTCCAGTGCTAAAGAGGGGTGTCTAACCGCTGTGCCTCCCATGGACGTGACCGCTTTGGAGACAGCAAAGTTGACCTTGCGTCTGATCTTCTCTAATGACTTGGGGTTCCAGCAGCCCCTCCAGTTGAAACGAGGCACTATGTCGGACCAAACTATCCGCAATCCAGGCCAAAGGCCTACCAGAGTCTTAAGATCAGCCTCGATTCTCAAAATAAGGCCTATGCTGGTTCCCCGGCCTAAGTCGTTACCTCCTAGGTGTATCACCAAAACATCCGGGCGACCCCAGCGACGCTCTTTATCTGACAATAATGGTAAAAGACCATTCCACCGGAGACCCCTGACACCAAACCAATGTACTGCCTACGCCCCTAGCTCTGCCCGGGCCCTGACAGCTAACTGATGATTGGATGCCCAGAAAATGTATGAATGCCCGACGAACCAGACAGTGGCATGAGTCGTTGAAGGGGGGGGAAGGGCTGAAAAAGAAAACCCTAACCGGTTAGCATTCAAACTTAACTGTATAAATGCACAACGTAGGGTTAGACATATAATGCACAACATGAATTAGTACACTAGAATCCAAGTGAAGGGGAAAACCTTAAAAAACCTCCGGTGGACTTGAGGGGGGGAAGCCAATTGTAATCAGCCCACTATCGGAGGAAAAATTAAAAAATTCCCTTCACACCGTCGATTCCGTAACGCTGCCGTTACAAAACCGATTGTAAACATAGTTTTTGGATCCAGCGCCGAAGGCGCGTGCTAAACCTTATCTAGACGTATATAAGATTTATAAGCGGAGGACTTCCAGCGGCCGAGTTGCTGAATGGCATTCACTGGAAGGCCCTCCGCTGCTGCGTTGGTGGCCGCACCAATACGGAACGAATGCGTCCCGTAATCGGCGACCTCCAAACCCAACGCAGCCACACAGCGCTTAAACACAGCAGTGCACAGTATGTGCGTCACGGCCATGTATCAGCATGTGCGAGGAACTGGGCCGTAGCGGCAGGCCTCAAAGGCAGATATGCCGTGGCCAGCCGCACGGCGCAGATCCCCTTTCCCGCTGGGACTTAAGGGATGCCAGCGGCCTCTGCCCAACTGATCGGTCTCAGACCGGCGGAGCACACGAAGGACGAACCGTCCTGGAAGACCATGTCTTCGAACCGCACCTAAATCAGTGGCATTCTTGCTGGCCGCAACCAGCCCGCCGACCCTAAAGTCCCTAAAGAACGCAGAAGAGAACGCCATCCGAAAGAGTGACATCTCTTCTGTGCTCTCTGCTACGCTCTGAACACAGGCTACAATTTCCACCGCGTCTACAGCTCGATGGACTTGCGGGAATCCGCTGTCATGGTCTGCACTCTCGCCCTCAAAGCCCTTGTTAGTGCAAAGGCTTTGGTGGGGTTCCGTTCTCCGCGTAACTTAGCACGGAATATATCTCGGCTAATGCCGCAGACATGGCAGATGGACAGGCCCGCGCCGTAATGCCCACGCCCGAAAACAGCAACGGTCATTGACCGACTTCCGCTGTTCCCCGGGGACTCCTAAAAAGGCTGCCCCATCCTGCAGCGTGGCTGCATATGCCCTACTGGTGGAGGGGGCCAGGGATTGCAAGGTAATCCACCCATAATAAGTGAGCCCAAGGGGCGCAGCGATCGGTACCAACTCGCGAAACTTCGCAAAGTAGAACCGCGACAGGGCATCGGCGATGCCATGGTCGACCCCTGTAACGTGCTGCGCCATGAAATGTATGATGCCCTGCAAGCAGCGTAATACCAAATGTGTGAGCAGTGTCAGGGGTGAAAAAAGGTGCCCTGGTTGTTAGTGGTGCGTACCCCTCCTAGGTTACATCACCACAACCTCCCGTCTGGCTTGCCAACGTATGAGCCCACCAACCCACCGCTACAGTGATGGGAAAGACTATAATGGCACCAAATTAGCCATGAAACCCCTCCCAATCCATGATTGAGCCATGTGGGTGCACGCCATTCGCCCTGAAAAAATGCCCCGGAACCCGAGGGCCCCCGGGGCCTGCGTAAATAACTGAAGCCTGGCCATAGGCGAAGGCTCTGCGGTCTAAAGAAACTCCTCATTAAAGTCCACCAGAAGTGGAGACCAGCCGACCAGGTCGTAGCGTATCTCCCGGGACAGCCTACATGTAAGGGGAGCCTTAGTCCCCGCTGTAGCCCCTACCAGCTTGTGGCAAAACACCGCCCCTGGGGGGCGGCCCAGCACTCAAAGTTAAGGGACCCCCAGTAATGACTGGACCTGCCTTAGATTGGCCTTCTTCTTGGCCCGACAGCCCTGTATAAGGACCTGAAACCTGCAGGCTCGGTCAGCCGGCAGGCTACAGCCGCCGGCCGCAGTGCCAATCTCTAAGCATGGCCAGATGTGATGCATGTTGGGCCCTAGGTCCTGGCGTAGGCCACCGATACCCCTAAGTTAGGGTGTCACGGAAGGGGGCAGAAAGCGGACTCCATGCCCAACTTGGCCCTGAGTGCACAGTGCCCAACTTATAGACTTGCCAGGGTATTTTATCAAACAGCTGATAACGCGCTTGCACGCCTACTCAGTAATAGCATCTTTAATGGATGCCCAGCGAGGGCAAGCGGGTGCTGGATTAACCGGTATTTACCCAGAGCCTTCTTGGGTACTACTCCCAAGGGCGAAAAACACATGTTGGGCTAATGGTACGGCAGTGGTGACTGGCCCCCCAATTCCAGGAAACGCGGCGAAGACGGCATTGACGCCTCTATCGCCCCTTGGAATCCTTGACGGCAAAGCACTGGCCTTTAGCGGCTGGCTTTGTACCCTGCTTGCCAGGGGAAAAAATGGCCTCTTGGGATGGCACTCAGAAGTAGCATGGCCTTTACCCATGACCTGCAATCATATCCTGACGCGCTTAAGGCCCACGGGTGTAACCCGTGTGCTGGCGTGGGTCAGACGGAATTTCTCGTCCTAATCCCTCCGAGCCGTACCCTTGTAAGCGAGAAAAACCCGTGCCCAAGGAAAATGCATCGCCTAACGCTGTTGCGCTCCTTGAGTCTAGGGTTAAAATAGCCAGATGGAATATAAGGAACTGCTTAAGCTAGGGTGAAAACTCCGATATGAGTTTTCACCGACACCGGCCGATGTCTTGGCCTTGTCGAAATCAGTTACATGTTGCTAGCAACGTGAAACATGCACGAACTCCCCCTTGGCTATTTTTCCCTTTGTGCCCATGAGACCCCTGGACCCTGCAGTGTCGCTGCGATGGACCATGTCAGAGGAAAGCTGGGACTCAGCAAAGGATTTAGTCTTGCTAGCCCGCTAACCCCTTCCCCTGCTTGCTGTGCACCTGCGCGCGCTAAGCTTGGCAAACCTGTGGGGGCGTCTAATGGTTCCTGACTCCTCGCAGCCGGCATAGGAATGGCCCGAAAAAGACTCAGAGGTATCATAGTCATCATGCTCACCATCACCCAGAAAGTCGACAGCCTCCAGAGACCTGGCCTCATGCGACGCCCCTGCTGCAGCTGCCTGGAGAAGCGATCGCCGTTGTTGCCTGTCGACCACACTTCAGCGCCTGCGGCACCTGCCGTAATGTTCTCCCCAGAATGATGATCCACTTCCGCGGCTGCCCTCCTGGCAACCGATGAGCCCTTGGAAGAAGCATGCAAAGTGGTTAGAGACTCACTCCTAACTCACGCACAACCAACCCCACCCTGAAAAGAAGTGGGGGCAAAGCCACCTGCCATGGGTATGACAGTCCGGGGCCATTCGGACGGGGTAGGGCCATGCCGGAGGCATGTGGTGCCGTAAGCTAGGGGGAACACTCGTGGGAACCGGGCCCGAAACCGTGTAATAACCCAGATGAGGTTACATGTGAGGGACCTCCGCCTTCTGGCGGTGCCTCAGATGCCCCCCCAGCCCTGATGGGGGGAATGTGGAATTTGATGGTGGGTACCCCTGCCGTAGAAATATTGGCACTGCCTTGGCCGGGTACACCAAACCCCAACGGGGGAATACAGCTGCCCCTACTGTACGTGCAATGATGCAAGGCACCAGCAGGGGGCGCAGCGCCCCTCTGCTGGTATGAAACAGCCGCCGCCTGGGATCCAGGAACCCTGGTAGCGGGGCGTCCCAGATCCCCCTGCTGTGCAGCCCAGGCCCCGATTGTGGCGCCCCCCTAAGGGCTTATGAATACCGTGGGGGGGGGGCGCCATGGGGATGCGTTTGCCGGGGCTGTATTAGAGCTGGGTAAAACGGATATTAAGCTGAGCCGGGATCAGACGGATTTCCCGGTGAAAAGATACAGATCTTTTAGACGGATCCTCAGCTCGCTTTAAAAAACAAAGGGGGATATACATGACCGAGTAAAAACACTGATCGATGGCTGGGTGCAGCATCACCATCGATGGCAACCATCGATGGCGTCTGCACCGATGGCCATCCCTGGCAGCCGCAGCTGATCCCTCCATCGCTTTAGTCACAGCACTGTACTCGTTTTTCGATCCAGTACGTCTCAGCTGCCACAGGTGGCAGCACTGAGACCTGGAGAATGAACTCTAAGCTGAGCCGGCTCATTATGTGGCTCCCGCGAGCCGCTGAATCGGATCCGTATATGGGAGCCGGATCAGCGCGAGGTCCCGCCTTTGTACAGTATGAGGACCCGCAGCCGCCGCCGAGTCCTGTGCACTTGCGGTCGCGGCGGGGCTGGGGAGAGGGATGGGATGCTGCCAGAGAGCCGGGCAGGGGAGAGGGGACCTGCAGCAGCGCAACCGTGTGCGCCGCCTGTCCCCCGCCCGGAGGAGGACGCTTGTTGTGGAAAGTAGCGCGGTGAGCGCAGCGGGGGAGAGGGGACCTGCAGCAGCGCCACCATGTGCGCTGCCCGCCCCCCCGCCCGGAGGATGACACCTGAGGGGGGAGGTAGCGCGGTGAGCGCGGCGGGAAACAGACTGGGCATATGCCGCCGGCGGAGGAAAGCCGCCAGCGGCGCTAAGCTGCCTGGAGGGTGAGCCCTGAGCAGGCAAGGGGGGATTAGTTGTAGATCCCGCCTGCCTGCCGCCACCACCATATTCCGCAGCAGCCGGGGGATGGGGGGGGGGTTGTATAATGGCGCAGCAGAGGGGGGGGGGGTTGTATAATGGCGCAGCAGAGGGGCAATGAACCGGGAAGGGTGATATGTATGGATCCCCCACTGCTGCACTTATCTCTTTCAGGCTGTTCAACGTGATCCTCCCAGCAAATCCAGACTCAAGAGGAAGATGGATCATCTGACTACCTCTTATATACCTCCACCTAAGCTACCACCCCTTCTACACCTGATTGGCTACCCCATCTACACTGCACTTCTATGGGTAAGTGACACTCTGATTTCTATCTTTGTCATACCATCTCAAACTGCACCGACTCTTATATTCCCTCATGCCTAGGCAGCCCTCGCTCTCTCTAATACACCTCTCTTCATTTAATGGAGACATCAGAATTATCTCTGCTAGACACAGCCCATGGAGGATCCTCCGGGAATGCCCCAACTTGTAACTAATCCCCTGTTTTCATTCCTCAGAGGATATTCTCTATGCATCCGTTTCATTATTCATTACGTTGGATTTGCAGATTGCCTCTGCCTGTAAAATAAATAAATAACTGTTTATCTGTTCTCCTGGCAGATGCATATTTCTTGTTTGATGTGAGCTTCAATGTGTTCAGTCAAACACGGATGAATTAATAGGAAATCACCACTTATAATATATTAGGCAGAGGACACTAATTAGCGCGATATGTTTGATGTATTGAGCTGGAGTCTGCGCCAAGCAGCTTGTTCAGACGACATAAATGAGGGGGTGCTGAAAGCGATCCACTTCTTTTCCGGCCTGATTTCATGTTACTAACGCTGCTTTCACATTGCAAAATGCAGGGTCGCACCGGGCGCGACCCTGCATTTTGGGATGTTCACATCCCCTCAGCGAACCGGCATGGATGCCGGTTCACTGGCGTCATCTGGGGGCGCGGCGGGGAGTCGGCGCATCATCGGGGGTTAGGGCAGTGCTTAGAACTGGCCCTGCTCCAAGCGCTGCCTCCTCCAGCACAGCACACCGTTCACACCGCACAGCAACGAACCGGTAAGAACGATGATTTCTTATCGGTTCTTAATGCTGTGTTGCTACCCGTTTGTGGGACCCGGTAACCCTTTTCACATCGCACTAATTACTGGGTCGAGCCGGCAAGAAACCGGCTTGTACCGGGTAATGAGTTGCGATGTGAAATGGGTATTAAAGTACAAATACTAAAGAGGAAATGTACTAAAGCTTAGAAAAACAAAAAAGGTGATGTTGCCCATAGCAACCAATCCATACTTGCTCCCAAAAATCAGGCTCCCTAGAAGGGTGGGCAAGCCTCCAGCATTCCCCTGGTATCCCCCACCGTAGATTTTGGCGGAGAAACGGTTCGCTATTTATTTACTGCTATTGACTGTTACTTAAGAATGTATGGTGGCAAAGAAAGGACGGACAGTAATCAGCCATTCCACAATGCCCATATGCAACCAACAGCGGGCACTGCTGGCGGAACTGCAAACACACATAGAAAACCCCTAAAGGTATCCATTCACCTTCTACCTTTACTACCCACCTGTTGGGGAGGTTCAGCCAACTACCAGCCAACTACCAGTCAATAAAGTGAGCGAACCTCAACTAACCAACTGCACCCGTACTGGTGACCTACCGTTCTTTCCCCCATCACCAAAACCACAACTAAATACTCATGCACAGTCATTCGATAATCATTCGCGATCAGGTCTGAATAACCCCCTTATTGTGTAGACCAGTGGTAGCCAACTCCAGTCCTCGAGAGCTACCAACAGTTCACATTTTCCAGACAACCTAGCTGCTGCACAGGTGCACTCATTACTCACTGACACATTTTAAATGATCCACAGGTGGGGCTAATTACTTCACTTGTGATTCTGTGGGGAGATCTGGAAAACATGCACTGTTGGTAGCTCTCGAGGACTGGAGTTGGCTACGGGATGCAGTGTAAATCCCGGCGGTCAGGATCCCGGCGTTCAAAATCCCGACCGCCGAAATCCCGACACTTTCTCCCTCCGTGGGTGTCCACGACACCCTCAGAGGGAGAATAAATTAGTGTGCCGAGCGTAGCGAGGCAACGAGCCCGCAAGGGGGGGGGGCGATCCACGTCCCCCCCTTGTCGGGATTTCGGCGGTCGGGATTCCGGCGTCAGGATTTTGAACGCCGGGATCCCGACCACCGGGATTTAATAATGAATCCTTGGCTACCCCAGGCGTAGACTGTATTGAGATGACAGTTGCCATTTAAATCCCGATGTCCCTTTAAATGGACAAAAAATTCTGTGAACATTTTCCAGCAGATACTAGAGTACCAAAATATGGAATTAGAACAAATTGCAGTATTTTGGTGAACAAGCTACATGTAGAAAAACACAATGACCATACAATATATTTTATGGTTTTGGGGGGGTTGGGGGTGATTTAGGGTCTCATACATCTACATTATCAATGCCATTACTGGGATACACAAGAAACATGTAGTGGGTCATAAAGGGTTAATGTGAACGAGGCGTAAAGTGAAGCAGAATTTTATACCAGGCAGAACTAAGTGACACCGTTTTTGCATCCTCATAAATTAAATCACTGAATGATTTAACACGGAGGAAGCAGGGATGGTTTAAGACGAACAAAAGATTCCCATCTAACTCCGATTTTAATGCATTTCCATGACACAATCAGGTGGGATAAATAGGTTTGGTTTAATTATAAGTTAACCTACCACAAATCCTGCAGGCCAGGAAACTCGCTGTCGGAATGTGTTTATTAGGTAATTAAGCGAGCGCAGTAAACATCACACTTTCATGCAAATCAGCATAATACCAAATGATCACTTTGTGGCTCCTGCTTAATTGACAAATAGAGATTGCCTTAATTTCTGCGCAGAGCGGATGAAATCATTTGTTATGTCAGCCCAACACAATGCGTGCTCGTTAGGCTTAATCACATGAGCAACCGGCTGCTTCATTTACACCGGTTCCTTAGTGGGGGTTCCGTAGGCTGCTGGTAACGGCAACAGCATGCCAGAAATGAGAACCTGGAATATAGGGCCTTATTCATCGCAGCCAACTGAGTGCCTGAGACACCGCCCCGCGGAATCCCCTCGGTATCATGCGAGGGGATTTGTACGAGAACACACCCCCTCACATGCCTTTATTAGCCTCCGCAAGTAGAAGTGACTGGAAACTGACTTTTACGGCGATGACGGCGAAGGCAGTTGACATACTGTGATGTCAGCCGCCCACCCCCGGCAGGCAACGGCCCATCCGCCTACCCATGGGTTTCGTGTTGACGCATATAAAACGCTGGGATTTTCCATAGTCCATCGTTCGTGCGCCCCCGGCCCTCCCTCACCACAACGGACGGCCCCGCGAGTGTGTAACTACGAATACGCACTTGCGCATGCGCAGACCCGCAAACATCGGAACGGGGCCAAAATCATCACATTCCGAGTGTTAACGAATTAGGCCCAGAACTTGCTCGGAGCGCGAGAGAGGTGACTGAGCCTTTTCACAGCACTTAAGCCACATTTTTTGGCGCTTCTTAAATAGGCCCCTAAATATAGGTAACAGCCTCATGTTCAGCAGTGGATTGCAAGCTCAGTGGTCAAGGCACCCTTTCAGGCCAAATATTAAGGATATCCATGTGTTTTTGGGACATACCCATAGTCCATAATAAAACAGCGCTCATATATCTACCCGTGCATTTACCATATAATAAGCCCCGCTAGCGCTATAATTTCACTTTATTGACAGATGTGTTCAGCCCAGATGTCATCTTTGTGAAAATCAGCAAACAGGAAACCGCATAGAACTTCAAAAATACAAACGGGCCGCAAACGTATGTTCAGAATAAACCCCGGCATCTGGAATCTATCTTGACGGCCTTTAGAAGATGCCAGCTTTTATGATGGAGCCGGCAGCCATGCCCAGATCTGTACCCACACACTTCATCCTCACTCCTCATCAGACGTTGCATGCAGGAAGTCAGCGGAACCGCACTTTGATCTGGGATGGCTATAGGAACTGATCACTTAAACATACTTTCCCAAGGAGACGTTACTCCTTTGCTGCCAGAGTTAAATGGAAATTATAGCCACAATAAATCTGAAGGGTGCATTAATACACTGCTGAAACTAGAAAAATATTAAAGTACCAAAAGTATTGCAAAAGATCCTATTGATATAGATCAACGTTTCAGCACCTTTATATGGATCTGCATTCTGTATGTGAGGGCTCCTTCACATGTATCTGCTGTTCTCTATTAGGGCCAGATGTATCAAGTTTCAAATAGTGATACAATAGAGAGTGATAAAACAACCAGAATCTCGGCCCCTAACTGCCATGTTACCGGCTGGGTTTGAAAAATTACAGGTAGGAGCTGTCCCATTTACCGCGGGAACGTCTCGGTTTTTGGGGACGTTCCCAGGGCCAGCAGTGTCCCGTGGCTGTGCGCACAGCATCTATTTCCCGCAGGCAGAGGGGCAGCAGCAAAATGGGGGTGTGGCCTTGCACTAGTGATGCATTTGAAGGCCACGTCCCCTCACTGCGAGGCCACGCCCCAATATTTCGGCTAACATTTCGGCTGGTCCACCAATGAAAGTTGGAGGTATGGCCACAGGCTCTGATGCGCACGGGCCGTCCAAATCGGTTGAAAAGGGCCCAAAATAGCACTAGTATATAGGAACCTTGAGGATGTCTGTGGGGAACACATGTTTGTTGTAATTAATGCATGTGGTGGCTATGGAACTTGTAATATGCCACTTTCACATTTAAAAAAAGATGAATGGGTCCGTATGGCCTCTCTTCGCGTTCTAGATTTTAATGCTGCGCAAATAATAAAAAGTGAATGAATAGCTCAGTAAAACTCATTAAACAATTTGCACAGCTTCCACGCATTTTACCTATTTCCCCAGTAAGTATGGATGATCCATTAATACATATATATAGACATCACCCATCCTGTACAAACATATGTATCTGTTTAAGCAAGTACAGAGAACCTTTAATAATATATCATCTATAGCTTCCAATGGAACAGCGCCCAACAGTGGCCAAAGTGTTATAAACAGAAGCACAGCTCCCTATTGGTGCCAAATGAAACAACTGCCACATTTGGAGTTTATTTGTTTTTTTCACCACAATGAACTCTATAAATATATTGTCACAATCTCACGTGATTGTTTGCAATACATTGTGTACATATATTTGTTATATTAATTCACAAACAGGGGACAGGTGTTACACAGTCAATAATACAGTGATGAAATAATTGACTTGGAAGATGACGATGAAGTGGTAAGAGCGCGGGGTGAAGGCAGCATTACGCCACTTCTATTGATTAATCAGTAACTTGTACATCTATTCTACATGTGCATTATGATGCGTATCCCTGTACCCAGCACTCAGTAACCTGTTTATACATTAGTATGGATGTGGTGCATGATTTATAGATAATCACATTTATCAGGAGTCAGGAGGGACTAGGACATGGCTCCGGCCTGTCCCGTGTCAGCCTGCTGCAGATGGAGGAAGCATCTGATCTCAAGAACGATATCTGTAGAACAGCACAAATGCCAGAATTGGAACAATGTGGCACCATCTTGGTAACAACCGATTCATCTTTGTAATGCTCAACAACTATAATACAGATTTAAACTCCTATTGGCAGGTTGAACTACAATTAGCAGCATTGCAGGTCATGTCCGTGTTCATTTTAAACTACAGTAGACCAATTGTTTGTACTGATGTTACCGTAGGTCAATGAGTGGACAACCTTCCTTACAAGATCAGTAAATGAGAGGAGCTGGTGATGGAATCGGTGCTTGATTGGACCAGTGAAAGAGGGGAGCTACTGTTGGGACGGGTGCAAGATGGGAACCAGATGGTGGGGTGAGTGGAAGATGGGAACTAGGTGATGGGATCTGTGCTTGAGAGGAAATAGGTCATGGGGTCAGTGCAAGAGGGGAGCTACGGTTTGGATTAGTGCAAGGTGGACGATGGGAACCAGGTGATGGGGTCAGTGCAAGAGGGGAACTAGGTCATGGGGTCAGTGCAGGAGGGGAGCTACTTTTGGGATTAGTGGAAGATGGGAACCAGGTGATGGGATCTGTGCTTGAGAGGAAATAGGTCATGGGGTCAGTGCAAGAGGGGAGCTACGGATTGGATTAGTGCAAGGTGGACGATGGGAACCAGGTGATGGGGTCAGTGCAAGAGGGGAACTAGGTCATGGGGTCAGTGCAGGAGGGGAGCTACTTTTGGGATTAGTGGAAGATGGGAACCAGGTGATGGGATCTGTGCTTGAGAGGGAATAGGTCATGGGGTCAGTGCAAGCTACAGTTGGGATTAGTGCGAGATGGGAACCAGATGATGGGACCAGTGCAAGAGTGGAAATGGTGATGGGACCAGTGCTAGAGGGGAGATAGTGAATGGACCAGTGCAAGAGTGGAGATGGTGATGGGACCAGTGCAAGAGGGTAGATGGTGATGGGACCAGTGCAAGAGTGGAGATGGTGATGGGACCAGTGCAAGAGGGTAGATGGTGATGGGACCAGTGCAAGAGGGGAGATGGTGAAGGGACTAGTGCAAGAGGGGAGATGGTGAATGGACCAGTGCAAGAGGGGAGATGGTGAATGGACCAGTGCAAGAGGGTAGATGGTGAATGGACCAGTGCAAGAGGGGAGATGGTGATGGGACCAGTGCAAGAGTGGAGATGGTGAATGGACCAGTGCAAGAGGGTAGATGGTGAATGGACCAGTGCAAGAGGGGAGATGGTGAATGGACCAGTGCAAGAGGGGAGATGGTGAATGGACCAGTGCTAGAGGGGAGATAGTGAATGGACCAGTGCAAGAGTGGAGATGGTGATGGGACCAGTGCAAGTGGGGAGATGGTGATGGGTCCAGTGAAGGAGGGGAGATGGTGATGGGTCCAGTGCAGGAGGGGAGATGGTGATGGGTCCAGTGCAAGAGGGGAGATGGTGATGGGTCCAGTGCAGGAGGGGAGATGGTGATGGGTCCAGTGCAAGAGGGGAGATGGTGATGGGACCAGTGCTAGAGGGGAGATAGTGAATGGACCAGTGCAAGAGTGGAGATGGTGATGGGTCCAGTGCAGGAGGGGAGATGGTGGTGGGTCCAGTGCAAGAGGGGAGATGGTGATGGGTCCAGTGCAGGAGGGGAGATGGTGGTGGGTCCAGTGCAAGAGGGGAGATAGTGATTGGACCAGTGCAAGAGGGGAGATGGTGATGGGTCCAGTGCAAGAGGGGAGATGGTGGTGGGTCCAGTGCAAGAGGGGAGATGGGTCCAGTGCAGGAGGGGAGATGGTGGTGGGTCCAGTGCAAGAGGGGAGATAGTGATTGGACCAGTGCAAGAGGGGAGATGGTGATGAGTAAAGTGCAAGGGGGGAGCTGGTGATGGAATAAGTGCCAACCAATCAACTGTCATGGTTTGTTAGAGTCCATCTTCTAAGGTCCATCTAACCAGATGCACTATGCCTGTAATATTCCCGGAACTCCACTGATCCTGCATCACACCCCCGTAGTTACCAAACTGTGGTTGCCACCAGCAACAACTGGCCCACTTTTGCTACTGTTATATACCAAAAAGAGAATTATGATCCTGTCCAGTGGGACAATAACGTTGTAAATGACGAATTTCTCCGATAGCAAATAATCCCGGCCAATCCCTGGAATTTCCTTGACTATTCCTTATTATTTTATATTAATGAGTACATTTACAAAGATTATTTTCAATTACAATCTTTTCCCCAGGATCCAAACTGTGAGATTTATAAAACTGGGACATCAGAACTCCGGCTGGGATGTGCTGCCCTTGGGGGGGGGGGGATTGTTTCTCTTGCCGTCCGCAAGACCCAGCGATGCTGAGAATGAGCAAGATTGACATTAAACCAGGGGGACTTGGCAGCTTTCTACTTCAAGCCTGGAAAACAGCACGTGAGTCCAATACCCAAGTGATATTAGCAATTTATGTGCGGATTTATCCGGAGACTCGGTGAAAGGGAAAACGCTGACTTAGACGAATGGTCTGTGTGATCGACACGGAGACAGGTCCATAGCAACAGCTCCTGATCAAGTATTCTGGGAGTAATGAATAGGGCTATTAATAGTCTGGAAAGTCCGGCAGTGGCGGCTAGTTCCGAGGACACACGGTTACTTCAGAGCAATCATTTGTGTAGCGATTCCTCATAAATGTCATTCCAATTACCAAAGTAACATGAAATACCTCTTCCATTTGTTACGTTGTCTATTGCCAGGTCATGCCATGAAAACGCCAGTACTGCGGGGCCATTCATTTTAATCCCGGAATAACTGGTGCGGTGAGAAATGTGTGAAGGGGTTGATAACATTAAGGGGTAAA
This sequence comes from Crinia signifera, assembly GCF_055691185.1. Lineage (NCBI taxonomy): Eukaryota > Metazoa > Chordata > Amphibia > Anura > Myobatrachidae > Crinia > Crinia signifera. Next base: position 21,288,513 of record NC_139224.1, read on the forward strand.
TTTACTAAGATGGGAGTTCTGTTTCAAATGGAGAGTGATAACCAACCAATCAGCTCCTATCTGACAGTCTGTGACATGGCAGGTAGGAGCTGATTAGCTGGCTGTTTATCACTCTCTATTTTATCACTTTATACATATGAGAAAAATTAGCCGTGCATGGCGAGAGATTTTTTCTCTCGCCATGCACTCGCCCTGTTCTGGAGGGCTCGCTGCCACTCCTGCTCCCACTATTCAATGTGGTTAAGACTCGCCGCCACTCGCGGCGAGTCTTATCCCCTGCAGCGGACGAGCGTCCGTGGCAGGGAGCCGGGGGACGGTGGCAGCCAGGGAGATTAAAGTCTCCCTGGCTGCCCCAGAACATATGTGGAGGGGAGGTGGGCTCCCCGGGACCCAGGCAGCACAAGCTGCCCCCGACTATAGCCAGCGGGGGACCCAGTATTCACTGCGCCCGATCGTGCATATGTAATGATCGGGTGCAGTGAATATATGAATATCTAATGAGCGGCTCGAGAGCTCCGGCCCCCTGCTGGCTGCTCTGTTTTTTTTTAAATATATATATTTTTTAAAATTAAATATATATTCATGTGCTATAAGCACATTCATAAAAATAACATGCCCCTTCACAGAAAAAAATTCCTGATTTTTTTACACCAAAAAAAATAAAACCTTTTAGTTTAAAAGTTCACATTCCAGTTCTCCATGAAAAAATGGAGAATTGCTACACGGAGAGACACGGCGAAAATCACTTAGAAAGACGGCGAAAATATCACATTGAATAGGGTGGTTCACTTTTGGAGAGCAAAATGCTCCTTCCAACGCGAAAATAGCACAAACTCGCCATAAAACACGGCGAATTTTTCTCATTGAATATGGCCCATAGTACATACATGTAACATAATATAGATTAACAGAATTTAACTTTCACATATATATTTTTCCTTTCCGCGCTGAGCATATGCGATGGCCTTCATCTAATCCTGATCACTCACCTATGAGTGTGCTCTAGAACGCAGTTATTAAATGGTCAACAAAGGGCCGACAAGATTTTTTTTTTTTAAACGGACTTCACGATCCAAGTGGGCATAGAATTCAATTCTAATAGTGTGCTGCTATGGGTACACTCAAACGGTGCCCATGTTGGCAGATAACGACATAGTGATAGTCACTGAGGTCTTAAGTATGATAAGGAGGGGTGTGGATCATATTGTTGACCCAACTTAGGTCGACACCGTTGGATCGACAGGCAACTAGGTGGACAGGGTTCTAGGTCGACATGGATGAAGGTCGACATGGGTTTAGGTCAACAAATGCATTTTTCACTATTTTTTTACCCGAATGTTGACACAGTCGACATGGACACAGTTGGAAGTCAACTGCAGACCCGCGCATCACTCGCCTCGCTCGCAATGCTTCGGGCACCCACCACGCCCTAGTGGATGGTAGGGCATGAAATACCGCCTGTCGGCACATGTCGGCTAAAAAAAAAACATTGAAAAACCCCATGTCGACCTTGCGACCTGTCGACCTAACCCATGTCGACATAATGCATTTGTCGACCTAAAACCATGTCGACCTTCATCCATGTCGACCTAGAACCTTGTCATCCTTGTTGCCTGTCGACCCAACGGTGTCGACCTAATGACTGTCGACCTAAGTCGGGTCGACAATATGACCGTATCCTATTAGGAGATGTCATGGGTGTATGCTTGACTTTACACACCGGATAGCAATAGAGGTTGTCGAAATGGCCAAACACACAAATCAGAATGGGATGTCCACCTTGTTTTGAACATCTGTTGTGACATATTCCTGATACACACTGCAACATGAAGACAGCAGCAGGTGACACAGGGCGACGCTATAACTGGAAGTGTGCGCAGGGAACTTGTTAAGCTTCCCTGAAGTATTTAACGCTTTACAACATGTTATCCCCATTTCCTGCAATGACTCCACATTCTAGAAGTCGTTATTACTGGGCTGGAGACCTCAGGAGCTTTCGGTGGCTGCGTGCTACTTAGCAGTATCACATAGGGTTAATTCTGGGTGCTTTGTCTATCTGCCCGTCTATTCATTATATATTAATGCTGTTTATGGGAAGGGAGGAACAATTATTCAGTCAAATGTTTCTTTAATTACAGTCAAAAGTCCTTTGAATTCCAAGGAAGTAACACTAATTCCCCCGGCACGGAGTGTATCCGTCCAATATAATCCACTTATTTACATACACATTTACTAAGTGTTGCTCTGAGCTGGAAATGCTGCTGGTGTGAGTGATCGGCCATCATCCTTAGTGATGGAGATGATCATTGCTTGCAGTCCATGGTAACATTTTTGATTGAAATGAATCCATAGTAGTAATGATTTGTTAGTAAGGGCGGGATGTTGTAACATCCGCGCCCATTATCGCCGGACATCGCATTTTTAATAACGGCATATGCTATAACATATGCCGTTATTCATGCAAGGGACAGCTCTTGCGGTAAGAGCTGTCCCTTGCGATGCGGTGCCGGCGCTGGACTTCCGGGTCTGTGACCCGGGAGTCCATCTGCGCATGCGCAGACCCCGGCGCCGGCCGCAGGGCACGCTGGGAGGGATCCGTGACGGATCCCTCAAACAGCGCTGCGGTAAGAAGCCCATAGGCTTCTGCAGGGATTCGCCAGCTTTAGCTGGCGATTCCCTCCGCAGCGCTGACACTGCGGAGGCGCCATATAGCATATAGAAATGCGGTAGAAACCCCGAAAACGGGGTTTTTACCGCATTTCTGCTATATAGCATCCCGCTTTAAATCTGTCCGAGACTCTGGGCGGGATGTTGTAACATCCGCGCCCATTATCGCTGGCTACCGCATTTTTAATAACGGCATATGCTATAACATATGCCGTTATTCATGCAAGGGACAGCTCTTGCGGTAAGAGCTGTCCCTTGCGATGCGGTGCCGGCGCTGGACTTCCGGGTCTGTGACCCGGGAGTCCATCTGCGCATGCGCAGACCCCGGCGCCGGCCGCAGGGCACGCTGGGAGGGATCCGTGACGGATCCCTCAAACAGCGCTGCGGTAAGAAGCCCATAGGCTTCTGCAGGGATTCGCCAGCTTTAGCTGGCGATTCCCTCCGCAGCGCTGACACTGCGGAGGCGCCATATCATATAGCATATAGAAATGCGGTAGAAACCCCGAAAACGGGGTTTTTACCGCATTTCTGCTATATAGCATCCCGCCCTAGCTGTGCACAGTGTTTACAGGGATACACAGCGTTGATTGGGTGACACTTTTATTTTTCCAACATGAAGACATGTATTGCCATCATAATAATTAGTGTTCACGCTAGGCTGTTTTAGCAGGGCGCCGCTGTTTTAGCAGGGCCCGATTTTTAAAGGGCAAAGTGTGCCCTGCCAGTTTTGCCGCGCCCTGCTCAAACAACCCAAGCCCGTCCGTCCCCGCTGCAGGCTTCCGGATGCTCTAGGGAGAAGCCCAGCACCCATGTAGGGGCTGGTACGTCCCCCAGCATAGACTTCGGCGGACAGGCCCGCTCACATTGGCATACCCTCCAAAATGACCCATTCCATTAGGTACAAAATGCTCTGTTCCTGGACTTCACTGCCAGAGGCAGTTACAGAGGTTGGACACCAGCACAGTCCAAAATTCAAAGAGGGGGGTCACATCAACTGCCAGTGAGTCCAGGACAGTGATGTTTGGGGTGGCAGTAGGTGTGGCTCCCGTTTTTGAATATTGGACTGTGCTGCAGCCCCACCTCTGTAACTGCCACTGGCAGGGAAGTCCAGAAACAGAGCATTTTGTACCTAATGGAATGGGCCATGTTGCATTGGTGGTGTCGGCAGGCGAGCCCACCCACATTAGTAATGCTGTCGGGCAAGCCCGCCAACATTTGTGATGTCAGCGAGCCCGCCAACATTTGTGATGTCAGCGAGCCCGCCCGCCACATTCAAAGCGCACCTTGTACTCCAGCACCCTGCGGAACACTAATAATATTTGTTTTTTACAGCTTAATGCATTAGAACCATTCACTTTAAAGACATTGGGGTAAATTTACTAAGATGGGAGTTCTATTGAAGATGTGATGTTGCCCATAGCAACCAATCAGATTCTACTTTTTCTTTATTTAGCACCTTTTGGAAGGTGATAGATAAAATCTGATTGGTTGCTATGGCAACATCCCATCTTCAATAGTACTCCTATCTTAGTAAATTCACATGATTGAGATTGGGAAAAGTAATGACGGTAACACGTAACACGGAAGGAGCGCCTTATCTAAGCGGTATCCTATCCTGGCTGCTGAACACGCAATGAAGGTAGCTTGGGAACAAGACCTTGGGGTCACATTGCAGGACACGGGTTGGTCTCTCGTCAGATGTCCTACATTAAAGTGTTTTCCTGGAAACCAGTGCAGGTATCATCAGTGCCACTATAAATCGGAATAACCTTTCTAACGCCAGCTGTTGCCAGTACTATCAGTGCCAGTAAGGACCAGCCTCTGTCCCATCATCTCACTTCCTGGCAATCCCGGCCTTAGCCACTGACAATACTTGCTGGCACAGGTTATTTGTCCTTCAAATCCATTTCAACATCCCCAACTTTCCAACTCTTAAGAGCCGTTAATTAACATTAATTTACATCTTTTTTTTTGTCTGTGTGGTGTCTGTACTAATTTATCGGAAACAGCATCAATCAGTGACTGTAGCACAAACGTCATCACTGCCTTGGCTGTGGGTGAGGGACATACCCGCACAATGCAGGCAGGTCTCTCTGGTGAGTGTGCTCTGATGGATGCCCGCAGTACTTTGTTATGCCCCTGTACAATACTATCTAGGGCAGGCATTCCCAAACATGGTCCTCAAGCACATTGATACCCCTTTCAAACCAGAAAATGCAGGGACCCACCCGGGAATATGGCCCAGGAATCATGCCGGGCCATTCCCGGGTTGGCCCCTTTCACACCAGAAAAGTCCCTGCATTTTCTGGTGTGTGAAGGGGGAGGGAAGGAGGCCAGCAGGAGGTGGGAAGGAGGCATGCTGGCGGTGGGGAGGAGGCGGGCAGTCGGCGGGATGGTGGTGGAGGCGGGCAGGAGGTGTGTAGAATACTCCCCCCAGTTGCTGGTCCTCCATGCAGGCCAGGGATCCACACGGGCGGCGGGCGCAAATGCCGGCGAATGAAGATGACGCAGCTCTCCGATGCCCTCACTGCCGAGTCATCTTCATCCGCCGCCAGTCCCATCATTTGCACCCACTGCCTGTGTGGATCCCCGGCCGGACAGCGCGCCGAGGACCGGCAACCCGGGTAAGTATCCCTTACCCCATTCACACCGGCCAGCTCCCCGGGTTAAACCCGGGTACAACCCTGCTCCACAGCAGGGTTGAAATCCCGGCATTTCACACCTGCGCTAGTCGCGAGTTGTTCCCAGGCCCAACCCGAGAAATTATGCTGGTGTGAATGGGGTATCAGGCACCAATAAAATACGATATAGGCGCTTGTAAGCAAATATGTGTGGCCGATTGATAATAAGGGGAGCCTTTAATAAGCTTGGCTTAACTTTTAAGAACCAGCATTTTCAGGAGGCTCTTACCGCATTTCCAGGACATTACTACATTATATTTGGCTGCCACCTTGCATACAGAGGAGGAAGCTTTTTAGTGGAAGCACAGTGAAGCCGCTACTAGTCCCAGGGATAGACTGAACATTGAGTCACTGACTGACTGTCAGGAACACCTGGGGGAATATCAGAAATCCATCGCTGAGGCATCTGTAAGCTGGATGTCTGATGGCCACGAACCCCAGTCCAACACTGCAGCGCGTATACACAAGAAGGCTCAGGACTGTAATTTTCCTCCGCGGCAGAGGGCACCTTCCACATAAAAAATAAACTGTTAGCAGGAATCACAGTCACCCATAAATATTAAGACTGTAGGCACTTTAGCCCAGGGATGGTAATGCATCTCATCTCTCTGCTTGTAAAGATGTCTCATTAGGGAATAGCTGTCTAATGTTTAAACATAAGATCACCGGCGGCTGTGAACAGGATCTCTGTGAGAGGCTCTGGGGGTGGAGCCACTAAGTTCCAGTTTTCCAATCAATCTTTCTGTACCGGGCAGCAATCCGCTATGTAGCCACTGTCACTACGCTATGTCTTCTGCCGCCACGGAGCCACCAGACAGCACCCATACTAATATCAGAGGTGGCACCCCCTGATTTTTTTTGGGGGGGGGGACTGACAATTGTATACAAATGTAACAATGGCTGGTTATTTTTACTGACATACTAATATGCTATATTAAAATTAGTTTAAAAAAAAGCCCATCAAAATGACAGCTGCTGCAGTGTACTTTCACTTTGAGCTGTGACAGTTTTTAGCCCACAAACTCTGCACCCCAGTCCCTATCTGATCCTACCTCCAATCTCTGTCTTCACAGCTCCCTCTCTCCATATCCAACAAGTTTGAAACAGATCAGTTTCCCTGCAAAAATTGCTTTCACTTTCTGTTATGTATTTATTACTGATTATTATTCCGCAGCACAGAGAATATTTAAACATTCACATCAGTCCCTGCCCCAGTGAAGCTTACAATCTATATTCCCTACCACATGTACACGCACACACAGACATTCTAGGGTTAATTTTGTTGGGAGCCATTTAACCTACCAGTATATTTTTGGATTGTGGGAGGAAACTGGAGTACCCGGAGGAAACCCACGCAAGCACAGGGAGAACATAGAAACTCACAGCACAGTTAGGGCCATGGTGGGAATGGAACCCGTGACCTCAGTGCTGTGAGGTAGTAATGCTAACCACTACACCATCCGTGCTGCCCCGATTTCTACATATATATGTTCAACTAAAATCTGTCCACAATCAAATAAATGTGCACAGCACAAACATAAGTGGACCGCACCACAGTGTTACAGACTGGAGCGCTGTCACTTTAAGGTGTCCTGAGAAGCGAGAATTGGGCTTTAATTCCCATTCTCTAGAGCTGAATAGGCCGCTGTTAAGATGTAATCCTCTCTCTTGTGTAGGAGTCAAAGGTTTTGGAGACTGGAAAGCAACCAGGCGTGAAGGCTTCTGCAATGGTTTCCCTAGGTGCAGGAATGTCACAGGGCTGTGAGGCGGAGGTGTAAAGAGGCTCTGAGAGCCCAACTGAGTGGCTTAGAGTAAAACACGTTAGAGAAATGGGAAAACATTCTATTAGCGGCCCCATCTCCCATGACATCGCAGCGGCTGACGGAACTTCTTATCTTATGCAACAGCGGCGTACTATAAAGTAGAGCTTAAAGCTTTATTTATAGTGATGTGTACAAGCAGGAAATCATCAGCAGCGTCACAAAGACAATATATACAAATGGAAATACATTGACAAAAGAAAAACCATTAATAAGTTGTCACAAGACAAAGAGCAGTCTAATTACACATATACAATAGCAAACACCAATGTGGACACCACAACAGACAGAAGGCAGCTTCTATCCGTGATTAAAATGCCAATCCTATTCTAGACTAGATAGCAGTTAAGAAATCCAGACCTATGCAGTTGCACCGCTGCGATCCATACACTTGGTGGTCTATTTACTAAGCCTGGGATGGTGCTAAAGGGCCTGATTCAGTACAATTCGTTCCTTTGTGCATCAGGGTGTGGATCGTTTGGTCAACAGTATCCCGGTCGACAGTTAACATCTCAAAAAAGGTTGACGTGCATTAGATTGACACGGTCAACAGATTGACACAAGCAAAAGGTTGACATGGGAAAAAGTTGACATGATTTTTGTGTCTACACCGTATTAGTGTACCGCATCCTTTGGCCATGGTGCCTCGCTGCACTTGCCACACTAAAAGTCAGTTTTAAAAAATCATGTCAGCCTTTTGCTTGTATTGAACTTTCAACCATGTCAACATTTGTTAATGTGTCGACCAATAGTGGTTGACCTTTTAACTGTCGAGCTAATGACCCTATGCCATGCACCAGCCCCAGAACGTAGTCTTTTATATGGAGGAAAATGACTGAACAACTGCAAAGGGAATAGAGTTCGAAGCAATTATTTGGCGCTGTATAGCAAATAGGGTGAACTATAGATTTTAAGAAGCAGACACTAAAATATAAAATAAGTTAAGTGCTCGGAAAGGTTTCCTCTGCCAGAGGCAGCGTTCATAGGATAAAACATTAGCGGTCTTTAAACATGGATTTGCCAAAGTCCTATTAGATAGGAACTAATGACAATTCCTGCTCCAATGTCGGAGAACGCAAACCATCTGTAATATTCTTCAAAACATTACGGAATAATAATATAATGGGACAAAAATTCCTAAACTCCAATCCAGCCAATGAACACTCTGATCAGCATAGGTAAGATCCATTCTGCGGGGGATCACTGCCTTTGCGTCATCTTAAAATCATCTCAAAATAAAAAACTGGCACTATTGGCTGGCTTTGTATTGCACCATCATTGTAAATGACGGCGTGCATGAATAATGCAGGTATAGAGAACTACTTCCAGAAAAAGGGCGATATTCAATCGGAATGTCCTGACAGTTGGAAACAGGGCTGTTTGTGCTCAGTTCAACAGAAATGAAACAGCCGTAAATAAATGTTCCGGTTGTCGAGTTTCGGAAAGTGGGCGTGACAGCGAAACACGTCTGCAAATTCTACACTCCGCGAGCGTTTCCGGCAAAACAGATCCAACTTGTTTTAAAGTTGGATCTGTTTTATCGGAATCTGCCTCCAATGGTGTCTGAAACGGCAGAATTGAATAGGCTGCGGACACTATCTCCCCCGGCAGAAATAGTTGCCAAAATTAAATACATGTCTATAAAAGTTGGGGAATTGTTGTAACCATATAGCTGAATGAGTGGGGGGGGGGGGGGGTGTAGCTGAAAGCAGAAGCTGATAGGACGTCCAACATTGCGTCTGCCAGCTGTCACTAACCACATTCATTATATTGTTGAGAATTTTGGCAAAGGGTGCGAGAGATCCAGGAAACGGTATAGGAGACAGGTACGGGTACTCACCATTTGTCCTTTGTGAAGTGTGTGGAATCTGGTCTCCCCTGGTTGTAGTTAGCTGACCTAAAACACAAGAGACAAGAACAGTTTAGGGTATAAAGTGATTGTATGCTGTGGGGCACAAAATATGTGGCATTACTGACTGACCCATTTGCCACAGAAATGGGCAGAACATGGCGGGTAAAAATAGATTACCAGATTAACAAATGAATGAGGGACACCTACTAAATGCATCTTGCAAGGTTGCAAAAATTGTGCCCCTCTAAACAGCCCGGTTGCAGGGAATGCAGTCATGTGGTCTACAATGACACTGTTATGATGTTAACATAGTTCACTTTATTTTTGAGCCGACATGAGCCGACGGGCGGAATTTCATGCTCTACCATCCACTAGGGTGTGGAGAGAGAATAGAACAGTGTGCCCGAAGGATGGCAAGCGCAGCGAGCCACGCAAGGGGATGCGGTGCACCGATATGGGCCCTTATTCTGGTTCACTCCTTCTGGCAAATTCCTTCTTAGATGGACAAAAACCATGTGCACTGCAGGGGGCAGATGTAAAATGTGCAGAGAGAATTAGATTTGGGTGAGTTATTTTGTTTCTGTGCAGGGAAAATACTGACTGCGTTATTTTTACACTGCAATATAGATCTCACTTTGAAGTAAAACCCCACCCAAATCTAACTCTCTCTGCACAAGTAACATCTGCCCCACCTGCAGTGCACATGGGTTTGTCTATCTAAGAAGGAATTTGCCAGAAAGAGTGAACCAGAATAAGGATCTTGGTGAAAACCCCATGTCGTCATTTTGACTGTCGACCTAGCCCTTCTCCATCTAATGCTATTTCTGAGCTATTCAGTGAAATTCTGTAAAGTCGTTCAGAAAATGCCTGTGTGGGGCTCATTAGGCCCAAAGTACCTTATCCTCCCAGGGTAGAGAAGAGTATATTATATACTGTAGCATGCAATACAATACACTTTGGAACAAGGAATTTACAATTTAGTAGTAATATAATCCATACAACAAGATTATTTTTTACAAATCTGATCCTCTTTCATTAACCCAATAGCAGAACAATCTCGCCATTGTAGATTCTGCGCTGATCTGCTGGTAAGGTATACATCTACTCTGGGATTACACAGAAAAATCTTCTTAGCGAAGCAGACTTAGTGCTACAGAGAAACAGCGCTCAGGAAACAGTTCTGTCCTTCATGGCGTACACAGCGGCAGCAGGGAGCTTGCAGGCTGACTTCAAATTCACCCTATCACGTCATTATAGACCAGTGACATCACTGAGAATATGGAGGCACAGATGTCAGAATTCCGCATTTGGGTTGTGCGTCTAACGGAATTAAAAGTCATTAAAAATCACTGTGAAAATAAAAATCTCGGGCTGAGATGGGCCATATTATTGTTCCTATTGTTTAAGGATGACTCTGATAGAGGCGTCATTGTTAACATCAACTTAATACAAACGGCAAGTGCTGAACTTCTAACACTTTCCAGAAAGTTGGTATTGGTTTGTCATTGTAGGCGTGAGCAGCTGACGTTTGGCTAAGGGTGACGAAAAACCTCACACCGCCCTGTACCTCATTACAATTGTTACAAGTGCACAGAAAGTACAATGACACACTGGGCCTTATTCTAGTTCACTCTTAGAGGCAAATTCCTTCTCAGATGGACAAAACCATGTGCACTGCAGGGGGGCAGATGTAACAGGTGCAGATAGAATTAGATTTGGGTGAGTTATTTTGTTTATGTGCAGGTAAAATACTGACTGCTTTATTTTTACACTGCAATATAGATCTCACTTTGAAGAAAAACCCCACCCAAATCTAACTCTCTCTGCACAAGTTACATCTGCCCCACCTGCAGTGCACATGGTTTTGTCCATTTTTTAGAATTTGCCTCTAAGAGTGAACTAGAATAAGGGCCACAGTTAGGAAGTGTTTGCATAAACGTTTCCATACATTCATAAATACATCCTATTATATCACACCCATTAAATAACTACTGCATATTGAACACACTTGTAGACCCAAGTAAACTCACACTGAACTCGTACAAAACCTGGAACAGCTTAGTGGTTAGCCGTGTAACAGCCTGTGTCTGAGCAGATGCATTTAGGTGCTGGTTGGTGGATTCTTTGGGGGTTATTGAGGCCTGAACAAAAAGCAATTTTTTTAGCAAATAGACAAAACCATTCTGCACGGCAGGTGAGGCAGATGTAAACTGTGCAGAGATTTGGTCAAGTTATTTTGTTCCTGTGCAGGGTAAATACTGTCCGCTTTTTTTTTTACACTGCAATTGAGATTTCAGTTTGAACACAACTAGCTCTCTCTCTCTGCACATGTTACATCTGCCTCATCTGCAGTGCAGCATGGCTTTGTCCATTTGCTGAATAACCCTCTTTATCTCTCTCCAAGTTTTGTGTCTTTGATGATAGGTATGAGAATAATATAACAGGATACCAAGGAGACCAGCGGTTTAATAACACACTTTAGGCTAAATAAACTCCGGCCATGAAATAGCTTCCTGCATAATTTATTGTATGGTATTGCTGGTCAATAAGGGTGAGAGCGGTGGGACAGGGTAAAGACGTTCACATTCCAGGCTTGTTACTAATGTCTGCGCATAACTAAAGCTCTGCTTTCTTCAGACTGGAAACCATCACTGGTCCATCAGGGGGGGACGATGTCGGCTGAAGCTGGCACACGAGATTCTGGATTTGCAGCTATAGGAAAACACCTGTACACTTTGGAAAGGACTTCGAAGGGATAGACTTACTAAAGCTTCTAATGTGATGTTGCCCACAGCAATCCATCCGATTCTGTCTATCATTTCTGTATCGCATAGCACGGTGGATGATGGAACAATCGCAATCTGTATATTACTGAATATCGATGATTGAATTGGTATGTGATCTTGAGTTTGTTTGGCATGTAGGTGCACGGATCCCTTGCCATAGGTGTGGCATGCACCAACATGGCTGCTGTTCCTGGGGGCCAGATCGCCATGGAGACCAGATTCTGCCTCTTGGCGACCAGATTTCCAAGGTGCACCCTGCCGTCCGGGCAGAGTGGTGTGCGGCGCTCGTGGTTTGGCAGCCAATCAGGAGTGGCAGTGGTGGCTCCTAGCCGTCTCGAGTTTTGAAATAGCCGTGGAACTGCTCTGATACAGCCGGGTGGGTAATTCCCAGAGCCGAATTTCCCATTAGGCACGTGAGGCACGTGCCTAGGGGCGGCACATGTTTGGGGGCGGCACTTGGATGCCTGTGATAGTACTCTCAGCCCAAAATGTACCAGTAACTGCAAAATATCCACTGTACTGTACTATATTCCATCTCAAATAGAGTGTAAATCAATAAATAATCAATAATCAATCAAAATAATACAATTAGGCGGGGGGGGGGGCGCGAACATTATTGTTGTGCCTAGGGGCGCCCTCATCCCTAAATCCGCTCCTGGTAATTCCCCGTGGCAAATAACATGTATCCCTGGCAAAGAGCATGCAACCCCCTGGCAAAGAGCATGTAACCCTTGGCAACAAGCATGAAACCCTTGGCAAAGAGCATGTACCCCTGGCACAGAGCAAGCAACCTCTGGCATCAAGCAAGAAATCCATAGCAACGAGCATGTAAGTAAGTGGTACTTATGTGTCTGGCTCCTACACTTTCATCCTGGCTCCTAGATTTTAAAAACATTTGTCAAGCCTTGCACTATGGCACTATGGTAAAGGGCCTATTTCATAGTTACCTACGAAATACGCCCTTCATAGTCATCAGCACCATTTCCCAGCACATTACCAAGTATAGTAGCTCTTACTAACTGCTTTGGGGCTCATCTACATTTGTATATAAATAATTGTAAAAGATTCCTCTCAGATGTAGCAGTACACACCCACGCTTCTAGGTGCCACGTTCACAATCTCTTTTCACAATCTCTCCATATATGGAACTAGACACGCCCTTTGGGTGGAGCATGACACGCCCCCCTCAATGGGGCGCTGTGCAAAATTGTACTACCAACTATAATCTCCCTGAAACTAGTTTTGAAAAGTAGGCAAGTATGGCCTATTTTTGCATTTGCCGGTGTGCTAGCTTCAATCTGGATGTCTCCTATCTATGTCGTCCCTCTGCCCTCGGTTCTTCTGATGTTTAAACAAGAACCTCAGAACATTTTAATGATACCTCTCACTACAAAGCACAAGGTGGAGTGGAAACAAAACAGCTGTTCCTACTGCTTTACAGTGCATTAGTATGGATTCTGGCTCTAGTGACTGATAGGATATGCAAACACATAAAAGCAGGTGAATGGACTCAGAAAACCTTCAAGTAATTCAAGGTAGAACCATTAAAAGGCTAAAAAACAACAACATTAAAACCACTAAAATAAAAGTAATAGGCCTAAATCAGAACAGATTGCTAAGTAGAGAATTCACAAATTGAGTGATTAGCGAATGACTGTGCAGGTGTACCACACGCACTGCGCATGCGTAAATAGTGAGAGAAAACAGCCAGCGAATCAGCTCCTATCTACCATATCACAGGCTGTGTTTAAAAAATGTCAGGCAGAAGCTGATTGGTTGGTTGTTTATCACTCTCCATTTTTAGTGTTCCCGCTAGGCTGTTTTAGCGGGGCGCTGCGCCCTGCCCAATTTTTAATGGGCAAAATGTGCCCTGCCCCTCTAGCAGCGCCCCGCTAAATCAGCCTGCAGTCTGTCACTTTGGAGTGCCCGGGCCGTCGCATCGCTGAAGGGGGCTTGCCCGGCCATGGCTACGTCCCGGCAGCTCAGTGACGTAGTCATGGCCGGGCAAACCCCCTTCAGCGATGCGGTGGCCCGGGCACGCCCCCATGTGCGATGCGGCGGCCCGGGCACGCCTCCTGTAGTGATGCGGCGGCCCGGGCACGCCCCCCGTAGTGACGCGGCGGCCCGGGCACGCCCCCCGTAGTGACGCGGCGGCCCGGGCACGCCCCCCGTAGTGACGCGGCGGCCCGGGCACGCCCCCCGTAGTGACGCGGCGGCCCGGGCACGCCCCCCGTAGTGACGCGGCGGCCCGGGCACGCCCCCCGTAGTGACGCGGCGGCCCGGGCACGCCCCCCGTAGTGACGCGGCGGCCCGGGCACGCCCCTCCAGCGCCCTGCCTCATTTCGTTCCTAGAAGGAACACTACATTTTATCACTTTTGAAGCTAAGTGCATCTGGTCCCTAGAATGTACAATGGTACAATGGTACAATTTATATTTAAAACAGAATCTCACGAGCAGGGCCCTTTTCCCTCATGTTCTTTCTCGTACTTAAACCATCTTCTACTCCATACTCCCTCTGACAGCACCAAGGGTGGGATGTATTAACATACATCGCCACCCCTCACCATGCCCCCGCCGCGATGCTAGCGCATATGTACTAAAATATGCGGCTAGCATCGCGGTGCGGTGATGGAGGCCCCCCACGATACCTGATGTGGTGTGCGGGGAGTCTCCGTCACCAGTGAGCCAGCCGAGATATTGCCCATGGCAACCAATAAGCTGTTATGTGCATTTTAAAAAGCATTTGCAAAATGTCACTTCAAAGCTGGTTGGTTGTCATGGGCAACGTATGCACTCTTGTCACTGCTTTTGAATAGACCCCTTGAACTGTAAGGGGTAAAATTACTACGATGGCAGTTCTATTGAGGATGGGATGTTGCCCATAGCAACCAATCATATTCTCAGCCTGATGTACTAAGCTTGAAAAGTGATAAAATAGAGAGTGATAAACCAACAGCCAATCAGCTGCTAACTGCCATGTCACTGGCTGTGTTTGAAAAATGACAGGAAGGAGCTGATTGGTTGGTGGTTTATCACTCTCCATTTTATCACTTTTCATGGCTTAGTACATCTTGCCCTCTACCTTTTATCTTTAGCAGTTCCCAACCTGGGTTACTTGTACCCCTGGGTTTACAATGCAGACCAGTTGGGGGTGCTTAGTGTTCCCTCTAAGCTTCTTTGCAGGCTGCCGTACCCTGTCTGTTTTTAAAACCTCAAAATGCACCCTGCCCTTTTTGTGTGTGGCATAATGTGTAAGAGGCATTACAGTGTGTGCCATAATGTGTCATTGTCATTACGACAGAATATGTAATGGGCATAGCAGAGTATGACAATGTTTAATGGGCGTAATCCTAGTGCAGGGTGCAATTTTTATAAAAAAAATTTGTTTCGTTTGTTTATAATTATTATAAAATGTAAATTTGTAATATAAAATGTGCCCTCCCGATTGAAAAAAAGTTCCCATGCCCGTTGGTCAGCGCCCCTGCTTGGTGGTCAGCATCCTGCCCTAAAAAAATCCTAGAGCGAACACTAGGTACTTGAAAATATTATTGGTAATGGCGGAAGAACGCTTCCATTGCCATGGAGACAAACAACATTCCGTCACTTCCGGTTCCATCATCAGCATCCCCTCATGCTTTTGACTGACCAGCAATCCATTGTGAGCTACCTGCGCTGCCCTCAGACATCAGTAATCATCTGCCCGCACTGACACAGGTGGAGGAAGCAGCAGCATTAATCCTACAGGTGTTAGCGGGAACCCCAGATGCAGTACACAGCCAGCAGCCAGACACAGAGGGACCCGATTTCTGACCGCACACTACTCCTTATATAAGGACACGCATACCGCTCACTTTCACTCCACTCATAAGTACTGTGGCTATTTAGAATTGAGAGGAGGGGGTACTCATAAATGAAATTCCTAACCAGGGGGTAACGGAGAGAAAAAAGGCTGGGAACTGCTAATCTAGAAGGTGCTAAATAAATAAAAAGTACAATCTGATTGGTTGCTATGGGCAATATCCCATCTTCTCCCATCCTAGTAAATGTATCTTTTTACATGGATACTTAGGATTCCTCCTGGCTCAATACAGCGGCCACCGTTTGCCTCATGTAGGGTTAATCACTAGCCACAGTCTGTAATTACAGCTGCCTCACTCTCTACCCTCTCCGATTGGCTAATTCACTGATAAAATGTCAAATTGGCTTAGTTGCTAATGAGAGTGATGAACACGTTATCAGCATGCGACATCGCTAAAAAGAATGGAGAATCGTTAGTGAGGCAGCTGTGATGGGAGAGTTAGCAGACTTTAATAAATGGTAATTTCATTACGTTGTAAGCCGGGTTCAATTATAAAATGGACACTGAGACACCAGGGGTTTGATTTACAATGTGAACGATGTCAAGGAGCCGATGACAGGACAAGGTCAGTGGATAATTTAATGAGCGTAACAGGTTAAAGGAGCCGCACGGAACAGTTCTGTGTTGTTCATCTTACAAGAAGGTTGGTCGGCCATTGGTGGGCAGTAACGAGTCACTGGGCCACCCGACAGGTGCATTCACCACTCACTGACACATTTTAAAAGATCCACAGGTGGAGCTAATTATTTTACTTGGTTTTGTGAGGAGACATGCAAAACATTCACTGTGTGGGGACTGAGGACCGATTTTGAGAACCTGTAACCTAATGCACCAGGGATTAGGGCAGTGGTTCTCACACTTGGTCCTCAGGACCACAAACATTCAGTTCATGTTTTCAAAATCTCCTAGTTGGTGCACAGGTGTATTCATTACATGCTGACACATTTTAAAAGGCGGAGCTAATTATTTCACTTGTGTTTCTGCAAGGAGACCTGGAAAACTTGACCTGTTTGGGGTCCTGATAACCGAGCTTGAGAACCACTGGTTTAAGAAATCCTTGCCAACTTTCCCAGAACATTGAGTGGTTCTCTCCTCAGGCGCCGTAAAAAGAGGGCAAGTCTCTAAGAGGTTGTTACTCAATGCCAACCACTCTTTCTTCCTAAAACACCAATCTGGGCGCTGTACTGTTGATGAATATGGTCTCGGGTGAAAGAGTGACATACGAGGGGCAGCAGCCGGCAGTCTCTTACCGGAACATCCTAGCAGTCTGCCGCAACGTCTTCCATAACTGGAGCCCCACTCACCCTGGGTGCTAGGCCTCCACAACCGAATCAAACTTAATTGCCCGGGAGCCACCATCCACCACTGAAGGCGGGGTCACTAAATCAGCTAATGGACCATAAAGTGTTCTGGCTAGGAAAATGTAACCCTTTAAAATGCCCATACAGGACCAATCTAACCAATAGACTTGGCAATGAGTCATGAATGGAGGGATTGAGTTGCTTTGGCAGTGGATTGGAGTGTAGAGTGATCAGATGCATACTGTGATATTGTCATGTCTCACATTTATGGCTTCACTAGAGCAACTTAACAGTAACGCAATGTGAAGATTGCCAGCATCGTTGTGAAAGGCGATAAGAGATGGTGGCACAGAGACAGAGAATGAAGGCTGTATAGCCAATAGGGTGAAATCCATGACCAATCGCTCATCATCGAATGGATTTCCCTTTGTTTGCACCCGCCAAGACTCAGCACTGCGATGGCTGTGGGGAGACGGGGGACGCTGCCTGTGTTTTTTTGGGGCAGTCCCAGAATACACCGGTGTGCAGCCCAAACATTACTGGCGGCTGTCAATCACCTTGCGAACAGCCAGAGATTGCTTCGTTCGCAGGGGTACCGTGCGCATGTGTGGTCATTTCGATAACGGCTCGGGCTGGGAATTCACAGAACAGCCATCAGGTCTGAATCAGGCCGATAGTTTGGTTGCATTCGCACGCCCACATCCACTTTACCAGGTGTAAATTTATACAACACTCAAAATTCCACATTGTACTAATCAGGCCATAAATATTTGGCAGGTTAGTGCACGTTTGACAAGTTTGTTCACTGCTCCATGCCGAGTGTCTGCCCGACCTGTGTTACCACATCTGCCTGCCCCTCCCCTTTAGAATGCAAGCTCTCACGAGCAGGGCCCTCTCCTCTCATGTGCTTTTCCTTCTCTTACTCAGACTAGAATCATTTCCACACTCCTTACATCGGTACCTGGCCACGGCATCAACCACCCTGATGCTTATTTCAGTGCTATGGTTGTTATCATCTATATATATGTCTAGTGGCCGTTTGTGTGTCTCCGAAACACTGCCATCTGTTGGCAGCGAGTGAAGCTACATCTCTTTCTCTCTCACACATATACAAACACAGAACGCTGGGCGTTAGCATGCAGCACGCCTCCTGCACGCTCCCCCCACTGCGAGCGCCTCGAAGTCTACGCAGTCAAGACCTGCACATGCGCATATTAGCTCTATGTGCATGAGCAGATCTTCAACATCGGTCCCCATTGCGAATACCGATTAGAATGAGGGCAATCGTCTGCCTTTATCACATAGGGGGAAATTTACTAAGATAGGATTTCTATTTCCCATGGGATGTTGCCATGGGCAACCAATCAGACGCTATCACCTTATAATGCAGTATAATAATACACACACATTAACACGTATTTTAGTATCTTATTCCACATTTACAGGCTTGTTAATAAGGAACACTGGGGACAGAGAAAACGCATTTTCATATTACCACCTACTAAGCAATACAGGCCACTAGGATCAAGTCCCACGCACGCCTAATTTCATACATCAATGATCAGTCAATGGTAATCCGTATTACAACTGATGGATCTATTCAAATATTCAACCGCAAAGCACTGAATATGAGATTTTATTTTTGTAGAACATCAGCAAAATCTCAGCAATGTTTTCAGTAGGTCAGCAAAAGTCAGAAAGTGTCACTTTTTCAACCGGAGTTAATGAATATTAGCTACTGCCAAAGGTTTAGTAATAGAACGGTCACTATGGGGGTTATTTTGGTTCACTCCTTCTGGCAAATTCCTTCTTAGATGGACAAAAACCATGTGCACTGCAGGGGGGGGCAGATGTAAAATGTGCAGAGAGAATTCGATTTGGGTGAGTTATTTTGTTTCTGTGCAGGGTAAATACTGGCTGCTTTATTTTTACACTGCAATATAGATCTCACTTTAAAGCAAAACCCCACCCAAATCTAATTCTCTCTGCACAAGTAACATCTACCCCACCTGCAGTGCACATGGTTTTGTCCATCTAAGAAGGAATTTGCCAGAAGGTGTGAACCAAAATAACCCCCTAAATCCTACCTTTACAACATATTAACCCTTTAAGTGCCAAACTATCTGTCAGAGATGTTCAAAATATCTGCTAGAAATGCCGGCGTCTCTCACATTTGTTATATAAATTAAAAAAACAACAACATTATATTACCTATATACAGTTAAAAATTACTGGTCATTATGATGAATAAATATGTTTTTTTTTTTTTAACACCTATTTGGACAAATTCACTTGGCGCTCAAAGGGTTAAGTAGGTTGTACAAAAAAGACAATTGAAACATGAATTATAAATACAATTAAATGTATACAAAAAATGCAGGATTTTCATTATAGTGATTGGTTATTTATCATGATTTCAATAGTTTTTAGAAGTGCAGATGTGAAATGTTTAGCTATATAAATTAACTGTACGATGACCGGATCAGTTTAAACGCTGCAGTGGAAACAGTGCCACCTGCAGGCTACAAAGTGCTCTGCAAGATATATATTTTGAACACCTAACTCTGCCCCTTAAGTGCGTAAATCTAACACTATATTTCCACAACCTAACCCCACCCCTTCTTAGTGCCTAACCCTCACTCCCTGCAGGTGAACCCTAACCATGGGATTTCACCATTCAATCTTTGCCGTTTTCACCAGAAAAATGGCTAAGATTCGCATTTGCAGATCCGGTTCAGAAAAGCCGAATCTGCATTCGCTGAAACAGCCTATTCATTTTTGAATTAACAGCCGGGCCGATTACATGGAAAAATACGTTAATTTGCAGATCCACATCTTTTCTAAATTTTTGGATTTTTTTTTTGCCGATTTATCACGGAATCGGAACATTCAAACCACCTTAGAGTTAAATTTACTGGGATTGAATAAGCAAATCAAATTTGTCCCCCCCCCCAAAAAAAACAAACAAACTGTACAACAGATTTTTCACCTGGCAAAGATTTTGTCCAGGATTAAATACGGGCCTAATTCTTAATCTACTCTACAGATATGAATGTTATCTCTGTTGCTACACCTTGATTCTGCCTTCTACATTCCAGTGATAGTTTATTGTCTCTGCTCCTTGCTAACAGCATGAATTTAGAGTGGGGACAAAAATAGATTCATTGGGGGAAATTTACTAAGAAAAATACGTATAAAATAGGCATATTCGCATCCAAAAATACACCTATTTGATACGTATTCATATTGTCGGGATTTACTATAGGTAAATTCTTATTCATTTTCATAGCACATTCGTATTTGTATTTAAAAATAGGAATGTATACACCATCAGAAGAATATGAATATGAATAAAAAAGAATGGTGATTCCATCCATGCAGAATAAGATACACTGTACTGGGCAGTCTTCCATACATGCAGAATAAGATACACTGTACTGGGCAGTCTTCCATACATGCAGAATAAGATACATTGTTCAGGCAGTCTTCCATACATGCAGAATAAGATACATTGTACAGGGCAGTCTTCCATACATGCAGAATAAGATACACTGTACTGGGCAGTCTTCCATACATGCAGAATAAGATACATTGTACAGGGCAGTCTTCCATACAAGCAGAATAAAGGTGGCCATACACATGCAGATTTATCTTCAGATCTGGCTGGTTGGAACAAAAACATGGTTATGGATGAGAGCAAATGACAGTTAACCATTTGCTTGGAAATGCTGGAAAACTGACAAACTGTCACTCATCTATAACCATGTTTTTGTTCTAACCAGCCAAATCTGCAGATAAATCTTACTAGTGTATGGGCACCTTAAGATACACTGTACTGGGCAGTCTTCCATACATGCAGAGTAAGATACATTGTACAGGGCAGTCTTTCATACAAGCAGAATAAGATACACTGTACTGGGCAGTCTTCCATACATGCAGAGTAAGATACATTGTACAGGGCAGTCTTCCATACAAGCAGAATAAGATACACTGTACTGGGCAGTCTTCCATACATGCAGAATAAGATACACTGTACTGGGCAGTCTTCCATACATGCAGAATAGTACAGGGCAGTCTTCCATACATGCAGAATAAGATACACTGTACTGGGCAGTTTTTCATACATGCAGAATAAGATACATTGTACAGGTCAGTCTTCCATACATGCAGAATAAGATACATTGTACTGGGCAGTCTTCCATACATGCAGAATAAGATACATTGTATTGGGCAGTTTTTCATACATGCAGAATTAGGTACATTGAACCGGGCAGTCTTCCATACATGCAGAATGAGATACATTGTACTGGGCAGTCTTCCATACATGCAGAATGAGATACATTGTACTGGGCAGTCTTCCATACATGCAGAATAAGATACACTGTACTGGGCAGTTTTTCATACATGCAGAATAATATACATTGTACAGGGCAGTCTTCCATACATGCAGAATGAGATACATTGTACTGGGCAGTCTTCCATACATGCAGAATGAGATACATTGTACTGGGCAGTCTTCCATACATGCAGAATAAGATACACTGTACTGGGCAGTTTTTCATACATGCAGAATAAGATACATTGTACAGGGCAGTCTTCCATACATGCAGAATGAGATACATTGTACTGGGCAGTCTTCCATACATGCAGAATAAGATACACTGTACTGGGCAGTTTTTCATACATGCAGAATAAGATACATTGTACAGGGCAGTCTTCCATACATGCAGAATGAGATACATTGTACTGGGCAGTCTTCCATACATGCAGAATGAGATACATTGTACTGGGCAGTCTTCCATACATGCAGAATAAGATACACTGTACTGGGCAGTTTTTCATACATGCAGAATAAGATACATTGTACAGGTCAGTCTTCCATACATGCAGAATAAGATACATTGTACTGGGCAGTCTTCCATACATGCAGAATAAGATACATTGTATTGGGCAGTTTTTCATACATGCAGAATTAGGTACATTGAACCGGGCAGTCTTCCATACATGCAGAATGAGATACATTGTACTGGGCAGTCTTCCATACATGCAGAATGAGATACATTGTACTGGGCAGTCTTCCATACATGCAGAATAAGATACACTGTACTGGGCAGTTTTTCATACATGCAGAATAAGATACATTGTACAGGGCAGTCTTCCATACATGCAGAATGAGATACATTGTACTGGGCAGTCTTTCATACATGCAGAATGAGATACATTGTACTGGGCAGTCTTCCATACATGCAGAATAAGATACACTGTACTGGGCAGTTTTTCATACATGCAGAATAAGATACATTGTACAGGGCAGTCTTCCATACATGCAGAATGAGATACATTGTACTGGGCAGTCTTCCATACATGCAGAATAAGATACATTGTACTGGGCAGTCTTCCAAACATGTGGAATAAGATACATTGTGCTGGGCAGTCCTCCATACACACAGAATAAGATACATTGTATGGATACGAACAGTCATTGATAGTGATACTGTGTCGCTGGTTAGCAAAAAAACAGAAGCACATCTGAGAAACAAACAAAATCCTAGTGACATTGTGGGATAAATGTATGACAAATACACAAACCACAGCACAGTCACTAGTGTGTGTGGGAGAACAGACCACCAGAAGCTTCTGATTGCAGCTCAGCTGCCTTTGTCTCTGCCACTCCCAGTCTCACCTCACGCTTGGGTCATGTTTTGGGGCTTAGGAAGGAGAGTCACATCAAGGGATGAACACGAGTAGCGCAGGCAGCACCCGGCTAACCCCATAGAACATAGTTGGGGAGGACGCTTGACCATCAGAGCCGGGGAGAGCAGATTGCCAGGATGAAGCGTTAATTACTTGCACATTTGATGTGTGATATTTACTTTGCTTTCTCCTATTTGAGGAGCCTTTGTACACTCGCACAGGAAACAGTTTGATGGGAAGAGAGAAGGCGAGAAATGGACACAGTGTTCGCATTGCATTAGAATCGGGTCATTTAGAGTGTCAGTGTCCTGTAAACACTAGCCCCAGTGTGATGAGAGATCTACAGTACTGGAGTTGCCGTATACTGGGCCAAAGTACACAGAGGTCCTTGCCGTCACCCCAGAAAACTGCCTCTCCAGACCACAGAGGGCTGGGCTCTTTCCACCAGGCCAAGGCATTCAGCTGGCAGGGGGGAAGAAAGGCTTCATTTCATAGTGCCAGTGTGACAGGGAGGTGTGGGACGGGGTGAGACAGCAGGTATGGAAATAACTGGGAACACATGCAAAATTGTTTGTTGGAGCTGCTAACTTTCCTACAGACATAGAGGTGTGTATATATCAAATCATACTGCATAATATATATACACACACACACACATACATCCATCAGGGTTGCCTAACCCTCCTGGAATGGCCGTGAGGGTCCCGAAAATCGAGTCTGCCTCCTTGCCCCACGGAGATGACATGAATCGTGTAATTGCAGCCCCGCCCACCGTTGTGCAATGTCTGCAATACCGGTATTGCATGACGGGGGCGTGGCCACAATGAAGCAATTGTGCTGACCAAGCCATCAAACGACTCATTACCCTCATAGCTCCACCCCTTTCTTGTCATGCCAGCAGCCCCGCCCCCCTGCCTCACGGAGCTTAAACATGCGAGGGGATGGGTACTAGAACAGGAGAAATCATTCAAAATCATTCAATGGTCACCGAATGATTGTCCGGCCTTCTCTTCTGAACTCAACTGACTTTTACGTGCGAGTGCCGGGACGAACACGGGTCGGGCCGCTGATGTCACAGCCCAGCATTTTCATGGGAACGCCCATAAGTGTTCGTGAATCGGCCCCTATATCGTTTCCGATGCACACTGCGGGATGTTAACCATTTCCTCCAACATCTGTACATACAGGACATTGCCAATGAGGGCAATGCTGCAGCATATGTCAGCTTAAAATACTGTTACTTTCAACTGGAACACCCATGGATTACACAGGTTCTGTGGCTGATTAAAACCAGGTGAAATTAAGGCTAGTAGTCAGTATACTGTTTATTATATGAGTTTCCAGTTTAGAGGACTAGTATGGTAAGCCTATTTATATGGGTACAGCCCACAACATACTACTGTGTGACAGTGTCAGGTGCTGTATAAAGTTATACTATTTAAAAATGAACAGATGAATGAATGGATGTGTATTACAAAGCTGAATAATACGCCGGAATGTAATATCCTGGGCTGAGCCTTCCAAGGTCTCGACCCTGGCACTGAGTTATTCTCTGCAGTTCCTGAGAGACTAAACGGATTTATAATCACACAATGACTGTCACCTGTGGCTAATTAGCGGCCAATAAGATGAAGCTTTGGGCTAGTTAAACCAAACAGCTTCATATTTCTTGTGCCTGGTTCTTGTGGGTTGTGAGCTGGCCTTGCAAACTTTTTTGGCAGGGGGGAGCAAAATTTATAGTTACACCACTGCTATGGGCAACCAATCAAATACTTTCTATTATCTTCTAGAACAGGCCTGTCCAACCCACGGCCCTCCAACTGTTGTGAAACTACAAGTCCCATCATGCCTTGCCACAGTTTTGCTATTAGGGAATGCTTAAACTGTGGCAAGGCATGCTGGGATGTGTAGTTTCACAACAGCTGGAGGGCCATAGTTTGGACATGCCTGTTCTAGAAGGTGTAAATAAATAAGAGGTAGATTCTGATTGGTTGCTATGGGCAACATTCAACATAAAAAAGAACTCACATCTTAGATTTCCCCCAATATGTGTATAATGCTCTGTGTCTCCCTTTGCCCTGCAGCAGGTTAGGGGGAAGGTGCTTTTCCAACTAGACAGGCAGGGAGTGACTGACATCCTGGCAGGCTTCTTCTAGATAAATGGATTTCTACACATGGGCAGAACCAGTAATATCATAGAAGCTTATTCCTTGCTCTCTGATCGGATCACAGCTCATCAATGCATAATCTTAAAGTTATCAGGGGGGCTTCAGCTGCCTGTAAGGGACCAGGATGATAGCATCAATCGGATCACGCGTGCAGCTCCAGCTACCCCCTCCGTGTACTAAACATTAAGGCCAATTTTGGCTATATCGACCACGTCCCACGTGTTTTAAGGGTCCCAGTGATGTCACAGAACAATAGCTTTTATTTATATTGTTCAGTGTATACGCTCAGTCCACCTATATTGGCAGCTGTGTGCTTTATAAGCAGAGAGCCTGTAAAAAATACCTGGTGATATGTTCTGTACAGTAGAAGCTGGAGGGGTACGGGAGGATGGAAACCAGCACATGCTTAGGTGGGTATTATATATTTAGGAGTCAGGTGGGTCTGGGAACTGTTCTACAGGTTAATATGCTGATTACTTTGCAAAACAGAAAGTTGCCCTGCACCCGTGAAGGGAGGCCAGGAGTACTGGCAATGGGCAGGTGCTAGCAGGTAATACTGGATTATTCCTGAGCCAGATCTAACCCCGGGCTCCGATGTGTTCGGGAATTTAATCACAATGCCAATTATGATTTCACCTTCTCGAAAACAATGACGTTATCGGGCACATTCCAACTGCAGCTCGACACTGTCTATCGCGTCCCCAGTCCCCATGGGGAATGGGCAACATGCTTGTCTGTTACCTTCTATTGTACTGGTCTTTTTCCACACTACACGTCCAATAGGAAGAAAGGGGCGTGAGCCAAACTTCCACTGGCTGTTCTAAAGGAGGCTTAAGGGGACTGTCTGCGACTTCTCCAGGGGAAAGTTGTGTATGGATGGGTTGATTTACCAAGCAGTGAAAAGGGTGGTGAAGCGGACCAGTGGAGAATTGCTCTTTGCAACCAATCAGCTTTTCCCGAAGACTTTATAGAAAGTGCTTGAATAATGGCACCTGAAAGCTGATTGGAGAAGAGGACCAGTGGAGGAGTGTCCCATAGCAACCTCTTTATACTGCTTGATACAACAACCCCTTTGTGATTTGAAGAGGGCTCACACCACTGGGGGTGATTCACGTGGGATTGGAACGAGGCGAATTCAGCCCCGTTCCGATGCTGGGAGGGGAATCATTGGTGGAGCATTCGATGGGGCGGCGTTTCAGCGCTTGGTAAGCAGCGACTTTCAATGCCAACCGAACCAAGCAGAATTAAGCCGCCTGTTGGGAGAGTCGGATGTTGTTTAGAAGACGAAATGTCCAATTCTGTGCATTTAAATGTGTTTATGGTTCTATAGAACACAGATGAACCAAATGCATGTAAGTAGGACAAGAGAAGACAGCCCGGCCTCCTCAGAAGGTAGCCAATAGGCATACAGGGCTGTATTTAGCGATAGGAGTAGAACCATGTTGAGTTGCAGGAAGGTGGGGGACTCAATTATGAATTGTGCTGACAGATTTAGAGTTGGGAGGGGAAGCCCAGTGTAATATTAAACACAAGCCGCATAGTATGTGCGTGCTGCATGCAGAGGCAGGCAGGGCTTTCCCTGGGCCTATAAATTGAATTGCACCCCACGGTTTGTCCCTGTAGCTGGATTTGCTGCTGGCTCCAAATGAGGCCCCCAGTTTGCAAAGCGTTTATATATGTAGCGCTATAGCTGCTGAATAAGCGGGGAGGTTTAACCACAGCGGCTAATCTGCTCTAACACGTATGGGATTGACATAATGATTTGTAATCCGCCTGACCCACATACAGCTCCTATATTCACCACAAGCCATAATCTAGAGCACAGCAATCGCCTTATCCTTCACTCTTCATTTCTGATGGAGAAAATATCAGAACGTTTCTACGAACCGGGCGGAGATTTCCTAACGAGGACCCGGGGGACAACGCTGATTCTTAATAAGTCCGGGCCAAGGTTTAGAATGGGAATATAGAGAAATAGCAGGGAATTACACAAATACTATACCCCAACTTCCAGAGCTTAAAGTGGACCCCCCCCCCATTAGGCAGAGCCAGTGGTAGGGTATTTGGCACCCCCCTGCAAACTGTAATGCTGTTCTGTTATAGAGTTATTCCCCTTTTACACCGCCGCAAAAACCCGGCGATTCCCCTCGTGGACCCGGGTCAGCAGCGGTGTAAAAGGGGTCAACCCATGTCCATTTACACAGGACTTCTACCCAGTAGTGGGCAGTGTAAATGGGTATGCCGGGGCATGAGAACCGGCTCCCATTTACGGCAACGGGGATGCCTTTGGTCAGTAAGGTGGTTGGGTGGGGGGCGCACACAGCCTCCGCTGCTGTCTGCTACTGTACAGACAGCAGCAGAGGCAGGGAGGTGGTGAATGGATGCATGTGTGCGGCATCCATTCACCCCGCGGACGTGGGCTGGGGATGCACAGAGGCTGGGGGCAGCCCAGCAGCATACCTTGGTGATGGGCTTGCCGCCAGTGCAAGTCGGCAGTCCTGGTGGGGTGATCTGCGGTCCTGGCGCTTGGAGATGATGTCATCTCTAAGCGCTGCTTTGTTTACACATGGGGTCGGCACTATAGTCTAAACGGTACAAATCCTGGATACGAACTGGCTTGGAACCGTGTTCCAAATACTGGGACGGATCTGGGATTTTGGTGTACAAGTGGTATAACTGTGCAAGGCCAAGGTGAAGGTTAACCTTGTTCCATCTCAATATTAGAGGTGATGGAACTCCGCCCCTCTTAAATCCCTGTGAACATTACTCTAATAAAGCATATGACAGTTGCCAACAGTCCCAGGTTGGGACTCATAAATAAAGTTTTTGTACATTTTGTACTCTGGCTTTATTCGTAACTTTGTTGCACCAATGTTGCTGCACTTCAAACATTTAAGGGTAAATTACAAAAGAAAGAAAATAGAAAATAAAAAGTAGTGATGTTGCCCATATCAACCAATTAGATTACGTCTAACTTATTTTAGTACGCAATTCAGAAATGATAGACAGTATCTAATTGGTTGCTATGGGAAACATCAACTTTTCATTTTTAGAAGCTTTACTGATTTTTCCCCGCAGAGTGAAAGCATCTAAAACTTGTCCACAGTCACTAATGTCACTTGTCATTGTAGCCCTCTGGACTGCATTCTGCAAACGTTATCTTGACAGGGGCCCGTAGGATACCACCCTGCCCTTCGCATCTTGTGCAGCTTGGATTAGCACAATGTGATCCCAAACCCAGAAATGATGATTACCCATCGCAGGGGCCTGTTTCTGCATGAATTTGCTGCCGATCCTTAATTTCGTATTACTACAATGGTAAGGCTGCAGGAAATAATAAGGTACTCTTTACCTAGCACGGCGCCCATCGCGGTCATCGCGGGCATTGAATGCACTAAAAAATCGGGTGCGACGCGACCGACGCGATGCCCGCGATTTCCCATAGGGACCAATGTTAAATTTCTCAATTGACCCGATTTTTCTGTTCAATGCCTCAATTGACACGATTTTTCCATAGGAATCAATGTTAAATGGCCCACAGAGGCCAAATAGCCACCCTGAAGTGTGAAATGGCCCCCACAATTGTTAACGCCACCCCACGATCAACGTGAACCCAAAGCGTGGCGAGCGCAGCGAGCCCGCGAGGGGCGGCGGTACGCGTCCTACGACCTTTTCATACCCCCACTATCCACGTCGGCGTGGAGTTGAGAATAGAATAGTGTGGCGAGCACAGCGAGCCACCGAGCCCGAAGCGTGGCGAGCCCCGCGAGGGGACGAGGATACCTGTGAAGCCCGCGAAGGGACGCGTTTACCTGTGAAGGTATCCGCGTCCGCTCGCCACGCTTCGGGCTCGGTGGCTCGCTGCGCTCGCCACACTATTCTATTCTCAACTCCACCCCGACGTGGATAGTGGGGGTATGAAAAGGTCGTAGGACGCGTACCGCCGCCCCTCGCGGGCTCGCTGCGCTCGCCACGCTTCGGGTTGACGTTGATCGTGGGGTGGCGTTAACAATTCGGGTGGCCATTATTCACTTCAGGGTGCCTATTTGGCCTCTGTGGCCCATTTAACATTGTTTCCTATGGAAAAATTGGGTCAATTGAGGCATTGAACAGTAAAATCGGGTCAATTGAGAAATTTAACATTGGTCCCTATGGGAAATCGCGGGCATCGCGTCGGTCGCTTCGCACCCGATTTTTAGTGCATTCAATGGCCGCGATGCCCGCTATTTTTTTACCTGCGATGCCCACGATCAAAATCGTGGGCGCCGTTCTAGGTAAAGAGTACCAATAATAACATTTGCATATAATCTTGTTGGGAGATGCCAATGAACCAAGAGAATACAAGTGCATTATATATATAAGATGAGAAATAAGAGGAAATAGGCTGTAAGAGAAGTAGCAGATACAGGAGCGGGGTTGGCGGAGCTGTTGGCACGGACCCCGGATGCTAATGGGAACATCCTCTTACTCTGTCTGTGTCTTGCTCTCTAACACTCACTCTTTGTCAGACACAAATCTGCAGCTCCAGTGACCGCTCATAACCCTACGCAGACATCTGTAAGTCACCCATCGCTCATGGCGCACACTCCGCCAGCAGTCCTTCCACATGTCACTGCAGTCCTACAGCTGACTGAGGGTTGTCACCAAACACTACGGGACAGTAGCACATACTTCACAATGGAGAATGTCTGCACAATAGAAAGTATTTTCCTTATTATTATCATATTACCTATTGTTATTAGTATACTTTATTTATATGGTGCCACAAGGTATTTGCAGCGCCTTACAAAGTGCATACACACAGTACAGTACAAACACAAAGTGTACAGGTGCCCACATTTTTGGGCCGATCGGCCAATTTTAGAGCAAATCAGGGTCTAATGCGCAGTGCCACGGCTGGCTACCCTGATCCCCTGCGCAACACTTGCTATCCGAATCTCAAAGGGCGGCCACCCAGATGCACGGTGCCGGCTACCCCGAACCCCGGCGCCCGCCTACGCCTGCTGTAATGTAATCCTCACTGGGCAACAAGCATGTAATCCACCGTGGCAATGCGTGTGTAATCCCCTTTGGCAATGAGCATGTACAGCAGGTAAGGGGCACTTTTGTGGCATAATGTGTAATAGGCATTACAGTGTGTGGTATAATGTGTAATGGTCATAAAGGTGTGTGGCATAATATGTAATAGGCATTATGTCGTGTGGCATAACATGTAATAGGCATTACAGTATGTGGTATAATGTGTAATGGGCAATATGGTATTCATTTATTCATTTAGCTGCTTCTAGAAGATATAGATAGAATATGATTGGTTGCTATGGGCAACATCCATTCTTCAACAGAACTCCCATCTAAGTAAATGTACCCATATGTAAGCTAGACTGCTGGCCGGGGTTAGGACTGGGTCCCCCACCCTGAACTACGGTAGATGATGAATGATATGTGTTAGTCACATTAATCTCGTGATGATCCCACTACCCCCAGTTTGGGACACTTCTTCACTGTAGCAGTGGTTTACCTGCTATAAAGGAGATCCGGCCAGGTTTTCCAGCAGACCAACGCTGAACGCAACATGCTTCAGCAACTACTGTGCCCATCGGTATAATGCAGTTCCAATCAGGGAGGTGTGACAGACACAAAGCCCCCAAATTTGGACTATAGTGCAGAAATGGGGACAGTTAGGGGACATGGCATATACAGTATCCCATGTTAGCCCCAATAACTGTGTGCCTCATACAGACAGGCATGATTTGGCCAACATGCGGGACAAATCCGGTGCATGGTTCTGTCATTAAAGGGCGACACAGGAGAAGATCGTGTAAGGTTGGTCCTAATGATTGTCACTGCAAAATATACAACACTGTCACCTTCAGAGCGGACTAAAGAGCAGGTGTGCACAAGGGAACGGGCGCTTAGTAGTCCCAGGAAGACGCCCAAGATGATCCCTCACAGAAAGGTGTCAGCACAACAGAGAGATGTGCCAGTATCAGTACGCAGTCACGCCATTCCGCAGAGAGCGCATCACCCTGCCACATACCGCAATGCCAGGATATAATAGGATAGGTCACATCTGCAGCCGGAGTCCTGCGGAGCGTGACAGCTGCCACAAGCTGCAGGAGGCGACGTGCCACATGCAAATGAGCCGTCGCCGCTGGATTCCGCCTGCAATTTTACATATTTCTATCTGGGCAGAGCAGTTAAGGAGAATCTCAGATAATTAGTAATCCGCCATGTATGAACCGGCCGGTTCTGCAGCTCAGCAGGCACGGCGGTGATAGAATAAAACAGGATGAGAGCTGTACGAAGGTAACAAGCCGGAGAAAAGCAGTAATATACAGTAATGTACCTTAATATCATTCTCAGGCGGTTCTGCGCATCTATTGTTACTTATGGGGTTTTTATAAGTGGACGTTTTTTGAGAACTGTTTAAAATGCAGAACGTGTGATAATTGAATGGCAGAAACATACCGGGGATTATAGGGGCAGATTTATTAAGCCTGAAGTAGAGATAAACTGGAGATAAGGTAAAAGGAGAAAAAGCACCAGCCAATCAACTCCCAACTGTCATCTTCAAACACAGTTTATTGGCTGGCACTTTATCTCCTTTTGTCTTATCTCCAGTTTATCTCTTCTCCAAGCTTAATAAATCTGTCCCACAGTTTTCAAAGGTCCCCTCAACACATGACGGGGCCGGATTTTGCACCTGCCCCGATGGTCGAGGTTTGCGCATTTCTGTGTAGGCGCAAACTCCGACTGCGAACGGCGTCAGCGATTTACAATGTCGCCGGGCCGTTTGTAGTGGGAAGGGGGGGGGCCAAGGGCGGGATAGGAGCGGACAGGTGCGGTGGCGGTGCACGGGCATGGGTGCTCCTGTGAAACCGCTGGGCGTTTCCATGGGATTGGGGGCGAGGCGAGGTGTGCTGGGGGTAGATTTCAGCTGCCTGCCCTGTCTTTGACCCGCTGCCTGCAAATAAAAGTCAGTCTCCATTGATACGGCAGCGGGGGGGGGGGGGGGGGGGGGCAGTATTTGTGGCGGGACTCGGTAAGCTGTGAGCTTCGTAGCTTTCCGAGTCAACCAGAATCGGCGCCGACGTGCTTAGCGGCGAAGGTTGCTGGCAGCAATGGTAGTACTCCCGGTAATGGGAGTACCCGCACAACTTACTGTAACATTTACTGAACTACCTGACTTTCACAGATTATGTTATTGGTGATCGACAGTCAGTAGTTCGATCCCTAATGGTCGACGGAGACTAGGTCGACGCCTAAGAATGGGTAATATACTTTAGGTAGACAGAAACAAAAAGTTGACATGAGGTAAAGGTTGACATGAACATTCTCCATGTGAAAGGGGAAAAAGACTCACAGGAGAGTTCTGGGAGCAAAGTTCTGGAGCCATCAGAGGAAACTAAGGCCCTTATTCTGATCTGTGCGGAAATTCCCGCATTCTTACGGAGCGGACCGCACGCCACGGCGTTTTGCCGCATGCGGCCATCGTCCGTCGAAACGCCCACGTGTCCTCCGCATTCGGACGGACTCACTCTTTAAGAACAGGGCGTGTTTACGGACGACATACAAAGCATGCGTGTGCGGGAGAAACACTCCGATTCGGCACGGTATTACAGAGTATTACAGAGTATGCTCGAGAATACCGCATCCGAACGGGAGCCAAGCGGTGCTACCGCACGTAAGCGGAGTATTTACGCCAAACAACCCACTATGAAGTATCTTCTGCAATACATCACATGACCCACTTATTCAATTACCTATCCTCATAAAAAACTGCTTATTTGGAATTGGAATCAATTAGATGCCAATATATCCTTACAAGCATGCCTAACACATGCATTGCACACATTAACCCTTACAGCAATTGAAGTGCAATGGTTTCAATTAAAGCACTGACAAGCGTCCTATTAGTGAGTAATGAGTAAAGGAGTAGATTCTATTGGGGTTCAGGTGTTAATGGTTGTAGTCATTAGGCGTACGTTCGCCTAGCGCATGAACGAGTGGTGTCCGCAAAGCAATAGTACACTTGTGGACACCGCACATTTCTGCCCTTTTTGTTCGCGTGCATTCGGAGTGGTTTCCGAATGTACGCCCCCCAACATAAGTGTACTCCCCCGTGTCCGCCCATGTTTCCGCCCCGTTTTGCCCACTTTGAAACTACGCCCATGTGTCATTCCGCATGACGC
This sequence comes from Crinia signifera, assembly GCF_055691185.1. Classification (NCBI taxonomy): domain Eukaryota; kingdom Metazoa; phylum Chordata; class Amphibia; order Anura; family Myobatrachidae; genus Crinia; species Crinia signifera. Next base: position 21,321,534 of record NC_139224.1, read on the forward strand.
CCATAATACGCCCCTATTTCCCGACTGATAGCGGTGAACAGTTTTGGACGGGATTTGGCCGAACTGGTACCGAGTCAAGGCGTGGCACATGCGCGTAGCGTTCTCCACGCATGCGCAGACGCCATAAAGACGCGATCCGTAAGTACGCGGTAAAGTCCGCGTCAATCAGAATAAGGGCCTAAGTCATACGTGTACATTTACTAAAGCTTCTAAAGATGAGAAGTGGTGATGTTGCCCGTAGCAACCAACCAGTCTATTGTTTTCTTGGATGCCATAGAGAAATGCATGCAATAGTATATTCGTGCAGTGTGGACAATAGCATTCCTTCCGCTGACCGCTAGTGCAAGCGACGACCGCGCGTCACGTGATATCACGCCGCACCAGTGGGCGCCTTAAGGAACCAGCAATCCAGCATTACATTTATATCACAAATCCCCCAAGGTTTGCACGTGTCACCCCTGGCAACGGACGGGTTAAATGACACATGATGCCGCTGAGATTACACCTGCCTGGCTACACCGTTCCCTTTTACAGAATATAATAGCAGAGGTCCTGCAGCTGGAGGAATCTTTCTTGCTCTCTCCTGCCACCTGAGCCCTTATTATCTCTGCAAACAGCAATCTGTTCTGCCAGCGGGGACCCGAGCCATTGTCTGCTTAGGAGACAAATCCCAGCAGACCGCTGCACATGCGACACGACAGGGTAAGTATGAGATGCGCTGCAGCAGAATGAGACAGGCAGGGGGGGTGCAGGCGGGAGACGCGGGTATCAGGCAGATCAGAACCATATAAACTTCAAGATGGGGATCTGATCCCAAATTTAGCATTGGCTTCATTAAAGGGGGGTGCAGTACACTAATTGGGGGTCCACGATGTCCTCATGTGTAGACATTGACAGTCCCAAAAATTTGGAAAACCCAATGTCTACCTCTCCATGTGTCAACCATTTTCCAGTGTCGACCTTTGCTTGTTGAGTTTTTAGTGTCAACAACATGATCCACATCCTATAGTATCCCGGATGTACCAGTAACTATGCAGGTGATTGTCTGGGCAGTGTCTGGATCCCGGAGGCGGAGAGTCAGAGATTTGAAATTTTAAAAGAAAAACAGAACAAAACCAGATTCAGTTTGAACGCTCCAGACTGGAAAACAAACCAATAAACCAACAGAGTGAAACCAGTTGTCTGATGACTATAATCTGCCTGTAGACGGGAGACCTCCTGATATGAAATGTAACTGGGTCACTTCATAAATAATTACCTATAAAACCCAACAATCAATAGATTTTGCAGCATTTTGTCATGTCAATCCTGCATAAACACTCCAACAACCACCTCCCTCCTCTTTCCCTTCTAATACCCCTTTCACGCAGAAAATAAAACCCAGATTTACCCTGGTCCAGGAGGGTAGATCCGGGTTTTTGTGTGTGTGAAAGAGTCAACCCGAATCTAAAATGCCAGGGCTTCGACCCTGGAATTTACCAGGGTTTTTCCCGGATCTTAATTCCAAAACTCTGGGTCGCCGGCTGTCTGAAAGGGTGCGACCCTGGTTTTGGGGATTAATACACAGAAAGGCATTGTGTAGATGCAGGGCAGCGGTGGAGCAGGTGATGGGTAGCGTCAGCTGGGAGCAGGTGATGGGAGCTGTACTACTGTACAGTCCTGGAGACAAGGAGCAGCCGCACCAGCACCAGTGGTGGTCACTCACTGCAGCACTTACCTGCCATCTGCACCGCAAGTCAGTCCCCCCCCCCCCCGACACAGCTCTCCGGGATCAGCGCAGCCATAGGTATCCACCGATGGTGCCAGGGAATGGCAGAACTACTGCCCTGTAGGGCGCAGACACAGACACTCGTTACTTTTTGTGCTTGGGCTAGTGTGTTTGGGGGCTGCATTTGCTGCCGGGGAGAGAACTGCTGTAGTCACCTCATTACCGGCTGCTGTGTGAAAGGGGTCGACACGGGAAATTCCCTGTTTTTTTGTGCTGTGTGAAAGTGGGTCAGAGTTTTCAGCTGAGTCCTACCCAGGTTTTTGTATCCGGGAAATCCCCGGGTTTTTGTGATTTTTCTGTCTGAAAGTTGTATAAATGACTATTGGTGAGTAGTTTTTGACGCACCGCACAGGGTGATCCCGTTGCAATTCGTCATTTGGTTCGATTTCATACAATGTAGAAAATATTCGTTTACACGTCATTATTTTTCTCTATGTATTATTAGTACAGTACATAGGTTTTTAGCACTTATTTATTAAGATGACAAGGCAATGCTGTATTAATTGCACTGCCATTAACAAGAAATCTGATCCAGACAGCAAGTGAACAGTGCCACCTAGTGGCCTGATTATCATGAAGAAATGTTTTCCAAATGCATAGAAAAAGTACTCTCTGATACGTTTGCTTTCAACATCTAAGAAGCAGATTTTTTGGTACTTATGTAGTATCTGGGCTGCCGATTTTTTGATTGTATGCCTTAAGTTAAGGCATACAATCAGATGCGATGCGATGCGATATCGCATCGCATCGCATCGCATCCGATATCGGATGCGATGACCCGATTTTTCCATAGGAATCAATGTTAAAATGATTCCTATGGAAAAATGGGTCCTTTTCATACCCCTACTATCCAAGTGGGCATGGAGTTGGATATAAACCTGTGGCGAGCGTAGCGAGCCACCGAGCCCGAAGCGTGGCGAGCGAAGCGAGCCCCGCGAGGGGACGGTATTCGTCCCCTCGCGGGGCTCGCTTCGCTCGCCACGCTTCGGGCTCGGTGACTCGCTACGCTCGCCACAGGTTTATATCCAACTCCATGCCCACTTGGATAGTAGGGGTATGAAAAGGACCCATTTTTCCCATTGAATTCCATGTTAAAATGGACTCAGTCCATTTTAACATTGATTCCTATGGAAAAATCGGGTCATCGCATCGCATCGCATCGCATCGAATCGCATGGTCGCATGCGATGCGATCTCCCGATCCGACCCGATTTAGAAATCGGCAGCCCAGATACTACATAAGTACCGATTTTTTTGTATGATGGTCATTTAAAAATCCATGTTTTACAAGTGTACTTATATATGTATAAGATTAGTCAGCAAATAGTAATACGCCATCAATTACATTAAGTGTTTGACATCTGTTATAATAATCTGGTCTTTGAAGATGATTTTTGATTGGCTAGAGTTGATATTTTACAAAGCAGGATTGCTCCTGACATCATTTTAATGCAAATACTCAGACATTTAATTAGAATAAGAACATAAAAATGATATGCCAACATATTTTTGTAAATGTATAAACATAAAGTATATTTATGAATAAAACACACCGTATTTGAACTGCTTGAAAATATTAGTTCCAGGATTGGAAGAAAAAAAATTTTTTTTTTTTGTTTGAACCTATTTTTTGGATTATAATGTAGGGATGGACATTGACCATTGATGATTCATATTCATTGGGAAGCGGTCATCTATTAGAATGAATTTAGGTCTACAGTCATTAGGTCGACCCCACTAGGTCGACTGGCAGGAAGGTCGACCTGACTTAAAGTCGACAAGGGCCAAGGTCGACATGACTTAAGGTCGAATTTGCATAAAGGTCGACATGAGGAAGGTCGACTGGTCATAAGGTCGACGTGGGGTTTTTCACTGTTTTTTTGAGCCGACATGTGCCGACAGGCGGTATTTCATGCCCTACCATCCACTAGGGCGTGGATGAGGTTATTAAAGCTGTGGCGAGCGAAGCGAGCCACCGTGCCCGGAGCGAAGCGAGCGATGCGAGGGTCCGATTCTCATTGCCAACTGTGTCCATGTCGACTGTGTCGACATTCAGATAAAAAAACAGTGAAAAACCCATGTCGACCTTATGACCAGCCGACCTTCCTCATGTCGACCTTTATGCAAATTCGACCTTAAGTCATGTCGACCTTGGCCCATGTCGACCTTAAGTCCAGCCAGTCGACCTAATGGGGTCGACCTAATGACTGTAGACCTAAGTTCATTCTGACAGATGTACCGATTCCATTCACTGATGGTTTATGGTCCATGTGGAATACTTTACTCATCGATGAGGAGGACCAAGATGGTTTTCCTACACCGATGGCACAGCATAACAAAACATTATTTTTTTTTACCCACAAGGTGCCAAAACATAGAGCATAGCTCCGCCCCCAACCCCAGTGAAGCCCCGCCCCCAGGTTCTCATTGGGCCTGTTAACAAAAGAAAAGGGATAAACATAGATTGGTGAAACCCTTAATGGTCATCCATTGCATAGTATGCTGCCAATGCTGGCCACTTGCAATATCACCATCGATCGCAACAACACTAATGGCGTTCCATACTGCAATGACTACATGCAGGGCACATTGTGACGGTGGCAATGTCACATCACTGAGATGGGCGCGAGGCCTAGCACTGACCACTGTGGAGATCTCAACACAGACAAGGAGACCCAATTCAGTCAGACAAGACAGCAGAGGCACTGGGTGATGGGAGACGATCATAGATATGAAATAAGCGTTCCGCCAGAGAGATTTTACTTTAAAATATTAAAATTGTGCAAAGGTTTTTTTTTTTTCATTTCCTATTTTAAAATTGTACTTGTCTGATATTTGCCACGGGCTGATGCGCGATCCAGCAGCGTTGTAGAAACGCTGATGTTTCCTGCCTAGCTTTTACCTCACAGCCCTGGTAATTATTCCCAGAGACCTGAAGGTCACCTTGATAGACAACACAGCACGTGCAGACAGAGGCAGGCTATTCATCCACTGTACACGAACCATTTGCAGACCGGACCCATCATATCGGTGTAATGAGTCGGGAGCGTGTCAATTTCCATATCCTCCCCAGAGGGCGAATGAATGCACAATTATACCCCACCATGCCTTATGTCTCCATTAGCCCTCATCTAGCTGAAAGAAGGCAGGGGCCAGAGCGGCACCCCAGCGGGGCACAAAGCACTTCTGTAAGGAACACACCAAAAAAAAATAATCTCTTTCGGTAATGCAGCGTAAATAGTCTTAGGTTGGGTTTGGGGGGGGGGGGGGGGGGGTGGCAAAATAAACAGTGAATGGCACTGAGGAGCACAATATGTCACACATAAGTCTGCATAGCTTTATAATGACGGGAAGTCGTTGCCCATGGCAACCAGGTTCTACTTATCATTTCTTTATTGCGTCTTACAAAATGATAGACAGAAGCTGATTGGTTGCAATGGGCATAATCATTTTTAGAAGCATTAATAAATTTACCTCAGTGTGCTCAGTTATGTAACAAGGTGTACACACCGGGCCCTGAGCATCGGAGCACTGCAATAATATATTGGTGTGATCCACAGTCTTTCCCAGGAGTGATGTTTGGTAGAATTTTGGGCCAGATGCTTAAAAAAGTAATAAAGTGGAGAGATAAACAACCAACCAATCAGCTCCTACCTGTCATTTTTCAAACCCAGCCTGTAACATGGCAGGTAGGAGCTGATTGGCTGGTTGTATCACTCACCATTTTATCACTTTTTTTGAAACTTAATACATCTGGCCCTTATCAGAAGAACAATATTTAGTAGCAGATATATGTTGTTGTGATTCTCATAATAATTCAGTCAGGAAATTCTCCGGCCGGCTTTTTGTATGTTCTCCGTGTAAATACTGACTTTCATCTCCCTCAGGTGTCAATCAACTCCAATGAAAATAGTGGCTAACGGCATTTAGCAGTGCAAATAGCCTCTACGCAGAGCATTGTGCGGAACGCTTAGCAGCACAAAAGAGGCTCTATTCACTTATGGGTAAATGCAGAGAAAAGCTACATTATTCTCGGTACTCTTTACCTAGCACGGCGCCCACGATTTTGATTGTGGGCATCGCAGGTAAAAAAGTTGGAGTTGAGAATAGAATAGTGTGGCGAGTGCAGCGAGCCACCGAGCCCGAAGCGTGGCGAGAGCAGCGATAGTGGGGGTATGAAAAGGTCGTAGGACGCGTACCGCCGCCCCTCGCGGGCTCGCTGCGCTCGCCACGCTTCGGGTTCACGTTGATCGTGGGGTGGCGTTAACAATTGTGGGGGCCATTTCACACTTCAGGGTGCCTATTTGGCCTCTGTGGGCCATTTAACATTGTTTCCTATGGAAAAATCGTGTCAATTGAGGCATTGAACAGGAAAATCGGGTCAATTGAGACATTTAACATTGTTCCCTATGGGAAATCGCGGGCATCGCGTCGCACCCGATTTTTTAGTGCATTCAATGCCCGCGATGGGCGCCGTGATAAGTAAAGAGTACCTTATTCTCTTCCATGTTACATAGGCTGAACTAGTTACCCAATAATGGGCAATTTCGAGAGTTCAAAATCAAGACTGATGCCATTTTCCAGACTCGGGCACTGTTTCCCTTCATGCTCCCAGAGTCCTTAGAGTGGGGACATCAATAACTAATGAGAGTTGACCATTGATGGTCGATGGTTTTATCAACAATGTGAAGGAAACCTTTACGTCTACACTGCAAAGCCCCACCACCCTCCCTGATTGGTCGACAGCCAGCCAATCCTCTCTGTGGGAACGGCCATTGATGGTTGCAAACAGTCAATAGTTTTATGAAATCAATCATAATCACCATCTGTGACTACCAATGGCAATCCTTACCTCGGGAGAAGGGGGGGGGGTTCTTCTACTTGCAGTTCTGAATCACTGGATAGACAGACATTGTATCAAAAAGCATTATGTCGACCACTAAAGGTCGACATGCATGAAGGTTGACATTGGTTAGGTCGACACAAACATTAGATAGACATGGGGAAGGTCAACAGTCAAAAAGTCGACATGTAATTTTTCACTTTTTTTGTCAAGAATGTCGACCCAGTCAACATGGACACTGAAAAAGTGCAAAGCTCTCGCCATGCTCCGGGCACGGTGCCTCAATCCACTCGACACACTGTTTTATTCTCCCACCACGCCGTAGTGGATGGTATGGCACAAAATATCGCCTGTCAGCTCAAAACCCCATGTCGACCTTTCCCATGTTGACCAAATGCAGCTGTTGACCTAACCTATGTCGACATTCAGTCATGTCGACCTTCATATCCCGTATGGGGGCCTTTACCTCTCTGCCTGTCTGTAAATACACAGCCTCATTCTACCACTGTGTTCCCATTTATAAAGCACAAAGGAATATGTTGGCTGTATGTGAATATATTAATGTTAGTAATAATAATGCACATTGCTAAAGTAACCAATTAACATTAACAGGACAAAAGAATAAAGGACTAATGTTGCCATAGGCATTGTGGGTACAGACATGCAAGCTGCCAACATGCACTTACAATACAAAAACACCTAAATGCTCTGATAATAAAACATCACAGATCACCTGTAGCAGTAAGTCACTAAACCGCTGCAAAACGGGGCCTGGAAAACACGAACTGTTGGTGAATTTCGGGGACCAGGGTTGGTCACCTCTGCTCTAGTGTCCAGACACCCTACAAGCCAAATACAGGTGCCAACAGGGAAGTAATGGGATGACACCTTCAACCTAGGGATGGCCATCGGTGCAGTCCTGATCGATGGTTGCCATTGATGGCGATTCTGCAACCACCCATCGATAGTAACAAAATATGTTATGGACAACCATCGATAGATTTAGCTATCGATGGTCATCCATTCTATTTGACTGACTGGCCCATAGGCCAATGTGGGGGCGGGGCATCAGGGCTGTCAGGGGCAGAGCTATGCTCCATATCCATGTTGTGCTGTCGATGTAGGGAAACCATCGGTTTCTCCCCCATCGATGGTCAAAGTATTCAACATAGGCCATAAACCATGGATGATCAATGGCCATCCCTACTTCGGCCCTGCTCAGAGTAACTGCATTGCTGATCCCAGTAAAGGCCCTAGGCAGGGAACGGTCATTAATAGTATACGTGGCACGCACATTGTTATTGGGGCTGACCTGTTTGCAATCCTCTATGGACAGAAAGCTACAGTCACCTTCCAGATTCTGTCACCACCACAACCACCCAACTGGGAAACATCATCAGCCCTGTCCAATCAGTTTTCATTGGATATCATTGGATCTGGATCATACAGTGCAGTTGCTGTGTCTGGACACAAACAGTGCAGCGTCAGGCCACCCAGATATATGATCTTGGTCCAACTTGGCAGTACAAGTGGATAGATAAATTGGGCAGATCCTGGCATGTGGGGCTTATCAGCAGCTTCCCACGGAAGCTTGTTAGTGCGGTCAGCACACCAGCAGGTGTGTGCCCGGTCTATGACAACCATGTTGTGTTTCAGTGTGCTTCAGGACAAGTACCCCAGAGGCCTGCTTGGGACGGGCGGCTGGCGTCATATGACAACACCCTCGCCCCGTATTCAGCCATCTCCGGCTGAAAATAAAAGGGGAGCGAAATCATCTGCCCCCATCGGCCACATGCGGGGGGATGTGTTCTCGCATGTTACCAAAGGGATGGGGGCGGTGCTAGTGGAAGGGGGGGGTGGTTTGTTGGGAGGTGCTTATCTGCTCACTGGTCAGCGAATATATGCAGCCTAGTAAGCAGGTCTGAATTACCCCCTTAGGGATATATAAAGCAGAGAGAAATAAATTACTGACCAATCCAAGCCAGTCTGTCATGTTACAGGCTGTGTTTAGATAATGCCAGTTTGGGCCTGATTGGCTGGTGTTTTATCCCTCTCCAAGCTTGCTAAATATCCACCACGGCCTGTAAAGTGACAGTTAGAAGCTGACTGTTCGGTACTTTATCTCTCTCCACTTTTTTTCTCTCCTCGCTTTAATAAGTATCCCCCTAAAGACTTTGCAGAAGGTGCCAGTGACTTTCCTATACACAGTTCCAGTTGGCATCTGTACACGGGTGTAGAGACGTTCCCGCTGTGGCGCGTTCTGTACATGTAACGAGCGCTTTGATGAATCCGGGGGAACAGGACAAGTCACGGTCCAGCTGAGCTGCATTATCGCGGTTTATTTTGGGCTCCTATATCTCCAGTGTGCTGGCAGTGTGGGCGTACGATGGAATCCCACCCCGGACTGCCGGGCAAACATTCCGCCAACTGTATAATGCTGACATGCCCGAAGAGAGCAGCTTCCATTAACCCACTTTGTGCCATATTTAATTAAAACTTGCTAAGGGCACGGTTCCATGTTTAATTATCCTCATTATATCTCCCGTCTCTATTATTAGGCTAATCATTCTCAAAATTACAAATGTAAAACATCAGGGGCGGGCTGCATCCCACAAGCATTTCGGCTGTTCCAACACTAGAAAACGGCTCACGCTCTAACCACCACTTGATTATTAAAGGGAAAGTATCACCCCAATTTATAGGATATTCAATTAACATTATTGATTCTGATGGACCAAGGACCTTATTCGAATTGATTCGGTCCTCCTTACCTTCGCACGGAGGACTGATGGTATGCATCTGCATTTCTGCGCATGTGCAGACGCAGGGTGCATGCACTACACAGCGGGTGGGGGGGGGGGGGCGGAGAAGGGCGGGGGGCCCCCGGGCAGCCTCATTAGCATATGGGAACACCCAGTGTTTCACCCACGTGACGCGGGTGCAGGGGACGGGCAACTGACAACACCGTATAAGTGTCTCTGAACTGCGAGCGCTGGAGAAATCATTGTTGGCGATCATTGAATGATTTTTTCCCCGCCTGTGAATGGATGATTATGTAAATCATTAATTTGCAGGTGTGTGAGGGGGGGGGGGGGGGGCGGTCTCAAGAATTATCTATGTTGCAGTTTTTGAAATTGCAGACATGCGTTGGGTTTGGTGAATGCATTTGTGATATGAAAGGGGGGCGGGGCAAGGATATGACGGCGCTACTTGGGATATCGGGAGCCCTGCCCACTAGGTGTACTCTGAGGTGATTGGGTCTTGTGGGTGCAATCATACCATGTCCCTGCCCACCAGATATTTAGCAAATCAGTTAAATGTGACGAGCTCCCCATAGCAACCAAGCATCATATTCTTTCTGATTGGTCTATTGCATCCTAGAAAATTAAAGACCGAAACTCATTGGTTGCTATCGGCAACATCAACTTGTTGTAGTAAATTTACCCCCCTTTAAAATCTATGTTTGCGGAAACTGATAAAGGAGTTTGATTGTGTCGTCTTTTATTCAAAATGAAAAACAAAGGGGATGAAATACACAATGGTTCTCGAGATCAAAGTCCAGCGTACTAATAACAAGATCCTTATACAAAGAGGATGTTTTCCTTATTCGTTCATTTTTCGGCTATTATAGGGAAACTATTTTAAGGAATTTACCACAGTGACAAATATGTAGGCTCCCGGGGGTCTTTGGCATCATTGGAACAATAATATTAAGATCAATGAGCTACGGAGTCTTCTTAAAAAGGGCAAATCCAATTCCGTAATAATAACTTAACAAGCAATGAAAGATTCAGCCGCCCTCCACCGACACATAATCCAAAGCAGAACTGGATTCTCAGGCGAGATTCCCCTGGGATATAACAGTTAGAGGCCGGAGGTGTGAATAGCCCAATACACTGGCCTCCATTTGTGTACAGCATACACACAGCAGGGTAAGTAAACTTTCTTTGTTCCAGGTTATGCAATGATTGCAGGATGAGATTAATCAGATGGACACTACAGAGGATACAAACTCACTCATAACGAGGGGCCTTGTGTGAGACGCTGGTGCAAAACTAGAGCCATCGTAAATTAGTACTGTCAGGATGGGATACGATTATTTGGTCTACAGCATGTTGGTCGACATGGGGATAGGTCGACGTGGGTCAAGGTCGACAGGTCATTAGGCCAACACAAGCATTAGGTCATCAACGTCTAGGTCGACAGTCAAAAGGTTGACCCATGTCGACCTAGAACCACGTCGACCAAACGATCCCAACCCGTCAGTATATAGCGTTACAAAGCCCCATCAGTTCTCATAGTACTAAGTACAGCCGAAGAGGGGGCCCCCGACAGGCAACGGCCAGCCTGCGTTCTCAGCTTTTCATAGGCCACCCATAAAACGCTGACCATTCCCCTGCTCCAGCGCAATCCCTCCCCGCAATGATTGGCGCGGCTAGTGCGCAACTCGCCAAAGCTGTTCGTGCTGGGGTTAGCACATGCGCACAAATGCGTAAACCCGACCATCGGGGATGTGGCCAATTCGGATCGCTAAAAGCAATCCCGAATCGGACCCTAGTTTAAGTGCAACTCAAAATATGATGTAGAAACGCAAGTGTGCTCGTAAGTAACTAAGGATTCTTTACGTATCACTATAAAGCGGATATTGAGGATACACAGCAAAGAAAGCTATTTATAAACATGCTAATTTCCAGCATTAACATGCTTTATTCACAATGTTACACTGCCTCGTTATTAATATTAAACCATTCTCTTTCTTATGCTAATTTCCCTTATTACACCGTGCTCTTTCTCATGCTAATTCCCCGTAAGGCTACACATACTGTTCTGGAAACGCTCTCCAGCTTGATCTCGCTGTAACAGGGTCAAGATATAACGAATTAAATTAAACTACATCCTCGTTTAACAGCTCGTCCCCGCAGGGGCATTGCGGTGCAGTGAGGTGCAGATATATTGGGCAGTCAGAAGGGTAATATTTTATTCTGTCCTTCAGCCTGTGCTGTAAACCTATAAAATATATCTGAGGCACTTTGCTAGAACAACGCGCCGCCGGGATCCCAAGAGCTCTATGACAAGGCCTCTACAAGCAGTGAAAAAGCCTTTTATTGTCAAATTGCTCCACTTCCCTGTGCGGCGGATGTGCATTGCTGGCTGGGAGTGAATATTTAAAGGGGTCTTTTTATAAACGCTGTCCTCGGTAGACCGATCTCCCCCTGCAAACACCGGGCACATGTTAATTGTTGTTTGCGCACACAAAAGTACATTTCTGTTATTTGAGCTTCTATTGTGCAGGAACAAAACCTTTTGTGGGAGCTGATTCCTGATTTGCACGTTGTTAAAAGGTTAATGTGAAAGATTTCAATGACATTTAATTAGTAAAGTTCTAGATGGTTGTAGAATGAGGTGGATGTAGTACTTCATTCAGATAGATAGATAGATAGATAGATAGATAGATAGATAGATAGATAGATAGATAGATAGATAGATAGCACCACTGAGAACTTTCAGTGTGTGCCATCAAGTGTAATGGGTATTACAGTGTATGCCTACCCTAAAACAATCCTAGAGTGAACACCAGTAGTGTTCACGCTAGGCTGTTTAAGCAGGGTGCTGCGCGCCTGCCGTTATGGTAGATGCTAAATTGTAGTGGGCTAAAGGACCTTCCACGCCCAGGGGGAGGAGCAAGGCCAGGGGCTTGCTCCTTCACTATCCACGCCACCACTGGTTGCCTTTAGTAACCAGGTGGCGAGCGAAGCGTGGCGAGCGTCTGTTTGGGACCCTTCTTCCGACCTTGCTCCTCCTCTCTCCACCCACTCTCCTCCCCTGTGACGTCAGAAGGTCCTTTAGTCCACTACAATTTAGACCTAACCCTGCCGTTATGCCGTGCCCTACTAAAATGACCCAACACGTCCGTCCCAACTGCAAGCTTCCGGAGCTCTAGGGAGGGATAAGCCCAGGACCCACGTAAGTGCCAGACACGCCCCCAACACAGACTGTACCAGCCCACACTGGTGATTCGGCAGGCTTGCCCTCCCATATTGGTGATGGCCTGCCCACATTTATGACGTCGGCGGGCCCACCCCACCCACATTCAAAGTGCCCCTTGTCCTCCTGCTATGCTGGAGGGAATACTACATGTGTGTAGCTTTGCATGTAGGCAAATATATTCTCGCTTAGTTCCCTGAACACAGTTCTGTGTAATACTTCCGTTCCCTTTCTCTCCCTCTGGTCAAAATGACTTATTAAAAAGTAAAAAAAAAAAAAAAAAAAAAAATCAGCTTGAACACTGTAAAATCATTCTGCAAGTTTGTGCAAACAATGGCTGTCCACACTGTTCTAGCCCCACATAATCCGATCATGTTGGCTGAAAACCAGAGAACAGGGATCTGTGGAATTTGGACTATGGCTGGCACAGTGTGAAGCTATTGCAAGCTCGGAGCACTGAGGTCATGACTTCTATTCTGACCACAGCACGATCTGTGTAAAGTTTGTACGTTCCTCTCTTGTTTTTATTGGTTTCCTCCAGATCTTCTGGTTTACTCCCACAATCATGATAATAGATGATCGCTGGAAGACGAGGAATTCTGAAGCCGACCGGTGTCTGCGTTTAGTCCATCACCAAGGGCAACGTTGCTGTCATGTGGTATATAGTTGAGTTGGACACCAGGGTGATAGTGGCCGAATTAGAGAGGGATGTAGGCATCTCATTGGGATCCATCCACTTGATACTCCACCAAAAGAGTGCCAAATCAGCCGACTTAAGAGCAGGAGAAGGCTTGGGTGACTTGGTCACAAAACATGCTGCCAAGGTTTCATGGTGATAACTCAATCTCTTGTCTGGGAGATCAGTGGCAATGAATCCTGGATCTACACATTCTACACCAAGTCCAAACAACATTCGGCCCAGTGGACCCTAGTTGAAGGTGTGCCACCACAGAAGTTCCGTTGTGAATGCAGCTTGACCAAGCAGATTGTGGCTATTTATGTGGCAAAGACTGGTCTCGTAGCTACTGTACCAATAACGAAGCAGCACACCGTCACTGGGGACTGCCAATGGCACGGTAGCCAATAATTTCCTCACTAAACCTGCCCACAAGTCCAGGAAAGTGGTGGATTTTCTAGCCCATGAACACATCCACCGTACAGTAGAGCCATGGCTCAATGCACTTCTTCGTGTCTCCACAAATCAAGCGCAAGAAGCGTTGGATTCCATTTGTCAAGCTTGAGAGGAGACCTTCATCCAGCAAGTCAAAGACATACCTGCATTCCCATGGTAATTTCCCGATGACGCTGGTGCGGGAGGCGGCGGGCAGCTGACATCAGCGGTTGTCAGCTACCCACCCGCTTCCCGCACAGGGCGCTCGCAGATGTAAGGCACCAGAGAGATGTAACGCACCCAAATGGGAGTCCGCTGATTGGCTGAGAGAGCTCTCAGCCAATCAGTGGCTTCCCATTCATTTCTATGGGGTATTCCGTTTTCTGGCTCCCCTCTGCCCAGCTCCCGATCCCTCCACCTGCAGCTCCTCGGGCGTTGCATGTGATATATCACATATGATTTATCACATGCAAAACCTGGCACCTCAAGTGCCTAATCGTGTGTGAGCCCTCCTGGGGAGCTGCCGGGGGAATCTGGTCCAGCTTGTCCTTCGCACAAGTCGGCCTAATGTATGGGGGCCTTAGGTATCAGCCAACCAGTTCCTAACTGCCATGTTACAGGCTGTGCTCAACAAATGACAGTTAGGAGCCGGCAGCTGGTATTTTACCACTCTCCGCTTTATCACTTAGTACATCTGACCCTGAATCTTCCATCATATTATAAACCTTCTTTCCCCACCAGCAGAACTTTCAGATTCACACCGCGTGCTCCATCCCAAACCAGGTGCATTAACGTAACCCAAGGCAGCCGTAACTTGTAAGGTGCACACTGTTATGTGACTCATACCAGCATCCCAAATGCCTTCACGCTGCCTCTGCCTCCTCCCCCACCGGCCACATTTCGCCTTGGCTGCATACTCTTTTGGCTCTTAGCCCTCCCCATTTTCCCACCCCTCTTTTTTTCTTTCAAACAGATGGTAGCAGCACAGCCCTCTTATTAGAAGGTGTGAAGGGTTGGATTTCTGCTTTCATGGGCAACAAAGCGGAAAGGAGGCAGCGAAGGCAGAGGGAGGGGGGGGGGGGGTCTGCCTAACTCATGTGTTCTAATAAAGCTATAACTCAACTTTAGAAGACCAAGGAGTAGGAGGGGGGGGGGTGAGGAGCAATGAGACACCTTTACTCAGCAGGTTGCACTTTTTTTGCTATATTTTAATAAAATTCCCACCATATAAATATTCATTGGTGAGAAAGGTGCCTACGCTGCAGTTTATGGGAACTGCGTGGTATGCGCCCGGCTGCGTGTGTGTAGGAATGCCAATCGGGGATATTATTTTATGCGTTGGAGGTCTGACACTAGGGGCTTGTACGCCAACTTCAGCTTAATTAGCAAACGTCCGGAATTTTTTAATTTATCTGCATGGGAGTATGGACGCCAAATGTACGGAGACCCCCGGCTGTAGGACGTATGACGGCACAAAGACTGGAGTCAGCACATTTCTTGCAAAAGTTACTTTTGCATCTACGGAGACTAGAACATATCCCACCTCTGTGTACTTACCATGGGCCAGATGTATCAAGCGTGATAAAATGGAGAGTGATAAACAGCCAGCCAATCAGCTCCTACCTGCCGTGTTACAAAGCCATGTGTATAGGAAGAGTTGCAGGATGAGGCACAGCAGGTAGAAACCATTTAAACCATTTATCTCTGGATCCTGTGTATGCCACAATTGATTTTCGTAGGAAACCAGCAGCAAGCGTACATTGTTTTGCTCTCCTCCGTGCTAATGGAATTGACCTTAACTAGCGTGCTGCAGCAGCCAGACAAGGGCGCTGCATGCAAACCACAGCCTGAGAGAAATAAAATGCGGTGAGTTATCGCCGCGTCACCTGTAGTATAAAATCAATGTTACGTTGCCACCTGGTAGCGGGTGCCGGCAAGCGCTGGCTACAATCACCCTCATAGTAAGGATGTTACAGGACACAATTATTCTTTGACCAAATTAAAGGACAAGTCAAAAATGTCAGGTAATAGCCCAGTAATGTCCAGTTCCTCCTCTTACAAAATCCACATTTAGGAGATTATAGGAACCTGACTTGAAATCCCCAGCAGGTCACAGGTTTTTGGAGGATTTTAAGTAGGACGCTGAGGTGAATTGCGGCACCTATGATAGGACGGATGCTATTCCTTCTACCTTACAACTATGGTTCTCCGTTCCAGTCCACAAGTACCCACAACAGATCATGTTTTCAGGATTTCTTTAATCATGCACAGATCAGTCAACCTCTTTTGCTGGGTAAAATCCCACCTGTTTCCATAGAGAGCAATCCTGAAAACATGACCTGTTGGGGTGACTTGTGGAACGGAGTTGAGAAACAAAACCACTTCCAAAGCAACCTCTGGCTCGTTAGCAGTCCTTTTTGAGAGTTATTATTGCCATTGTTCCCAAACGTGGAACTCAAGGCACCTCAGCGTTCCAGGTTATAAGGATATCCCTGCTTGTGCACGGACGGTATAATCACACTGACTGAGGTACTACCTAAGTCACCTGTGCCAAAGCATAGATATACTTAAAACCTGCACTGTTGGGGTGCCTCGAGGACCACATCCGTGTTACCATTTATTTAAATAGTGCCAACATATTCCATAGCGCTTTCCAAATGGGAGACTCTGTAAACATTCCTGAGAAGAAGATTTCTGCAGCTTTCAGATTCCAATCGGATTAATTAATACGCAAACATTGCACAACACAGCACACAACAAGTGAATGTGTCCTGTAATGGATCCGCGGCACTAATAGCAGGAGAACAGGTATCAGCAGCTACGCTAGAACTGGGCCTCACTCACTGGCGGTCGTTAAGCTAAGGAATGGAACTCTGTTTAATCATTAGGTTCTCCAAGGCCAGTAAAAGACAAGTGAGGAGGGGACCCGTGGTACAATAAATCAGGAGAGGCCAGATGTGAGAATTTACAGAGGGAAACCTGCTGACACACCAGGGAAACAGCCGTAAAACCAACACTGCCTGGGAGACCTACAGAAGATTAGCAGTTGTGTGTAATAAGGACTAACATTATGTACAGTTCTCTGCAGAGGGAGGCGAGTCGGATGTAACACCAACCTGACGGTTATGTCACCCTATGCGCAAAGAGGAGTTACAAAAAAAAACACCTCGGGGTCAAATTACGGGATACGGTCATTAATTAGGTTGACCCTAATTAGGTTCGACTTGCATTGGGGGTCGACACCTGAAATAGGTCGACATGGCTGGAAGTACAACACAAAAAGGGACAGGAACTAATGTGAATTAGTAAATAATTGCGGTAAAGGAATACGTGCGAGTATAAATTACTGGTAACAATAACACATGCACAAATAGTTATACCAACGGGCCCATATTTAGCATCAACCTTCATTTTAAGAAGAAAAAAAGGTACTCTTTACCTAGAAGGGCGCCAGCGATTGAAATCGCGGGCATCGGGGGTAAAAAATCGTGGCCATCGCGGGTAAATCGCGGGTACATTAAAATCGGGTACCCGCGATGACCGCGATTTTCCCATAGGGATCAATGTTAAAAACGGTGATTGACCGCGATTTTAATGTTAAATGCCTCAATGCCCGCGATTTGGCCATAGGAATCAATGTTAAATGGGCCACAGAGCCCTAATAGTCACCGTGAACTCTGAAATGGCCCCCACAATTGTTAACGCCACCCCACGATCAACGTCAACCCGAAGCGTGGCGAGCGCAGCGAGCCCGCGAGGGGCGGCGGTACGCGTCCTCCGACCTTTTCATGCCCTACTATCCACGTCGGCGTGGAGTTGAGAATAGAATAGTGTGGCGAGCGCAGCGAGCCACCGAAGCGTGGCGAGCGCAGCGAGCCCCGCGAGGGGACGCGGATACCTTCACAGGTAAACGCGTCCCCTCGCGGGCTTCACAGGTGTCCGCTTTTCGCCACGGACACCTGTGAAGCCCGCGAGGGGACGCGTATAACTGTGAAGGTATTCGCGTGCGCTCGCCACGCTTCGGGCCTCCGTGGCTAGCTGCGCTCGCCACACTATTCTATTCTCAACTCCACGCCGACGTGGATAGTAGGGCATGAAAAGGTCGGAGGACGCGTACCGCCGCCCCTCGCGGGCTCGCTGCGCTCGCCACGCTTCGGGTTGACGTTGATCGTGGGGTGGCGTTAACAATTGTGGGGGCCATTTCAGAGGTCACGGTGACTATTAGGGCTCTGTGGCCCATTTAACATTGTTTCCTATGTAAAAATCGTGGGCATTGAGGCATTGAACACTAAAATTGGGTCCAATCTGATTTTTAACATTGGTCCCTATGGGAAATCGCGGCCATCGCGTCGCACCCGATTTTTAGTGCATTCGATGGTCGCGATGGTCGCGATGGGCGCCCTTCTAGGTAAAGAGTATCGAAAAAAACAATGTACAGAATCCTACAGATAACTAGGCAGCTCTCGCAGCCTCCTGATTGGCCGGCATTCCAACAGCAAGAGAGTTCAAAAAATGTAAATGAAATAATGGGGGAAATTTACCAATATGAAAAACCTAGTTTTTCGTATTGGTTGTTTCCCTACGACTGCATACGACTGTTTAAGTCGTATGCAAAGTCGTGTTCCGGAGGGGGATTTACAAAGCAGTCAGATACGACTGCTTTGTAACCCTCCGATGGTGTAATGATTCGTATTAGCGGCCGTATATACGGCCGCTAATACGAATTATTTCTAGCAGTCTGCACGGATCAAGTCAGATCCGTGCAGGCTGCAAGGTGTAAAAAAAAATAGAAAAATAAATAAATAAAAAAAAAAACGGCGTGGGGTCCCCCCCACAGCCGAAACCAGCACCAGGCTGAAGGAGCCGGGGCCGGTAATTAAAAATCAGGGAGCCCGACAAATAGGGGTTCCCCGATTTTTAACAACCAGCCCCAGGCTCCAGGTCCGGGGCTGGTTCCCAAAATACGGGGGACAAAATGAGTAGGGGTCCCCCGTATTTTAAGAACCAGCCCCAGGCACAACCAGCCGGCAGGGTAATGTCACAGCCGGGGGACACTTATAATATAAGGTCCCGCGGCCAAAACATTCTCCCTACCGACCAGTCAGCCTGGCCAGGGGCCCTGGGGGAGTAGGGACCCCCCCAATAAAGGGGTCCCCCCCCTCCAGGACTTACCTGACCAGGCTGAAGCCTGGTGCTGTCCCCGGTGACCCTGGAGCGGTGGTCACCGGGCTGATGGTATTGTGTAAAAAATAGATAAACCATTGTTTTTTACTGTGGCACTACAAGTGCCAGCAAGCCTCCCCAGCAAGCTGGGACTTGGAGAACCACAAGTCCCAGCCTGCTGGGCATTAAAGGGCCCGCTGGCACTTGTAGTTCTACAGTTAAAAAAATAGTGCACAAAACACACTGACACACTTTTAAAATAAAACTTTATTACACACAAAGCCCACACATACTGATACTTACCTATCTTCTTCCCATAGGTCGCCCTGATGTCCTGTGTCGTCTTCGGGATCCATGTCGACGTCCTTCTTCATGTCGACGTCGCTGTCGGCGATGGTGTCCCCGTCCGGATCCGAAGAAATCCATTTGGGAAGCTGTGGAAGGAAACCATACTCACCTGTCCCAGCGCGACGTAGTCCAGGTAAGGGTCTTTGCAAAAAAACAAACCGACAGCCCCGAAACCAAACCGGACACGACGGAGACACACGGTGTGTTTACATCGTGCGGCTCCGCCTCCCGAATGCCGCTATTGGCCGCCTTGCGGCCTAGCGGCCAATCAGGAGCCGCTAGGCCGCAAGGCGGCCAATAGCGGCATTCGGGAGGCGGAGCCGCACGATGTAAACAAACACACGTGCGTCTCCGTCAGAGTCCGGTTTGGTTTCGGGGCTGTCGGTTTGTTTTTTTGCAAAGACCCTTACCTGGACTACGTCGCGCTGGGACAGGTGAGTATGGTTTCCTTCCACAGCTTCCCAAATGGATTTCTTCGGATCCGGACGGGGACACCATCGCCGACAGCGACGTCGACATGAAGAAGGACGTCGACAATGATCCCGAAGACGACACAGGACATCAGGGCGACCTATGGGAAGAAGATAGGTAAGTATCAGTATGTGTGGGCTTTGTGTGTAATAAAGTTTTATTTTAAAAGTGTGTCAGTGTGTTTTGTGCACTATTTTTTTAACTGTAGAACTACAAGTGCCAGCGGGCCCTTTAATGCCCAGCAGGCTGGGACTTGTGGTTCTCCAAGTCCCAGCTTGCTGGGGAGGCTTGCTGGCACTTGTAGTGCCACAGTAAAAAACAATGGTTTATCTATTTTTTACACAATACCATCAGCCCGGTGACCACCGCTCCAGGGTCACCGGGGACAGCACCAGGCTTCAGCCTGGTCAGGTAAGTCCTGGAGGGGGGGGACCCCTTTATTGGGGGGGTCCCCACTCCCCCAGGGCCCCTGGCCAGGCTGACTGGTCGGTAGGGAGAATGTTTTGGCCGCGGGACCTTATATTATAAGTGTCCCCCGGCTGTGACATTACCCTGCCGGCTGGTTGTGCCTGGGGCTGGTTCTTAAAATACGGGGGACCCCTACTCATTTTGTCCCCCGTATTTTGGGAACCAGCCCCGGACCTGGAGCCTGGGGCTGGTTGTTAAAAATCGGGGAACCCCTATTTGTCGGGCTCCCTGATTTTTAATTACCGGCCCCGGCTCCTTCAGCCTGGTGCTGGTTTCGGCTGTGGGGGGGACCCCACGCCGTTTTTTTTTTTAATTTATTTATTTTTTCTATTTTTTTACACTGCAGCCTGCACGGATCTGACTGATCCGTGCAGGCTAAAACGCAAATAGAACAGGAAAATGGTGTTCTATTTTCCTGTCGTATTTGCGTGGGTGTTTCACACCACTAAGCAGCCGTATTGTCAGTACGGCTGCTTAGTAAATCAGAAACCACCATTCTTTTGAATGGTGATTTCTGTCGTATCCTATCGATGGTGTAGACATTCGTATTTGTAACTACAAATACGAATGTTCCATCTTTAGGACTACGAATTGTTGTATTTTTGGGATTGTAAATCCCGAAAATACAAATTCGTAAAAAAAAGGTGTATTTCTCCCTACGAATACACCTTTTTTCTACGAATCCATTTTGGTAAATGTCCCCCAATGTGTTTTGTGACTGCTGCTGCCTGGCAGAGCTGTGTAATGCCTGCTGTGCGGCGCCAACAGGAACCCAGACGTCAACCACTAACTGTATGACCTCAGGCAGCGAAGGGGTGTAATGGTGCCCACGAGGGACAAATATTGACATAACACAGTCGGCGATGCGTGAAATGAGACATGCCCTG
This sequence comes from Crinia signifera, assembly GCF_055691185.1. NCBI lineage: Eukaryota > Metazoa > Chordata > Amphibia > Anura > Myobatrachidae > Crinia > Crinia signifera. The sequence goes on from NC_139224.1 coordinate 21,342,577, forward strand.
GGAGCAGAGGCTGGAAGGAGAGACAGACTGCACCTTCCGCCAGGGGTGACTGTTTCCCAGGAGGAGAGGTTCTCAGATGGATGTGTGATGGTCCCCAGTCTGACAGCCAGCATAGGGATGATGTTCAGTCGCTCCCCGGTCTGACAGCCAGCATAGGGATGATGTTCAGTCGCTCCCCGGTCTGACAGCCAGCATAGGGATGATGTCCAGTCGCTCCCCGGTCTGACAGCCAGCATAGGGAGGATGTTCAGTCGCTCCCCGTCTGACAGCCAGTATAGGGATGATGTTCAGTCACAGCGCTGTGGCTGTATTGCATGTGGCAGCTGTACTGTATCCCCTAGCACAGATACTGTAGGATTAGCAATGAGGCGGATGGAGCCACAGCTCCAGGCCGCCACATATAAATAGGCCCATCGTCATGGCGGTGAACGGCTGACCACACAAATCATATTTAATACCATTATAGTGTATACACCTACACAGCACTAACCACACCCACACAACACTGACCACACCCACATTGCACTGGCCATACCTCCTCCCCTTCCCAGTATAGGCCTTCGAACATTTACAGCCCTAGGCCCACAACGCCCTTAATTTGGCAAAGAGCACAGGGATACTTCCGTTAGCCCAGTAATCCATCATACAGTATTTAATAAGGCCCCCTATATACACTGACTAGTCCACATTTTGCATGATTACGAGGGATCGGGCCGAAAAATGGGCCCAAGGGCCAGATGTATTAAGCTTCAAAAAGTGATAAAGTGGAGAGTGGTAAACAGCCGGCCAATCACCTCCTATCTGTCATTTTTCAAACCCAGCCTGTGACAAGACAGGCAGGAGCCGATTGGCTGGTGGTTTATCACTCTCCCTTTTATCACTTTTTGAAGCTTGATACATCTGGCCCCAAATCTGATGGGTTTGACATCCTATCAGGTCCACACTTGCCTACTTTTGAAAGCTAGTTTCAGAGAGATTATAGTTGGTACTGTAGTTGAATTTTACACTGGTGCGCCCCATTGAGGGGCGTGTCATGCTCCAGCCAAAGGGCGTGGCTAGTTCCATATATGGAGAGATTGTGAAAAGTATAGTGTACTGCTACATCTGAGAGGAATCTTGTAAAATGACTTATATCCAAATGTAGATGAGCCCCAACGCCATTAGTAAGAGATACTATACTTGGTAAAGAAAAGTCACTGATGTGTGTCAGGGATTGTTCATCTATTGCATTATACAGGTGGTTCCATATACATGGACACAAGACATGCATGTAACCATAGGGATCATTGTGTTTTACCACCTAGTTGGTGCACAGGTGTAGTAATTACTAACTGTCACATTTACCAGACCACCTAGCTGGTGCACAGCCGTAGTCATTACTAACGGTCACATTCCCCAGACCACCTAGTTGATGCACAGGTGTAGTCATTACTAACGGTCACATTCCCCAGACCACCTAGTTGATGCACAGGTGTAGTCATTACTAACTTTCACATTTCCCAGACCACCTAGCTGGTGCACAGCTGTAGTCATTACTAACTGTCACATATCCCAGACCACCTAGCTGGTGCACAGCTGTAGTCATTACTAACTGTCACATTTCCCAGACCACCTAGCTGATGCACAGGTGCAGTCATTACTAACTGTCACATTTCCCAGACCACCTAGCTGATGCACAGGTGCAGTCATTACTAACTGTCACATTTCCCAGACCACCTAGCTGATGCACAGGTGCAGTCATTACTGACTGTCACATTTCCCAGACCACCTAGCTGATGTGCAGGTGCAGTCATTACTGACTGTCACATTTCCCAGACCACCTAGCTGGTGCACAGGTGCAGTCATTACTGACTGTCACATTTCCCAGACCACCTAGCTGGTGCACAGGTGCAGTCATTACTAACTGATACATTTCCCAGACCACCTAGCTGGTGCACAGGTGTAGTCATTACTAACTGTTACATTTCCCAGACCACCTAGCTGGTGCACTGGTGTAGTCATTACTAACTGTCACATTTCTCAGACCACCTAGCTGGTGCACAGGTGTAGTAATTACTAATGCACATTTCACAGACCCCCTAGCTGGTGCACAGGTGTAGTCATTACTAATGCACATTTCACAGACCCCCTAGCTGGTGCACAGGTGCAGTCATTACTACCTGTCACATTTTCCTACTAAAGATCCACAGGTTGCTTGAGACACATGAACTGTTGGTAGATCTTAAGGACATGTTTGGCCACATCTGGTCTAGGTCAACTGACTTCCATATTGCTTAAGGTGTGTACACACGGCAGGATATGCCGTGAGATGCGAGTCCCGATGCGACCAGATCGCATCGCACGGCATGCTAGAGGGGCACAATTTACACTATATAGTGTTGCCTGCCCCCTCTATCTGGCTGCCGACTTGCGCTCACACGGGAGCACGCATCGGCAGCGCATCGGGCTCGCAAGCCCTTAAAAAAACATGCGATTTGGCTTCCGATGTTCCCTATATCGGGAACATCGGAAGCCAAATCTTACCGTGTGTACACACTATTAGAATTATGCCTACACTTGTATTTCTGTTTATGTGTTATTCTGCTTTATTTAGATTACCCTGTGTGTTTATTTTTTCACCTGTACAGCACAGCTAATATTTGTGGAACTTCATAAATACATTGATATTATTATTATTATTATAGCAGAATTACAAGACAGAGAAAGAGGCAGTTTTATAATTGATTTTCTCAAATGAATTCATGTTAATATTTGAATACAGCATGACAGTTACAATAATAAGCTGCGATCTTTTATAAAAAAAATTGAAATACGATTATTAATGAGTTGTATACAATCATTCTGCAAGCAGAAAATGACAGCGGGCCTTTAATTACAACAAGAACATTATGGGCGTGATTCAGGTTGGCTCCCTAGCCCGAAGGCCTGTTCCCCCTACCCACCGCCGAATCCCCTCTACGTAAGGGGATGTGTATGTGAATACATCCCCTTGTATGCGGCAGAAGGGGAAATAAATCATTCGACGGCCGTTGATTTTTCTCCCCTGATTTTTCTGAAGAGTCAGTCAAAGCTTCTGCCGCTGTTTGCCAAAGACGGGGCGAGGGTTAATGTCATGTGACATCAGTGCCCGCCCCAAGCAGGCATTGCCACGCCTGCTTCTACAGGGGAACGCTCATCATTTTCATGGGGACTTCACTCACAAACGCAAATTCCTTCTCAAATGGACAAAACCATGTGCACTGCAGGTGGGGCAGATGTAACATGTGCAGAGAGAGTTAGATTTGGGTGGGGTCTTACTTCAAAGTGAGATCTATATTGCAGTGTAAAAATAGATCGGTCAGTATTTACCCTGCACAGAAACAACATAACTCACCCAAATTGAACTCTCTTTGCACATTTTACATCTGCCCCCCTGCAGTGCACATGGTTTTGTCCATTTGAGAAGGAATTTGCCTTTGCAAGTGAACCAGAATAAGGGCCATTGTCTGATATAATAAAACAGCCAGCCTGCATCTCTACATAGTAATGGACTTTCTGTTGCACGCTTTGGAATGTGGTGTATCTGTTCAGAGTATGTTCTCTACCACCTGTGCTAAAGGCTGTGCCGTAAATCTGCCAGGTACTCTGTAAAACTGATACTTTGCACATGACAAGCTGCAATTTTGTCCTACTTCAAAGCCTCTCTCCCGCACGTTGTTATATCTACGCCAAAAACAACCGTAGCTTGTATTTTATGCTGTGTTGGACTCGCATAACGTATAACGAATTCACAGATACAGCGATTTGTAACTCTTCTTAGAAATGAATATATATTAGTCATATGTACAGATACTGTAGTACAGTGGTTCCCAAACTGTGTGCCGTGGCTCCCTGGGGTGCCTTGGGACACAAGCAGGGGTGCCGCGGCTTGGTGGTCCAGGACCAACTCAAATTATTAATGGTTAATTATTTATGAGCAAAACCAGTGCTGGTGGCTGCCAATCATAGAATGTGTATAAACAGAAGCAAATCCTGCCCTTTACCACATAACTGCCACTAAGAATCGCATATAAACCCAATCAAATTAATTTTTTTTGGACCTAGGGGTGCCGTGAAAAAAATTCTGATTCTCTAGGGTGCCGTGAATCAAAAAAGATTGGGAACCCCTGCTTTAGTGACTTCTGTAAGCGGGCGGTTCTGAATGCCAGCTGTGTTCATGATCTGATGTTAGTGATGCACAGACTGGTGCCTTAATACAGCACAATATTCAAATGGTTTACAGCAGGCATGTCCAAACTAAGGCCCTCCAGCTGTTGTAAAACTACACATCCCAGGATGCCTTGCCATAGTTTTAGCATTCCCTAGTAACAAAACTGTGGCAAGGCATGATGGGACTTGTAGTTTCACAACAGCTGGAGGGCCATAGTTTGGACATGCCTGGTTTACAGTTAACTCAGCTGCTGTCCTTAGGGGGCGTATACACATATAGATATATCGTTAACGATATGCATGATAATTATATTTACAACAGATGATATCATGCACATTGCCTAGTGTGTACTCACTAGTCCCTTAATTGTTAACAATGCGTTAATCGTCATCTGAACATTCAGTCAATACATCGTCAACAACTGCATGATCTGAGCGGGCTTGGTGACGACACTGAACAATATCGTTCAGTGGCCCTTATTCTGGTTCACTCTTTCGGATGCAAATTCATCACCCTAACAGCACCTTGCGAATGGTTAACCGGCGCCACCCATTTGAAAGCAAGATTCCTGCGCAAGGCTTGCGAATGGATGTTTTACATGAATATCCATTCACATGCCAGTGGGAACCTCCTACATCTTTCGATGGTTGCCGACCATCGAATGATGGCAAAGGCTCACGCATATGTGAGGGTTGTCCATGCGAACTTTCACCGAGTTTGCATGCACCAGCGTATACACATGCACAGAAATGCTGCTGCGCATACGCAAAAAAAACGGTCCCTGTGCGAATTTGCGGCCACTGCGAATGAACCAGAATAAGGGCCCGTGTGTATGAGCTAGTTCGTTTGCCTGGGAGTTCGAGGTTTACCGCTAAAGCAGCATAGTATATAGTGTGTACCCAGCATTAATGAAGTCTGTCTGGAGGAGGAATACGCACTCCTGCATCCAAAAAGCCTGCCTAGAGAAAAAGGTGGGACGGGGATGTGATTGCGCAAATAGCAGGAAATCACACTATCGTGGCCCTTCTCTCATCGCGCGATGTTGTGCTAACGCATTTATCATAACCGCGCGATTTGCATTACTACACCCCTCCCCCAGCCTTTCAACTTGGGTCTTTATTTCAGAATCTCATGGATTGGAGATTAAAAAAAATAGGCAAGTATGTATAAATGTATAACAATCATTTGCAAACTCAGTTGGTATGTTTATTAATTGTGCGCCATGGTTATTCCTAAGTGCACACCCATGTCCTGGCATTTGAACATCCCGCTGTAAAGACTGGATACGCCCACATTTTGCAAGCTGGCAAATAATGTGGGAAATAATAAAAACATCACTCCGAAGGCCCGACCTTGTTCCGGTTTATGACCACCATTCATTTATACTGTTACATTTCACTCCTAACAAACAGCACAGTTACGTTAATTAATGTCTGAAATTAATCACGAGAATCAGGGGACGTAGGGAGTTAATTACATATAAACACAATTTCTTCTCTCCCAGCTACAATACTATAAACCCTAGTCATTGGCTCCATAATATATGTACAGTTGGATAAATTACATGGTAACTAAAGACACCCCCCACCCTGCATTTAACCCCCTTCACACCCCCCTCCATAGCACTTCCCCTCACCCCAGTGCTTATTACTGTCACTAACATATTCCTCAATGCACTAAAGCAGGAGGAAGCGAGCACTGACTGCACTACATAAGGCGCTGATATTCCACAATACACTCACGCAGGAGGAAGCGAGCACTAACTGCACTACATAGGGCGCTGATATTCCTCAGTGCACTCACGCAGGAGGAAGCGCGCACTAACTGCACTACATAGGGCGCTGATATTCCACAATACACTCACGCAGGAGGAAGCGAGCACTAACTGCACTACATAGGGCGCTGATATTCCTCAGTGCACTCACGCAGGAGGAAGCGCGCACTAACTGCACTACATAAGGCGCTGATATTCCACAATGCACTCACGTAGGAGGAAGCGAGCACTAACTGCACTACATAGGGCGCTGATATTCCACAATGCACTCACGCAGGAGGAAGCGAGCACTGACTGCACTACATAGGGCGCTGATATTCCACAATGCACTCACGCAGGAGGAAGCCTGCACTGACTGCACTACATAGGGCGCTGATATTCCTCAGTGCACTCACGCAGGAGGAAGCGCGCACTAACTGCACTACATAGGGCACTGACATTCCTCAGTGCACTCACGCAGGAGGAAGCGCGCACTAACTGCACTACATAGGGCGCTGATATTCCTCAGTGCACTCACGCAGGAGGAAGCGAGCACTGACTGCACTACATAGGGCGCTTATATTCCTCAGTGCACTCACGCAGGAGGAAGCGAGCACTGACTGCACTACATAGGGCGCTGATATTCCACAATGCACTCACGTAGGAGGAAGCGAGCACTGACTGCACTACATAGGGCGCTGATATTCCACAATGCACTCACGCAGGAGGAAGCGAGCACTGACTGCACTACATAGGGCGCTTATATTCCACAATGCACTCACGCAGGAGGAAGCGAGCACTAACTGCACTACATAGGGTACTGACATTCCTCAGTGCACTCACGCAGGAGGAAACGAGCACTAACTGCACTACATAGGGCGCTGATATTCCTCAGTGCACTCACGCAGGAGGAAGCGCGCACTGACTGCACTACATAGGGCGCTTATATTCCTCAATGCACTCATGCAGGAGGAAGCGAGCACTGACTGCACTACATAGGGCGCTGATATACCTCAGTGCACTCACGCAGGAGGAAGCGCGCACTGACTGCACTACATAGGGCGCTTATATTCCTCAGTGCACTCACGCAGGAGGAAGCGCGCACTGACTGCACTACATAGGGCGCTGATATTCCTCAGTGCACTCACGCAGGAGGAAGTGAGCACTAACTGCACTACATAGGGCGCTGATATTCCTCAGTGCACTCATGTAGGAGGAAGCGCGCACTAACTGCACTACACAGTGTATACATCCGACTCCACACTGAGAGGACATAAGAGGAGGGGAGATGAAATTGCACCACACACTAACATCAAATACCTTAATACCCCTCCCCAATGCCTCTCGTGTTCTGCTGCCTTTAGGGAACTCCTGCCGAGCAGAATTGCCCATGAATGTATTATCCTCTGTGTGGTCAGATATAGGGTTATTGCATGCACTGATCTTTCTGGACAGTCCATATATCAGTGTAGATGGGACACCTGTTCCAGAGCCTTCCCCGTGTTTCAGGTTAATTGCAAGGAAGGAATTTGACCTCCAACTAAAAACAAGAGCTGCCCATAGTTTGGATTCTCAGCAGTGAAATAGACTCTCGGGTTTGTTCTAGCAGAGCTGACAGCGGTGACTTATGACTTTTGTATACATGGTGATTGATTACTGGGTACATAGAGGTAAGCTGTACAACTGGGGGAGATGCACACATGGTCCCGGTCCACCTTACGTCCATTGGTCTGTCTGCGCTAAATCACTGCTATCTCAGGGAGACCCCAGGCCCTGCTCGCAAGCTTACAATCTATAGGGATAATACCCCTGAAAGTGGGCATCTCATCCCTTTGCACATTCCTATGCACAGGCTGATGCTGGCATTAGCATGTAGTTACAGACACGTCTGGATGGGTGAAACCTGGGGGGGGGCTTTATTGGGGGGTCCTCACTAACCCAAGGGACCCCGTCCAAGGCTGACCAGCCAGGGTGATCATGGTTCGGCCAGGGACCTTGCATAATAAGTGTCCCCTGGCTGTGGCATTAAACCGCTGGCTGTTGGAAACCGGTGCTGGTACCAAAATAGGGGGACCTCCAATCTTTTCGTCCCCTGCATTTTTGGAATCAGGACCGGATTAAGAGCCTGGTGATTGTGTCTTAAATATGGGGGGGTCCCCACTATTTCTCCCTCCCCCTGTATTTGGGGAACCAGGACTGTCTCAATGAGCCTGGGGCTAATTATGCTCAGGAGGGGGGACCCTTGTTTTTTTTTTACAAATCCGCACAATCCCATTACTAAAATAAAATTGCGTTACTAAAAAACGTGCATTAATGTTAGTACACAATCACCAGCAAATTCTGACTTTGTCTAAAAAAATCTCACTCACATCCCTGGTGTGCACTGTCATGTAGTGATATTATATACATACGTTAGAGTGTCACCTCTTGATCTTAGGAGCTCAGAAATACTCTACATGAGATCGTCCAAGTGACATCCCAGCTGCACTCTGAGGTTAGGCACAGATGCAGGATTACAGAAGCTTGGGCCCAGCCTGCGGATACTGTTACCCGGTCACACACATATGACATGTGCTCGGTCCATGGCTTCCCTGCAAGGGATGCGTTCACAAGTTGCAGTATAAAGTTCAGCAGTTCAATAGTGGTTGACCCTTATTGGTCGACAGGCCAAAGGTCGGCATACAAAAAATGTCGACATGCAACATATTCAAAAGATGGACACAACCAAAAGGTTGACATGAGTTTCTCATGATTTTTAAAAAAAAAACTGACTAATACTTTCCCAGGGTGCATAGAGGCATAATATACACTAATACGGGGGGTCCGTGTCGTCATTTTTAAACAGATAACCAAATTATTCAAAAACTCATGTCAACCTTTTTCCCGTGTCAACCTTTTCACTATGTCGATCTAATGCACGTCGACCTTTTCACATGTCGACATTTGGTCTGTCGACCAATAGTGGTCGAGCTATTGACTGTCAACCTAATTTTTGTTGACAAACCGATCCACCCCCTCCCCCACTGCGGTTAGCCTACATGCTGTATATCTGCATAAGACATCCATTATCTATGTCCTGCGTAGGCAACCTGTGTCTCTCCAGTTGCTGTAAAACTACAAGTCCCAGCATGCCTTGCCACAGTTTTGCTATTAGGGAGTGCTAAAACTCTGGGACGGCATGCTGGGACTTGTAGTTTCACAACAGCTGGAAAGGTTGCCAACGCCTGATCTAGGTGAACTGAATTCTATAGGGGGACTCATTCTCTGAGGGGAAACGTCTACACTGGAAATACCTCCTGACCCCCAATCCAGCATTACTGTGCACCCAGGCTATACAGACCCACAATGCACTTCTTCCCACTGAGTTCCCACTGGACCAATCTGTGGTATACTCACTGCGGTATTGTTACAGCGCTATAGAATAGCCTGGCACTATGTATATATATGATAATACTAATAATAACTATGACACGTGCCAATTACCACCATCAAAGGCAAGGATTGATAGATCATGAATAATTCATTACCTATCCAGATAAGCTCCACCCCCACAACTGATGCTATTAATAACTGTGCCTACACTTGCATGTGTAATTAAGGGGGAGGGGGGTTATCCAACTTGGAGAAAGTTAACACGGAGGGATATAAATGAGTAACCAATCAGCTTGTGCCATTTTTAAAACACAGCCTGTAACATGACAGCTAGGAGCAGGTTGGATGGTTTGTTATCTCTCTACACTTTATCTCTCTAATTACAGTAGAGCACCACCAGTGAAAACAGCGCCACCTTCAGCAGTACGACACTATCATAATTCCCGCCACCCTCCCCAAGAAAAGCTGGTACATATTCTTTCCACTTCAGCGCCGCATCCAGGAGTCCATCCCTCCTCAGCCTTTCCCCATGGAGCGGCCTCCGATAAGGTATTCAGTTAGCAGCTGTTACTGAATAGACGATAAGCAGCTCCAGCATCCACCCTCCCCCCCAACTTCCCAGCTCATTCACTACCCTACAACAATGGGAACAAAAGAATCCCAATGCCTCCTTCCAAGCCCTACCATGATGAAGCATCTTTTTTAATGCAGGCTGCCACTAGCACAACTCATTACCGGTTATAAAACGGGGGCGTGTGTAGGGACTGGGGCTTGGCTGCAGGCCTCCCTAGTTCCTACCTGTAAGACAATATTCACTCAGTATCCCCTGTGCCCAATTAACCCACAACAGCCCTGAAGGCGAAGTTTCATACACAGTAGGCACCCTTAAGTTTAATATATCCTTAACGGTGCCCACACACTAGAATGATTTTTTGGCCGATTGGCCGTTTTCCGATAAATCGGCCGATATATCGTTCGCTGTTTACCGATAATCGGTCGAAAATTGGCCGATTTTGGTCCGATGCGCTCTCCCGTGGATCTTTTGCTAAATCTTCTGATCTCACGTGCTGCATGAAAGATCAGAAGATTTAACAAAAGATCCATAGGAACGCACACGGGATCTTAAGTAAAATCTTTGGTAAAGATGTGCGCTTGCCTGAAATCTTTTGTCCAGGACAGGCAAAAGATTTGAAGGCTAATTTATGCGCACATCTTATGATCGTAGATCTTTCTAGTGTGTGGACACCTTTACACCACGGAGGGGCAACCTTTGGCCTGCCAGCGGTTGTTCAACTGCACATCCCAGCATGCCCTGCTACAATATTGCTATTTGGCCATGCTAAAACTGTTGCACAGCATGCTGGGATGTGTAGTTCAACAACAGCTGGAGGGCCAAAAGTTCGCTATCCCTGTTTTAAACCTTTAAAATGTTAGGTCTCAATAGATTACAAGAAGAGCTGGATTAACATCCAACTGTATCACACGGTGATAACCCCTTTATACAACACGTGCGCCAAACAGATGTGTTATTACTGCTCCACCACATGGTATTATATACTGTAAGGCGGGTTATGGAGAAATAATGGGTGACATGTAATAGGATGAGAGAATCAGAAAGTGAGAGCTTTGGTAAGAAATCTCCAGTTTTTTTTTAAAGCGGCAATCATTTACACTGCTACACCAGTGATTTTGCAGTGTAAATGATTACCGCTTTAAAAAAACTGGAGATTTCTTACCAAATCTCTCACTTTCTGAATCTCTCATCCTATTACATTTCACCCATAACAGATTTTCCAAGCAGTGACTTTTCTACCTAATAACGCAAATCAACTTACCGCATGGCACCACCAACTTACAACTTTACAGCACTTGTCATGTGACAGGCAACGTGTCCGGTAACAGGTAGACCCATCTGAGGATCATGTTATGATTACTTAGAGTGTCAGCTCTGGGAACTTGTATTATTGATCATGTATCAGTTATTTATAAGATTGCACATATCACCAGCACGTTAAAGGGAATTGTTTTAGTCATACCCATCAGTTCCTGCCCCAATGGAGTGGGGTGTAAAAAAAAAACGAAGGCGTGCCCGGGCTTTTTTGAAGGAGGGTCTGTGACATCATCACCGGCCTCAATCAGCCTTATTTCGTTGCAGCGTTGTTTAGGACGTACTCACTTTTGCACACACTGGGGAACTCATTTAATGGATCGTGAGTGGTGTATGGAATAGTGGGTGGATAGTGATTAGCAACCCAGTCGCCATTCACTCGCAGACTCGCACGGGGCGGGTTCTCTTTCTGTCTGGGTTGCTGCTATCTCTCAATAAACTCTAAATCAGGCCCATAGGCCCCTAGATTCCCTATCTCTTTGGGTGTAAGAAGAAACCAGAGCACCTGGAGGAAACCAACGGAGAACATACAAACTTTACACAGATGGATCGAGAATTGATCTCATGACCACAGAGCTGTAATGCTTCTTGCAGGTATTCCTGAAATCCCGCACTTGACATTGGATATCACGTTAGTGCACTCCTGGTGCAATACATGTGATGAGACAGTAGTGACTTTTCGGCTCCTAAGACTTTGATATTAATACATTTTGGCATTAATTCCACCAGCTTCTCTGTGATAATCAGCACAGAGTTAAATGACAGTTTCATGCAGTTGCTGCGAAGAACCTATGGACAACTTGGCAACATATTCGCTTAATTCCGCCACCTTCTGTCAAAGCGAACCCTAAAAATGTTTAAGTAATCCAGGTTCCTTAAAACTCACGAGCAGTAGGCTGGAGCCTAGGTTGACTAATTAATGGCCCAGCTATAGAAGGTCAGGGGAATGACACATTCTTTATAGAATTGGTACATTCCAAATGGGTAACGTCACATGTTCAGCACCCCCCAAAAAAAAATTCCACTGGCCACCAATTAGCCTCTCTGCCAGCATCACATAAGCCCATCTCATAGATGGGGAACAATGGTCTAAAGTTCCCTGAAATTGTCCAGGCAAAAAGAAATAAGGATGCAACAATTAGTGTTCTGCACAAACACACAATTAGAATTTTCTACACTCTCTCTGTGCAGAGTGTGTGTAGAAAATGTTCATTGCAATCTCTCATTAAAGAGTCTATTTAATGCTAATGTGATATTTTAGTGTGTGACCTTACACTTTCTCAGACAATACGGAGTTTACTATATATATTGTGCCAGTGTGACAAATTTCCAAGCGGGTTCCCAAGCATCATGTAATGGGATCCGTACACAAAGGCTCAATACTGAAGTGTTGGTCTCCATTTTGCAGAATGCAGATTACATCTGTCAGGCGCAAGGGTTAAAATAGATTATTTGGCTGTAAATCAATAGTCTAATTTCGACAACACACAAACAGGGATAGTGTTTTACTGACAGCCTCTATCACTCAGATTGCTTTCCTTAAACAGGGACAAAGGGACATTTCCAATAATCGCAAGTCCGGAGATCGTTAGGATGCTCAGTCAGACATCAACGGTGCAAAGAAAAGGTGGGTTCCCAAAGGGTCATTTCTACCTCTTCATAAGTAGCAGAAACCCAGCGTGATTAAATGGTCTTCCCAAGAGCACCCAAGGGCACTTTATCAATTCACCTACAAGGAACCTATTAGACCTTTTGCAACCATAGCGGTGAGTTATAACTGTCAGTCAGATGTACTTTGAATAGAATTCAAGTCTTGAAAATAATGTAATCAACCAACTAATGATCACGGAATTTCATTTTGCAGGGAAAGGGGCACGGGGGGGGGGGGGGGGGGGGGTGGAGGTGGAGAGGGATGGGGGTTGCACAAAATACCATAGCATCTCATAGACAATGCAGAGGACACATCCTATAGGACCACAGATTTAGCAAATTAACATATAAAAGTGATTAACTGACAGACAATAACCAAATTAGGGTCATCATGATGAGTATTAATTGCATTACCAATTATATATATATATATATATATACACACACACTCTGAGTGCCGTTCTAACCGCTACCTGTATATGTACAGTATATATATATATATATATATATATATATATATATATATATGACAGAATTAAGTTGCTAAGGTACAGTACTGTTTAACACTGGGACAAAGATTTATCCCAATACTAATCTTGACTTCAAACACCATACATCAAACCTTCGCTCTTGTTTGATAGTTAAATTATCGCTCAGCTCTTGTACGCCAGGAACTTCTAATTCAATTCTTTTACCCCGCTGGGACTATTCTGTAGATTTCAAATGACTGAACTTCTTCCACCCCAATAACACAAACCCCCAGTCACAGGGGTCCCAGAGGCAAGATAACACTTGAAACTAGGTTGTTAAAAAGCAGAACCCATTAACCTCTTACTTACCAGCACAGCTGGAGCTGCAGAGAGTCCCTGGACCAAAAATTGCAGCAACCCCTCAGTCCTATGTATAGGTTACATGCAAACTTTGGTACTGAGTGATGGATGTTGTTGCAGGAGGGTGGATAGCACAGGGGTGAATGGTGCATATCCCTGTGGGGGAAAGGTGTCCACAATTGTGCAATGTGTCATTGAGCTCTGCAGTGACCAGGGCAGGCAATGGTGTGCATACAAACAGAATGCACTTTGCAATATGCAACTATAGGGAATAACACATGTAGATAACTGTGCATTGTACACTTGTTCTAGGCTACATTACATGACAATGGCAGGGGTTGGAGCTGGACCAGGCTACAGTATAAACCTTTGCAACACTTAACTATGGACATGTCCCTGCATATCTCTTACCTGATTGCAAGCTCTTCTTCCCCAGAGGGAGGTCTAATAATCCACAGGGGTGAACTCTCAATGAATATGCAGGTATTCCAGGGACAGTCCAAGCTTATTCGACACGGCAGCCAAAGGGGTGGCTGGTGCTATCCCTGTGTATGTCTCAGTGTGTTACCACCTTCTCTCACTCACATGCCCTTCTCAGCAGCACTCACTGGATCTCTCTGTAGTCCATCATGTTATGGGATCTGTTGCTCCCCTTAATTTATTGCACCCTCGGCAGCTCCCCGCTTACTCACAGGAGAGCGTGGTGTCCTGATAACCCGGGGGTGAGTGCTGGAGGTCTCATCCCGCCCTGAGCATCACTCCCGGGAAGAAGAAGCTGCTGCTGCTGAGCCCCGGCTGCTTCTCTTCCCAGTCCCAGGTTCCAATTCTGCCTCCGCTGCTCTCTCCCAAACTCATGGAGATAAGCCCGCCCCAACCACGCCCACTACACTGCTGCAGGACCACTATATTTGCATAACACGCCCCTATCATGTTCAGCTCTGGTCATTTCCACGCCCCTCCTCCCGGGCTCAGGCTCAGCAGGTTTCCTTTCCTGCCTGCAATAGGAGCACACAGTATATACAGCGCTCCAGTGTCACCTACAGCTGCCTGCTGCAATAGGAGTACACAGTATATATATAGTCCTCCAGTGTCACCTACAGCTGCCTGCTGCAATAGGAGTACACAGCATATAGTGCTCCAGTGTCACCTACAGCTGCCTGCTGCAATAGGGGCACACAGTATATATAGTGCTCCAGTGTCACCTACAGCTGCCTGCTGCAATAGGAGCACACAGCATATATAGTGCTCCAGTGTCACCTACAGCTGCCTGCTGCAATAGGAGCACACAGCATATATAGTGCTCCAGTGTCACCTACAGCTGCCTGCTGCAATAGGAGCACGCAGCATATATAGTGCTCCAGTGTCACCTACAGCTGCCTGCTGCAATAGGAGCACGCAGCATATATAGTGCTCCAGTGTCACCTACAGCTGCCTGCTGCAATAGGAGCACGCAGTATATAGCGCTCCATTGTCACCTACAGCTGCCTGCTGCAATAGGAGCACACAGCATATATAGCGCTCCAGTGTCACCTACAGCTGCCTGCTGCAATAGGAGCACACAGCATATACAGCGCTCCAGTGTCACCTACAGCTGCCTGCTGCAATAGGAGCACACAGCATATACAGCGCTCCAGTGTCACCTACAGCTGCCTGCTGCAATAGGAGCACACAGTATATACAGCGCTCCAGTGTCACCTACAGCTGCCTGCTGCAATAGGAGCACACAGTATATATAGTGCTCCAGTGTCACCTACAGCTGCCTGCTGCAATAGGAGCACACAGTATATAGTGCTCCAGTGTCACCTACAGCTGCCTGCTGCAATAGGAGCACACAGTATATATAGTGCTCCAGTGTCACCTACAGCTGCCTGCTGCAATAGGAGCACACAGTATATATATAGTGCTCCAGTGTCACCTACAGCTGCCTGCTGCAATAGGAGCACACAGTATATATAGTGCTCCAGTGTCACCTACAGCTGCCTGCTGCAATAGGAGCACACAGTATATATAGTGCTCCAGTGTCACCTACAGCTGCCTGCTGCAATAGGAGCACACAGTATATATAGTGCTCCAGTGTCACCTACAGCTGCCTGCTGCAATAGGAGCACACAGCATATATAGTGCTCCAGTGTCACCTACAGCTGCCTGCTGCAATAGGAGCACGCAGCATATATAGTGCTCCAGTGTCACCTACAGCTGCCTGCTGCAATAGGAGCACGCAGCATATATAGTGCTCCAGTGTCACCTACAGCTGCCTGCTGCAATAGGAGCACGCAGTATATAGCGCTCCATTGTCACCTACAGCTGCCTGCTGCAATAGGAGCACACAGCATATATAGCGCTCCAGTGTCACCTACAGCTGCCTGCTGCAATAGGAGCACACAGCATATACAGCGCTCCAGTGTCACCTACAGCTGCCTGCTGCAATAGGAGCACACAGCATATACAGCGCTCCAGTGTCACCTACAGCTGCCTGCTGCAATAGGAGCACACAGTATATACAGCGCTCCAGTGTCACCTACAGCTGCCTGCTGCAATAGGAGCACACAGTATATATAGTGCTCCAGTGTCACCTACAGCTGCCTGCTGCAATAGGAGCACACAGTATATAGTGCTCCAGTGTCACCTACAGCTGCCTGCTGCAATAGGAGCACACAGTATATATAGTGCTCCAGTGTCACCTACAGCTGCCTGCTGCAATAGGAGCACACAGTATATATATAGTGCTCCAGTGTCACCTACAGCTGCCTGCTGCAATAGGAGCACACAGTATATATAGTGCTCCAGTGTCACCTACAGCTGCCTGCTGCAATAGGAGCACACAGTATATATAGTGCTCCAGTGTCACCTACAGCTGCCTGCTGCAATAGGAGCACACAGTATATATAGTGCTCCAGTGTCACCTACAGCTGCCTGCTGCTGCACTGGGGGCTGCTTACAACTCGCGCAGAGAATATCTATTTGTTGTATGCTGGCACTGATTGGACTTAGGACCTTATTCTGCGAAATTTGCAGCCTTGTGAGTCCATCAAACGCTGCGCCCCCCCCCCCCCTCGCACGCAGCGTTTACCCCGCAGGCATGTGCATGGATATTTTGCATAAACATCGAATGATTTCTACAACGCTCGCAGACCTAAGACACCTCCGTGGTTTGTTAGGTCTGCAGGTGCCCTGTGTAGAAAGCTAGCGAGCAGCTGGCGTCAGCTGTCCACCCCCCCGCACCCATGTTATCGACGGTTTACCATGGGAACGCCCATGCAACGCTGCCCGTTCCCATGGTTGCGGCCACCCCTGCCCGCAGCGCTGTGTGCAAGTAGCCGGCAAATATTAAATTCGCCATGGCTGCTCGCCATAGGCGAATCTTGGGGGTGGTCCGGGTGTGCACCGGACCACCCATTAGACTGCCCGGCATCTTAAACTTGAATAATTTTTTAATTGCCGCAGCACCACTGCCTAAACGTTTTTTTCATAAGTGTAATCAAACATGGCCACCGTGACAGGACAGGGAGGGCTGCGCGCATGCCCGATTGCATGCAGCTCTTCCCATGGTCCTTTGCGGAGCATGAGCAGTGCACCCTGGGCAGTGCTCTGCTCACGTGTCCTCCTCCGCCGCAGCAGCAGCCAGTAGCACGCCGTCCTCCTCCTCCACGTGCAGCACAGCCAGCCCAGCAAAGCAGGGATCATGCGGCGGGGGTCTCGGAGACTGACTCTTTCTTATTCTTCAAAAGGAGTAGGGTAGGAATTGGCTGGCTGGTGGCTGGTGTGGTGGGCTTAAAAAGAATTATGGGCCACCGGCCCGCCTGAAATACCTGTGATTTTTCTACCTCCTGATTTTTCTACCTCCTGCCCTGCCCTAGTGCCCTGATTCATGCCTGAGGAATTGGCTGCCTGGTGGCTGGGCATGCCCTCATAGCAGTTAGAAAATCAGGGAGTGACTTGCCCCTATTAAGCCACACCCCTTTGAAATTAGGCCACGTCCCCTTTTTTGGCGCGCGCGGCTTTTGCGCAAAATCTTACCATATGTTCTGGGACCACCCATTACCATATTTCTAGATTCGCCTATGCTGCTCGCACCAAGCTACTGCACACGCGCATAATGGTTAATACGCAGTTGCACACCATCGCTCCCCTGCGTAAGGGAGCGAATGGACTAGAATAGGGTCCTTAATATAAAAAGTAACAACTAGTAAGTCATATGTGACCGTCGTTTCGGTCTTGTGACCTTTATTAAGAACAATTCTTAATAAAGAAAGTCCGATCTGACTCAATAGACGTTTGTGGGTGTTGGTCTTCTCTCAGACAATGTCTGTGGTCCCGTGCGCATCGGCTCAGGGGTCAGACCACCTGGCACGTCCTACATGGGACTCGGACAGCCTCCTGGTGGTGGGGAATGGGGCCGCATGCAAAAGAATCACATAAGTTATATATTGCACGTGATCCTGCCACCCGGGCAGCTCAAGGGGGATCGGCTGTGACTCCTCCAGGTGGAGGAGTCACAATAGTGTATAGGGGGCTTTAGTTCACTTTGCCACCCAAACAGGGTAGCGGCATCATCCTCACGGGTGTTTAGGGATTCTTGTCTACGCCCCCCCTGGGCAGTTCCCTATACCCACACAAGAATGGCCATTGCAGGGGAACAACCAGCGTTTGTGGCCATCCCCATGAAACCACTGGGCATTCCTCTGTGAACGCAGGCGGGTTCATGCCTGCTATGGGGCTGGCAGCTGTCGTCACATGACGGCAGCACCCGCCACCTTTTTCATCCATCTCCGTCGGAAATAAAAGACAGTCTAGACTGATTTTTAATTGCGGACGGGAACAAAAATATTTGATGGTCAGCGGCCACCCAATGATTGTTTTTCCCATGCGACTGCATGCGAGTGGATGTGGCCAAATGGAGGGGTGGGGGGGGGGCATGCGGGCGACGTCACTAGGCTGCGACCATATGTGGCTTAGCGAACTGGTCCTATATTTTTACACTGGAGGCAGATTTATATTTCAGTCGGTCCAATGACAATTCCAAAGCATCTTTATGAACACAGTAATTAAGCTATGGATACATTGAAATGTGCAGAGCGCCTGACGGTTTTGATGTGGTGGGTGGAAGCACATGGGAATTGTTATGTAACAGAGCCGTCCAATGAAATATTCATTGAATTTCCTACTTATTTTATATACGCCGAACCTACGATTAATGATCAAGTTGGACAAATACGTGAGTCACAGACGAGGTCTGTTATATATGAATTAGTAAGTGATTCACAGGTAACGTCATGTGTCCGTTCCCATCTCTTACATGTGCTCAATCCAAAACACAGAGACTACTGTTGGCTGCCGTCCACTATGTTAATATTTACTTCTGTCTTTTATTAACCTCTCATCGCATAGACCTCTGGGTCACCAATGTCCCCAACGGTCCCCTAGGATCCTCTAGAATTTGCATCTGAGTTTTATAAGCTATTTTCCATCCTATTCCAGCTTAGGACCCCCAGCCAGAAGGCCGAGGTGGGGGTGTGAAAATTTGTCCTACCCCAGCCAAAAGGCCCAGGGTAAGGACGTGCAGTGGGAGAGTGTGCAGTGCAGGTGCCGTACTAGTGCATGGTGCCAAGGTCCCCCAGTGCAGGGTTTAGGCACCCCCGAGTTTCCCTGGGGGCACAGTGCAGCCTCGGGCTCCAGGCAGCCAGCCAGTCAGCGTCGGACCAAGTGTTTCTCCTCTCCTACCTGGGTACTCCACTGGGCTTTTCCATTGACTCCCTTAAGGGTTGAGGCACCCTCGGAAGAGCAATCTACTCAGTCTCAGTGTTCCTCGCATCCCAAGGTTAAGGTACTAAGCTGGGCTTTTCGCTGACTCCCCATCAGAGGCTATGAACCTCTGGAATGGGAGCAATCTACTCAGTCCCAGCGTTTATCCGCTCCTTGGGAACAGGGCCGGCTCTACCATTAGGCAGCTTTAGGCAGCTGCCTAGGGTGCCAGGATCTGGGGGGCGCCACCAAGTCTGCCTATCAAAAAAATCAAGGATGTCCATGAGGATCTTTGTTGTACTTAATGCAGGTGTCTGCTGTGGAACTTCTAAGACCTCACCTCCATACTTCCCCTTGAGGCATACTACCCTACTTTGCTGTCTGCCCTCCTTCTTGTATTCTATTGTGGATGGCAAAGGGGGGCCTCCAGGAGACTTGCCCACTTGTTGCTGGGTGGACCACCCATTTTTTGGGTGCCTCCCTGCCATTCTAGAATGTTAGGTAAGTATGCCTTAAGGGGTTGGTATTGGTGGCAGTAAGGGGGCGCAGTAGGCTGAAGTTTTGCCTAGGGTGCTGAGAAGCCTTACTCCGGCCCTGCTTGGGAATGGATACTAGACCAGCGCAGGGAAAATACTGGCTGCTTTATTTTTACACTGCAATATAGATCTCAGTTTGAAGTAAAACCCCACCCAAATCTAACTCTCTCTGCACAAGTTACATCTGCCCCACCTGCAGTGCACATGGTTTTGTCCATCTAAGAAGGATTTTGTCAGAAAGAGTGAACTAGAATAAGGCCCTTTGTGTCTGTGCAGGGTAAATACTTCCTGCTTTATTTTTACACTGCAATTTAGATTTCAGTTTGCGCACACCCTACACAAAACTATAGCCCTGCAAAATATGGTCGTTGAGCGACCATATCGCCCGTGTTTTTGTGTGTGTTGTGGGCGATGAATCGCTAGGAGTGCGCTCCCACAGCCAACCCTGGTGGGTCACAATATGGTCACTGGTTGCCGGAGCAGGCTCCTTCGATTATGGCTAAAAATCGTTTGTCGCTGGTGCACAATGCAGTGTGCACCAGCGACCAGCAATTTCTAGTCAAGACAGAATAGCTTGGAATTTCCAGCCAAAATCTCTGGAAAAAACGTTACACTGAGCAATATATTGCTGAGAGACATTAAGCCCAAATTGCTCAGCGGCCATATCGCACCATGCATACCTCCCAACATTTGATTGAAGGCTGGGGGGGCCAGTCTGCGGCTGCACCTAATTTGGGGGGCGTGGCCTAGCGGAAAGGGGGCGTAGCATGTAATTGCACTGCTGCAGCGAGGCCACGCCTCATTTTCGCCACTATGGGGGCATGCAAGCTGCTCTGTGAGCTGCAAGCTATGCTCCCAGCCCCTCTGTCTGCAGGAATAGATGCTGCGAGCCGTGGGAGGGACGTGGAAACGTCCCAAAAGAAAACGGGACGTTCCTGCGACTCTGTACTGTACATGTTAAATCTCCCCCCCCCCCTGCAGTGCAGCATGGTTTTTCCCAGTTGCAAGCTTTTTTGGGGGGTTTGCTAACATTCCTGAATTAAGCCCATAGACTGTTAATTCTTGACTGCAGAGATTACATCATTTTTATCACTTTCAGCTTTTTAGATATATACCTACTACCAGTGCCGTCATCTTACTCATAAATAAAATATAACTTGAAATTAGCACTGTGTCAGACCTGGTGGTCTTACAATCTTGACCTTTGTACAGTATCTTTAGTATAAATAGTTAGGGTCACATTGGGGCAGCACGGATGGTGTAATGGTTAGCATTACTGCCTCACAGCGCTGAGGTCATGGGTTCTATCCCCACCATGTGTTATATATACGGGGCAGTACGGATGGTGTAATGGTTAGCATTACTGCCTCACAGCACTGAGGTCATGGGTTCCATTCCCACCATGTGTTATATACTGTATATGGGGCAGCACGGACGGTGTAATGGTTAGCATTACTGCCTCACAGCGCTGAGGTCATGGGTTCTATCCCCACCATGGCTCTAACTGTGCGGAGTTTGTATATTCTCCCTGCACTTGCGTGGGTTTCCTCCGGACACTCCGATTTCCTCTCACAATACCCCCAAAATATACTGGTAGGCTAATTGGCTCCCAACAAATTAACCCTAGAATGCCTGTGTGTGCCTGTACATTTGGTAGGAAATATAGATTGTAAGCTCCACTGATGCAGGGACTGATGTGACTGATCAACTATACTCTGTACAGCGCTGCTGTATATGTGTGCGCTAAATACAAAACTGTTGGTAAATAAATACATTTGTAGCTTATTCTAACGTAATAAAAAAAATCCACAACAAAGAAAATTGCCTTGTTTATGGCTTAAGTCCTTGCAATTCTCTCTGTGTATCATGAGGCCATTCTCCTCTCTCAGTGTCCCGTGGAATCAGCTCACGCCCGGGCGACACGATATTGACAGCAAACATTGGGAGCCCTCGCTGACTAACTGTGAATTTTAAACAGGTGTGCACAACGCTAGGG
The DNA here is from genome assembly GCF_055691185.1 of Crinia signifera. Lineage (NCBI taxonomy): Eukaryota > Metazoa > Chordata > Amphibia > Anura > Myobatrachidae > Crinia > Crinia signifera. The sequence continues at coordinate 21,364,533 of NC_139224.1, forward strand.
TCAACTTTGGCTGGTCTGACGACTGACACCTCTTTTGTTGGATCTCATTAAAATGCTACCCCCTTCTTTTCCTGTGGCATGTTTCCCTTGAAATGTTAGCAGGACAACCCTAAGTCAACATACAAAATGCAGACTGACAAAGGCCACTTTTCACTCGCTCCCACACTGGGGAGATCTGGAAAAAACTTTTACACAGCACATATCATACACACAAAACTCCTGTCATTAACATTTCGCTATGTCGTGTACAGCTCTGTAGTATTATTAACCGTATCGGACTTTGTAAAAAGAACTGTTTGACAATGCAAAGAAAATGTATTTATAGAAGGACAAGGTCTAATTCATGTTTGTACTCAAGTCAAGGCCGATGTTCCCGCAATAGATCGATCGGTGGCAGACTGCTGATGTGCATTGCGCCAAGGATGCCTCTGCGATCGCGCCCGCACTGAGATTTTTAACGCAGAAAGAATGACAGGAATGGACAGATTGGGGGGGGGGGGGGTGTTAAATGGGAGTGGCCACAAATCGCAGAGGTCGTTTTAGTCCCATAGACAGTCCCATAGAGCAGTATTATAATTACCCATTATTTATATATCAACGCCCGTTACGCGCTAAGGACCTTATTCTGATTGACCATCAGACGCTTCCCTCCACCCACAGTGCCTGCCCCCCCCCCTTACCCTACATCCGTTATGTCAGCTGCCCGCCACCCGCACCCCTCATTAGCCTGAGAACACCCATCGTTCTCATGGGAACGATCATGGAATGCTGGCCGTTCCCATATGCTAATGGGGCTGCTCAGCGCCCCCTGCCCTTCTCCGCCCCCAATACCCCCCCGCTCGGCGTGTAGAGTGCGTGCACCCGGCGAACTGATCGTTTGCCGTGGGTGCACGCATGCGCAGACGCAAAACATCGGTCTTCCGTGCGAATGCGAATGTTGGTGACAACCCTCCAGAACATTTTTGCAGTCTCCCGCATTCCGGGATTCTCCACAGCCTCCACAGCCTCCTTATATTACTGCCGCTGCGGCGCTGGCTGCCTGCTAGGCTGCTGGCCTGGCCGGCTGCTAGTACGGACACTGCCCCCTGCAGGCAAAGACTCGTGAGATGATGACATCATCATTTCGCAAATTTTTGTCTGCAGGGGGCAGCGGCGCGCGCCAGATTGTGTGTGTGACTGACTTGTGTCTGGCGTGGGTGCGGTGCAGGTGTGCACAGCGCATGGTGCGTCTACTCTGTGTAGGATAAGAGGTACGTTTGTATATGGCACCCTCACCTCACAGCAATACATGTCTTGTTTTAGAGGCCATGGCCAAGTTTCTGAAGAGTCGACGGGCATTTTAATAAGCCATGCCCATTGTTGCGGGTGCGCACGCGCCATGAAGATAAGGGAGGGGGGGGGGGCAAAATCTCCAGGAATTGAAGATGCCTGAGGTGGCAACCCTAGTTACTAGAATTTCCCAGCTGCACACATCTGCAAGCTGAACAAAACGCACCTCTATAAATAATGCATTTTGCACTTAGAATTTAGATGCAAATATAGTTTATCATAGCACAAGCCACGGAATGAACAAAATTTGACAAATGTGACCCAAAGATTTTGCTACAGAAAAGGGGTGAAGAGCTGCGCTAATAAAAATATCACGTACCATGGAAGAATACACTTACACAAAGGGGGTGTTTTTTGTATTTTTACTGAATATATTAAATCGTATTTTAATTTTAAGAAAAAACAATTGTACATAAAAATTATATATAAAAATTCATATACTTTCCAGGTGGCCACCTAAAGACATATATCAATATACATTAGTACATAAAAATGCAATTGGATGAATTATAAACGTATACGTTTTATAGTAAAATAGGTGTTTGTACTACACCCTATAATTTGCAAAAAAAAAAAAAGGAAAAAATCAATAAAAGAAACAAATCCTGTCTCCGTATGTTGGTACCACTTTAAATTTAGTGGTTGTAGTGCAGTCACTATTTGTGGTTATAATCTGGATTGAAAGTGTGTATGCAGACGCTGAGTGCGCGTCTCTCACCTGCGCCTCCGTGCGCTGCTGGCTGGGAGATCTGAGTGTCCCTCCGGAGCAATGGTGGAGGGGAGCTGGCCAGGTGGATGTTGTTGCTGGCTGCCGCTCTTACCCTCCGGACCCGTGCCGCTATTGATGTTATGGGCGGTGTCATCTCTCTCACAGACGCTGGGTTCACTGGTGCATCATTGGAGTTCTCAGATGTGCCGGATGGAATATGCAGCGAGGTGGCAGGTGGAAATCGCCGGTGCAGGTGCCGTAATTTTTCTGCTAATTTTGTAAGTTTGCAGGTACAGGTTCCACAAGGATTTATGCACTGGACAGGCTGGAAATTCTCCCTCTAACGCGTTTCGCCCCTAACAGGGGGGCTTTTTCAAAGAGTGTTTGATTTGTGTCATTCCTCACTTAGGCCCTTATTCTGATCGGTGCGGCCCGATCAGAAATATGCGGTGATGTCCGTCTTGGCGAATCCCCGCCTTCCATACGGATCGCCACCTCCGTCCGTATGCGGATATGTGGCGGTCCGCATGAATGTGGACGGGGATACGCCTCCTCCATGGTGGGAGCAGCCCCTGCATTCGATGGTCGCCGAACATCGAATGCAGGGCCGCACGCTCCACCAGGTCCCGCAACACAAGACCACACGGACACTTGTCCGTGTGAAATCTTGTATGGGGGCGGGCAGCTGACATCCGGCGATGTCAGATGCCCGCCCCGTACCCACGCGTCACGGCCTCATTACCATGCATACGCCCCGCGTTTGCATGGGAACGCCCATGAAACGCGGGGCGTATGCATAGGGTAATGAGGATAAGTAGCCCCTCACGCCCCTCTACGCCCCCTGTGCGGCGTATAAAGAATCCATGCGGCGAAATCGCCTGCACATGCGCAGAGTGACCTCTGCACATGCGCAGACGATAAACATCGGCGGGCTGTACGCAAGCGGGAATATCCGCACCGATCAGAATAAGGCCCTTAATATACCCAACCACTTGTCTCTCCCTTTCAATTGGTTTAGGGGAGGTGAGACAGGTGCAGTTGATTTCAACATTTTCCTGGGTCTAAACAGGTTTCCAATTGCATCGTTATAACTATCTTTATTTGTAAGTAACTGACAGAAAAATAATCAGGTAAATAAATAACATCTTTACCACAAGAGTATAAAAATAAATATATAAGAGAAAAACACATACACAAGAAATTATATAAAACAAACCGATAGAGGGTTTTGTCTTTAAATATAAATAGAAAAAAATCCATATATATGGATAATTCTATTTTCTTTCTCCCTCACGGTTTATACATAAACATTTAGTGTTCAGATGAAGAGACTTCCAGGTTTAGAGATATTTTTGATACTACTCTATTCATTTGTATAATTTTTACGCTTACATTTATAGTTACTATTATTCTCATATAGAGTGCATAAATACACAGATAAAAAGCTTGAAATACATGCATATACTACAAAAATTCCATTCATATATTACGGACTCTTCCGGACTCGAACTAACAACCTCCAGTCTAGTATCAGGCGTTCTAGCTGATTGGGCCACTAGGCTCCTGATAAGGCATTTTTGGTTCACATATATACTGTACATATATTAATATTAATATATATATTACAAAACTTCCATTCTTATACTGCAGACTTTTCCAGACTCGAACTTGTAACCTCCAGTCTAGTATCAGTCGTTCTAGCTGATTGAGCCACTAGGCTCCTGACAAGATTTTCTGGATTCACATATATACATGTATCAATACAGGTTTACAACATAATCTTCTTCCATGTGTCAATTTCTATATTTCTGGTTTTAGACCACATGTCTGTATCCACTCTTTAATTTGTATATGTTTATCTTTTGTATTAACATGGTTTACACTTATTGAGTATTTTATTTTATTTTCATTTTGTTTTACTTGTTGTTTGGTGTCCCTCGTGGGGCCGTCTGTCTGAGTCCGGTCCGTGCTTAATCCAGCTGCAGTGCCGGTCTACAGCACAGAATAAGCCGGATGCGGGAGTCACAGTGCTCCCCCTTATCTCAAACAAACCCTTCCCCTCGTGGGTTCACAAAACTACAAGATATAATAATTTATGATTGCTCAAAATGTAATTCCCATACATAAACTTTTGATGATCTGTACTATAGTACATATCACTGCTCTATAGGGCACTAGCCCAAAGGAGAGGAAGAAAGAGAAGAAGAAAACAGAGGAACAGCAAAAACCCAGTTTACATTTTATTTTATTTTATTTTATTCTTAATTTATTATATTTGGTTATTTTTTGTTTTTTATCTATTTTATATTATTTTACATAAAGGATTCTAAATCTATATTGGCATTAAGTCCTGTGGGTGTGAGAGTTTGCATTTGGAATATCCAGAATGCTTCTTTGGTTGCCAGTTCTCTATATCTGTCTCCGCCCCTATTTGTGGATGGTATATGTTGTACCCCAATTATCTTAAGACCTTCCATATTTCCTTGGTGGGCTTCTGTAATGTGCCTGGAGACACTGTGGTGGGGGAATTTTTTCAAGATATTGAGCCGATGTTCTCTGAATCTATCTTTAAGTTTTCTGGTGGTGCGGCCGACATATTGAAGGCCGCACACACATTGTAATACATATATACAATATGTTGTATTACAATTTATGAAATTTTTTATGGTGAACTTCTTTTTGTTTACATATGATTCTACCTCCATTGTTCTCACAGGCACATGGCCACACGTAATACACCTGCTGTGGCCACACCTATAACATCCATATTATTTATATATCACCAATTACTGTTTAAAAACACTTTTTTTCTGTGCTATAAATTGCATATAGCGCCCTAATTTCGACACTCTATAGTGTCAACCATTCTGTCTGTTTTTTGCCAAAGATTTTGCGAACCAATTTGTGTTTTCGACCTAAAGTCCTTGTACCTTGTCACAATAAAAGAGATGATTTGTGACATAACAACTGTTATGAAAAAGTTCCAAAATGTATCAGAGGCTCCAGCTCTGATCCAACAGTCCCAGCCTCATTTATCTTCATTGTACAGTAGGGTTGTGAATGAGTGTGTCAGTCACTGTCTGCTATGTATCAGATAGACTGTTTATGGCACTGAGAGACACAGCGGGGATCATTTTACATTGTCAGCCACTACCAGCCCAAGTGACAAATATCTGCACAGATCAAACATCTCACAACAAATCATTCCAGGCAATAAAATGACTTTACTCAGACGACTTTTCTTATCTGTTTATTCTGAATAAACAGGAGGAGAAGGACGGCCCTTGATCTCTTTTGAAGGTCACCATGATGGAGTCCTATCCCTTTAGCTGTATAGCTGGAACTACTTATTTTACTGTTAAGACAGACAGGGGGGAAGGGGGTGTCACTTCAGACAGGGGGACCCCCTCCTACTTGTCATTACTGGCGGCAAACTGCATGGGAGAATATTACACTGTCAAAACACAGAGTTAAGGCAGTAAAAACTTGGCCAATTAATCAAAACATAAATATATATATATATATATATATATATAAAAACACCACATAAAAAGCCTGCGTTTGTCCCTTAATACCTTACCCTGTAGGAGCCCTGACAGGCCCAGCGCTGCCTCTGATTAAAAACCCTCCCATGACGAGGCCACTGCTGCTGCTGTCCTCAATGGGCCTGAGAAGCATTTGATGAGGTCCATCAATCAGAGCTCAGCACAAGCCTCTCAGCCTCTGACCTTTTGCAACGTCTCATGGGACCTAGTCAACTCCCAGTAATGCACTGCACACTTGCAGTCAGTGTGCCTTGGCTCCCGATGCTCAGCACCATTAATCATTGTCACATCGTCAGATAGGTGAAGCTGCAAAACTACCCCGCTCCCATGCACAAAACATTTTTAAAAAATACATGCCAATCACAGGGGGGCCCTGGATAGAGGAGGGCCCAGGGGTACCCCCCCCCCACACCTTTTTAATCCGGCCCTGTGTTAAGCTGTTATAGTTCAGATGGTTTTACACAACTGCTATAACTAGAAGACCAGGAATTTTATGGCACAGATCAGGTTACAAAATTTCCCATTAGTGGGGTGATTCAAGATCACTCGAATTTGGCCCCAGCCCCGTTGGTCGGGAATTGCACATGTGCATTTCTGCCAGGCCATTCACCGGGGAGAGGAAGGGCCGAGGGGGGGGGACACCGCGCCGGAACAGGAAACGCCCAGCAGTTTATGGGGGTCCCCATGAAATGCTGGGCGTTCTCCTGGGAACGCAGGTTGGCCGATGCCTGCTCTACGTGCCTACACTCCTGGAAAATCGGGTCCCCCCTCCCAGCCCCCCAGTAAGGTGGGCAAGTCTGCCACTTTTCCCCACAACCGCAACTTCGCACCCGCCTTCACTGCTGCACCAAGTCAGGGACTTTGCGGGTCACAGCAAAGGGGCGGGGCTAAAATTATGCGAATCACGCCATGTTGCCATTTTAGGACTCTCGAATTGCCGCATTTCAGTGGCATGTGCCGGGCTTGCTGACAACAGCCTTGTACCACCCCTCCTGCAGCAGTATCTGGTCTCCTCTCTGGCTTCCCTAAATACAGTACAAGCACATATGTGGCACCCCAGACTTTTTCAACAGAGTCCCAGCAGCGGGACCTTAGGGGTTAATCAGGAACGCAGCAGCGTGGAAGAGGAGGCGGAGAGACCGGCAGCGTGGGGAGAAGGACGACCGCGAGCCGGAGAGGGAGACTTAGCGGCGGCGCGGTGATAAGCGTGCGACCCCCAGACACACTCGGGAGCAGGGACCGGGCGCATGAAGCGCGCGACCCCCCGCCGACCCCAGACGCACACCGGGAAGAAGGAGAGCGGCGGGGAGAGACCGGAGTGCGGAGCCCAGCAGCGCAGAAGTGGCTGGCTGAGTGCGGCAACGCTGCAATAGCAGCGCCCACACTAGCAGCCCTCCTGCAGAAGAGTGACCAGCGCCAGCCGTCCAGAGACCGGGGGACCCGATCGTGACGGGCAGGAGCCTGCACCTTGCTCCTGATGCCAGGTACCCATCTGCTGGTTGCCCCAGTGTCCACTCCCTGCCACCAATGCAGCACACTATATCCAGACCCCCCCCACCGTTGGCGTGTCACAAGTGGCGTCACGAACAGGATAGTGGCGTCACGAACGGTAGCACAGATACTAAAGAAGCTATCCACCCACCTTCGAGACGCGAAGCCTCCCAGAATTGAAATTGAAGTTGTATGGAAGGAAGCAACGAGCGGGCGAGACGTTACGGGACTACGCTCTCAGCCTAATAGAATTGAGTAAGGCAATACAAGCCATCGACCCGGAAGAAATGAGGAACGCGGACGAGGCACTAATAGTTCAGCTGATCGAAGGGGCCGGGCGAGAGAGTATACGGGCGCAACTGAGACTGTTGCGAAGACAGATGTCGGTCGTAACCTTTGCCGACTTCAAAGATGCTGCTATTGGGGTAGTCGGGGCGCAGGATGAAGCGGAAGAGGAGTACCCCGAACTGCTAGGGTTCCGTGAACAGCAGTACTCACGGAGAGCCTCCCCTACAAGCCCAGAAGGGGCAAAGAAGAACAGAGACACGGCCATGCAGGCTGCACAGAACCTGCCAGATGACCAGTTCAAGATGTTACAAAAACAAATCGAGAACCTCACAGTCGGCATGGCCGACATGCAGAGGGAAATGCGCCAGCGACCCAGAACACCAATGTACAATGAGAGAGAACCCGGATGGCGGGCCGAAAGCCGCAGGGAAGCGGGTAACCGTGGGACGCCCCCAGAGAGAACGGCCGTCGGAGCACCGACCAATTTGATGGACAAGGGCGACCCATCTGCAGACAGTGCCAGGAACCGGGGCACGTGGAGCGAAATTGCTACCGTCCGGAGTCTTTAAACTTCAACACCCCGAGGCCAGGGCCCGAACCTCAGGGAGAACACCGGGAGTAGACCCAGACCCGGAGGAATGGTGGGCCCAATATGTAGGACAATGCACGAAGATCAAGGTGTTGATCAACGGGATAGAGACAGTAGCCATGATCGACACCGGGTCACAAGTATCTATGATACAATTACCCACTCTCCAAATATATTGGGGAAAAGAAGTACCATTTCGACCACCCCCCACGCAGGTGAAAGTGGTCGCTGCCAACGGCCGAGAGGTCACCTGCAACGGGTAATGGGAAGCCGACCTGAAGATCGTACGAACGCACTTACCCAAACAGGGATATTTGGTGATCACCTGTGGGGAAGGAAAGGTTTCCCCCCATCATCCTGGGCATGAACATCCTAAGACATTGCCCTGAAGAGCTGATTGCGGCACTAAAGCAGGAACAGGTTAACCCGGATCAGGCTGAGGCGGTAACCCTGCAACACATCATCTGCGTCCAGAGGAGTCAGGTGGTGAAGAAAGTGCTGGCCACACGGGCACAAGGAACTGTCAAGTGGTTTAATGTCCGAAGAGGATATGGCTTCATTAACCGGAATGACACGAAAGATGATGTTTTTGTCCATCGGACGGCCATAAAGAGAAACCACCCGCAGAAGTTCCTGCACAGTGTCGAAGATGGCGAGACGGTGGAATTCGATGTGGTAGAAGGAGAAAAGGGTGCTAAAGCGGTGGACGTGATGGGCCCAGGTGGGGTACCAGTAAAAGGAAGCCGGTTTGATCCCGACAGGCGTCGTGCCCGCAGGCGTTTTCACCGGTGCCGAAGTGGGCGCTGCCACACTAACGCCGATGCCCCCTCCCGCTTGCCTCTACACCCGGAGGGAGAGGTGGAGGATAGCAGGGAGCAAATAGAGATACCAACTTTCACCAGCCCAGTGCCGTCCCGCTGGGAACCATGTGCACCCCGGGTGCAAGAACATCAGCCCAGATTGACTAACACAAGAGCCTTGGGCGACCAAAAGTTGGCGCAAAGTAGAGACCGCCAAAGGATTCACCATGACCAGAATGCCCACGCTGACCGCATACCTGTTGGTACCCCAGTGTTCAAAAGAAACAATCGTCCCAAGAGTAAATTTGATGTGAAGTGGGAACCAGACCCCTACGTTGTGGTAGAAGAACCGCGGGATACGGCAGCAGTCTACCGCATCACCAAGTGCGATGGTGCACACTCACAGTGGATCCATCGCAACCGGATCAAAGCGTATACGAATCGAACCCCAGTTCTTTCCAAGTCAAGCAGCACAGGAAGCCTGAACAACAAGGATCCCATCGCGAGGCGGCCCTAAGACCCCTTGGAGCTGATGCTGAATGTGGGGTGGTCGGCGCCATTTCCGCCGGATGAACCACCGCAGACCAGTCTGAGGATCGATGAACCTGCTTCGGAACCCGTTGAGATCGTGACCCCTGGGGCTGGAGCGAGGTGTTCAGTCAGGAGCATGGGAGGCGTGTTGCCTCTGCGGTACAGAGAGTAGGTCTGCCGCTCATAATGTCTTGCTTAAACGTTGTGTACTGTATATATTGCGTTCAGAACTGTAAAATGACTTATGTATGTGACCCCCTCTCCGAGGACAGTAGACATTTGGGCCCAAATTCAAACCGAGAAGACTTTTTTTTTTTTCAGGAACATTTATCTTATCCAGTTCGATGCCCGAGGACGAGTATCCTTTAAGTGGGTGGATGTGTGGCACCCCAGACTTTTTCCACAGAGTCCCAGCAGCGGGACCTTAGGGGTTAATCCCCCGTTCAGTGTAGGGCATGAAGGAGCGTCCCCAGGCTGACTGACAGCTATGGGGGACGTATGGGGACAGAGAGGAAGTGAGGAGAGAGAAGTTCCTGGAGGAGGATGAAGAGGAACGCAGCAGCGTGGAAGAGGAGGCGGAGAGACCGGCAGCGTGGGGAGGACGACCGCGAGCCGGAGAGGGAGACTAAGCGGCGGCGCGGTGATAAGCGCGCGACCCCCAGACACACGCCGGGAGCAGGGACGCTGCGCATGAAGCGCGCGACCCCAGACGCACACCGGGAAGAAGGAGAGCGGCGGGGAGAGACCGGAGTGCGGAGCCCAGCAGTGCAAAAGTGGCTGGCTGAGTGCGGCAACGCTGCAATAGCAGCGCCCACACTAGCAGCCCTCCTGCAGAAGAGTGACCAGCGCCAGCCGTCCAGAGACCGGGGGACCCGATCGTGACGGGCAGGAGCCTGCACCTTGCTCCTGATGCCAGGTACCCATCTGCTGGTTGCCCCAGTGTCCACTCCCTGCCACCAAGGCAGCACACTATATCCAGACACCCCCCCACCGTTGGCGTGTCACACATACACATACCTCCCAACTGTCATGATTTTTGTGGGACAGACCTGTGTTTTTTGGAGTGTCCTGTGTCCCACCCCGGGCCGGCAGTGATTGAAGGCATTCCCAGCAGCTTTCACAGCGCTGGCCATGCCCCCACGTAACCTCGCAGGAGTGATGCTATCATAGACCATGCCCCTGTCCACAAAACCACGCCCCCTATCACAGATTTGTATGTGGCCACAGCCACAAATTTGGGAGGTATGCACAGGGCCGTTGAGAGGTATGCCGGGCCCCGGTAACATTTTGGGGTGTGGTCTAATTGCGGGAGGTGTGGCCACCTCCTGCGAGTAGGACATGCCCCCAAAATGTTTAGGGGGGGATCACTTTAAAGTTGAGGGGGAAGTGTTATTGCCCCCCCCCCCCCATCACCATCAGCACACCTACAGCCGACATGAGCTCTCATGCTGTCAGTGAGATGCTCATGCTGGGCCTGCTGTCAGCACTGCTGCTGCTGCCGGGAGGGACGGAGGGGGAAAGGGGGGTGGACTTTGAGGTCACCCTCCTGAATCCCAACTAAACCACTATTAGTAAGTATAAGTGGGAGGAGCTTTGAAGTAATACATCTATGCTGTGAGATTGTGGTGGATTGAGCTACACACTGTGGTATGTGACCTCTAACCATTTGTATCTGTGTATGTTGGAATAAAAAGAGATACAGTGGCGGAACTTGTGGGTTGTGGGCTCAGGTGCAAAAATATATTATGGGCCCCCCTCAACACAGCACTGGTTGACAGGGGAAGGCAGAGGGTGACAGGAGAGGCAAGGGGGAGGCAGATTGTGACAGGGGCCAGGGCTGCCATCAGAAATTACGGGGCCCGAGACTTTCAAAATAGACAGGGCCCCGAGAACCCCAAACACCCCCCCCCCCTTCCCCCCTCGTGCTGTTTGAAAATCACCTTTCGGTACTTGTGTATTATCTGGGAGCCCGATTTTTTCATCGTAGGGCAAAAAATTGCGTTGCATCGCGTGCAATCATATCGATGCGATGCAACGCCATTGGACCCGATTTTTAATTGTACAGGCACCCTGATGCCTGATTCCAATGTTAAATGCACCCCCAGACCCGATTTTTAATTGTACACCCACCCTGATGGGTAATTACTATGTTAAATGCCCCCCCATTGTTAACGCCACCCCACTATTACCGCCAACCGGAAGTGTGGCGAGCGCAGCGAGCCCGCTAGGGGCGGCGGTACGCGTCCTCCGACCTTTTCATATACCCACTATCCACGTCGGCGTGGAGTTAATTTTATATAGCGTGGCGAGCGCAGTGAGCCCGCTAGGGGTTGGGGGTACGCGTCCTCCGACCTTTTCATATCCCCACTATCCACGTCGGCGTGGAGTTAATTTTATATAGCGTGGCGAGCGCAGCGAGCCCGCGAGGGGCGGCGGTACGCGTCCTCCGACTTTTTCATACCCCCACTATCCACAACGGCGTGGAGTTGATTTTGTATAGTGTGGCGAGCGCAGCGAGCCATCGAGCCCGAAGCGTGGCGAGCGCAGTCCCCTCGCGAGTGGCGGGGGTCAGTTAGTGGTGGCGGCAGAAGTGTTTAAAACACTGGGCAGCCCTCTGATTGGCTGAGCTATCTCAGCCAATCAGAGGGCTGCCCAGTGTTTAAACAATTCTGCCGCCACCACTAACTGACCCCCGCCGCAGCACTAGCGCTTCTTGCGCTACATAACGCCGCCCTCTGCCCGCCCTCTTCCAGCATCCGATGTGCCATCTCAAGATGGCATACGACATTGGGTGCTGCAAAGGGGGCACTCTAGCACCACAAGATGCCATCGGGTTCTATGGACATCGCACTGCGATGTCGCATCGAATCCAATCGCACAAGTGTATGGGCAGCATAAGACCCATGTTCAGCAGCAGTGATAACAGATAACCCGGGTCATTCTATACCTCCCAACCACAGAGTTCCTGCGGTCAGTCCGTATGTTGGGGGAAAGGGTGCATGCAGCCTCTGCTGCTGTCTACCATGGTATGCAGACAGCAGTGGTACCAGGGTGAAGATAAAGGGATGCCGCACGCATGAGTGCGGGGTCCGTTCACCACACAGAGACAGAGGCTTTCTATATAGAGACTGTAATTTTGAGGGAGAAATCTGAGTGTGATTTTGGTTGTGCCTGTATCTGTATAGTGTATTGTTACTAGGTGTGAACAGATACTAGGAGGAGGAGCTAAATCTAGGTGTCAAGGAAGATTAGGGGGAGGAGCTGAGTGTAACAGGGGCCTGACATACTATATAAGGAGGGGCAGAGCTCATTTAGGAGCTCGCTCATTGAGAGGAAAGCTTGCATTACTAAAGTGAAGCTTAAGTGAGTTGGAAACTGAAGCAGGTGAGTTAGAATACTGAAAAAGGTAATTTTGAACACAGTCTAAATTTTCATATTCTGTTTTATTGTAATAGATTCATCTTCTTTCTATCCTATTGTAACCTGTTGCTCAATTTTGACATTTAATTCATTGTATCTATATTTTTCCAACATTGTATGTCATTTTTACTCATTCACTATTATTTTCTCTTATCTTTGCCACACATTTATTGCACTCTGTTTCCCTCTTCACGCCTGCTCACATTTGCCTCACTTCTGACCTTCTCTGTTCCCTTCATCCTCTCACTTGTTGTTGTTTCATACTTAATTGGATTACTCAATCAACCTGATTTTACCCACTGGTCTCCTCTCTGACAGTAGTTCCTTGCCTGTTACCTTCTCTCTCACTCTGTTTTCTACCAAATTTACTACAGACGCTGTCTGTCCTCCCAAATCCCTCTGTCTGCTTTCACTAACCTACCCTCTCACCTTCGGTTCCTCATGGCTGTTAATCTCTCAACTTCACTTTCTCCAACTGCTCCTCCCCCCTCCCATCCCATACCTATCCTGACCACTCGCCCCCGCACCCCCACCCTCCCAATGACCCCCCCTCGCTTCTGCAATCCCAAAAACCTTATCCACATAAATACACAACCCACCCCCCCTCTTTCCTGTGCACTATGGAACGCCAGATCCATCTGCAACAAACTCCCTGCCATCCATGACCTATTCATCTCTAGAGCATTCCACCTCCTTGCTATCACCGAGACCTGGCTCTCCACCTCTGATTCTGTCTCTCCAGCTGCTCTCTCCCACAGTGGCCTCTCTTTCTCTCACACTCCCAGGCCTGACGGTCGCCAAGGTGGCGGTGTGGGTTTTCTCCTCTCAGCCTCATGCACCCACAGTGTCATTCACCCTGAACCCTCTCTCCTTTTCTCCTCCTTTGAGTCTCACTCTATCCGTCTATACTACCCCTACCACCTCCGTGTCGCTGCAATCTACCGCCCCCCTGGCCCTATCTCCCAATTTCTTGACAACTTCGCCGCCTGGCTTCCACACTTCCTCTCCTCTGACCTGCCATCTGTCATTCTTGGTGACTTTAACATCCCCTTGGATAACCCCGCTGATCCTGGCACCTCCAAACTCCTCTCTCTCTGCTCCTCTCTTGGCCTATCTCAGTGGACTACCTCTCCCACCCACATCCAAGGACACTCCCTCGATCTCGTCTTCTCTCGCTCTTGTTCCCTTACTGACTACACTATCTCAGCTTTTCCTCTTTCTGACCATCACCTCATCTCCTTCTCCCTCACTGCTTCCCCCTCTCCCACCCCCCCTCCCAAGCGCATTGTCTCACGGCATAACGTCAACACACTTGATCTTGCTGCCTTCTCAAACACGCTGTGTCCTCTTCTCGCCCCAATCGCCCTCATGTCCTGCCCGAACCTCGCTGCCTCCCTCTATAATGACACCCTATCTTCGGCATTGGACTCTGCCTGCCCTCCCTCCTCTATCCCCCTTCGATGCTCCAACCCCCAACCGTGGCACTCACCTATCACCCGATTCCTTAAAAAGTGCTCTCGCACTGCTGAGCGCTTCTGGAAGAAATCACGCTCCCTTGCGGATTATCTCCATTTCAAATTCATTCTTTCCTCCTTCAGCTCTGCCCTTGCTCTGGCCAAGGAATCCTACTTTAAGTCCCTCATCCTTTCCCAATCATCCAATCCCCGCAGGCTCTTCGCCACCTTCAACTCCTTGCTCTCCCCCCCTCCTCCAGCTCTTCCGTCCTCCATCGTAGCCGCTGATTTTGCTACCTACTTTTCAACCAAAATCTCCTCTCTCAGGACTGCCATCACTACTGCCATGACCTCACCCTCTCCCTCCTCCCCTCCTACATCTCCACCCCCCTCCTTCCAACCCCTGTCCTCATTTTACCCCACCACTGCTGCTGAAGTCCACTCTATCCTTCAATCCGCTTCTCCCTCCACCTGCCCGCTTGATCCTATCCCCTCCAATATTATCCGTCGTCTCAGTCCATCAGTCTGCTCTCACCTGGCTCACCTCTTTAATCTTTCCCTATCCTCTGGGATCTTCCCTTCCTCCTTCAAACACGCTCTTGTCTCCCCAATTCTCAAAAAAACAAATCTGGACCCCAACTCTCCATCTAACTACAGGCCCATCTCCCTCCTCCCTTTTGCCTCCAAACTCCTAGAACGTCTGACCTATAATCGTCTCCTAAGCCACCTTACTGCTAACTCCATTCTAGACCCCCTCCAATCCGGGTTCCGCCCTTTACATTCCACTGAAACTGCCCTGACCAAAGTCACTAACGATCTACTATCGGCTAAATCCAAAGGCCTCTTCTCTATCCTCATCCAGCTTGATCTGTCGGCTGCCTTTGACACTGTTGACCACCCTCTCCTGCTCAACACCCTCCGCTCCTTTGGCATCACTGGCACGGTCTTCTCCTGGTTCACCTCATACCCCTCCGATCGCTCCTTCTCCGTCTCCACTCCGAGCTCCTCCTCTCCTACTACCCCCCAGCCAGTCGGTGTTCCCCAAGGGTCAGTCCTTGGCCCTCTCCTCTTCTCCCTCTACACCACCTCTCTGGGCACCCTCATCAGCTCCTATGGTTTTCATTACCACCTTTATGCTGATGATACCCTAATCTATCTCTCCTCCCCCGACTTATCCCCATCACTTCTGTCCAAGGTCTCCGAATGCCTCACGGCCATCTCAGCCTGGATGACCCAACGCTTCCTGAAACTAAACATGGCTAAAACTGAACTTCTAATCTTCCATCCCCCGAACATCCCCTCTTCTCCCACTATCTCCATCAGCATTGGTGAAACCGAGATCACGTCCACCGACCAAACGCGCTGCCTCGGTGTCATCATTGACTCCTCCCTCTCTTTCACCCCCCACATTCGTGCTCTCTCACAGTCTTGCCGCTTTCACCTACGCAACATCTCACGCATCAGACCATTCCTCTCCACTGACGCGACCAAAATTCTCATTCACTCTCTTGTCATCTCCCGCCTTGACTACTGCAACATCCTTCTCTCTGGGCTACCTCTCACCCGCCTCGCACCTCTCCAATCCATTCTTAACGCTGCTGCTAGGCTCATCTTCCTCTCCCGCCGCTCTACCTCCGCCTCCCCCCTCTGTTTATCTCTTCACTGGCTCCCCATTCCTTTCCGAGTTCTCTTTAAACTCCTCACCACCACCTACAAGGCTCTCTCCTCCTCCACAGCTCCCTACCTCTCTTCACTGATCTCTATCCACACTCCCTCCCGTCCTCTTCGCTCCATCGCTGACCGCCGACTTACCTCTCACCTAATCACCTCCTCCCACTCCCGTGTCCAAAATTTCTCTCGCGCTGCCCCCCTGCACTGGAACAACCTCCCGCCACCCATCAGGCTATCTGATTCCCTTACCTCCTTCAAGCGCTCCCTCAAAACCCACTTTTTTCGACTAGCCTATCCCTCCTCCTAACCTCTTTTGATCCTCCTATCCTGCCTCCGTTCCCCTCCGTTCCTACTTATCCTATTGTATTTCGTTCGTCCACCCACCTATTTTTAGTATGTTAACTCTTATGAGCAGGGCCCTCCTTCCTCATGTACTCACCCTACCTCATTACCTCACCTGTGCTACTGTCCTGTTCTTCCCTTCCTCTACTTCATCTTCGGTCTCCTTGACTATTTTGACACCTACTTCTGAACTGATGCTGATTTTAGTTCTACCAGCTATACCCCTATTTATACTGTATCTTTCTACACACCCTGTACGTTACCTTGTAATTTGTTTTTTTTTGTTTGCTATGTACGGCGCTGCGGACACTTTGTGGCGCCTTATAAATAAACGTACTACTACTACTACTACTGGGGGCAGCCCAGCATCAGCTTTCCAAAGTGCTGGGCTTGCCCCCAGCGTGATGTAGGTGCCACGGGGGTCCTGATCGGTGGCTTTCCTGGAGCTTGGAGATGATGTCATCTCCAAGTGTTGACTTTCACCCGTGTGCAGTGTGAAAGGTGCCAACTCGGGAATATCCCAGGTCACCACTGCAGTGCAAATGTGGTAAATCCCGGGTCTGTCCAGGATTGGATCGTGTTCCAAATACTGGGTTCGCATAAAAGAGTAGAAGTAAAGACCCCCCCCCCAAAAAAAAGGCAAGCACCTTTGTATCCGGAACAAAGAATTGTGCAACTCAAGGGGAGCAAATACATATACTTTTTGTCCATGCAGGGTAAATACTGGCAGCTTTTGCATGTAGCCCACAAATGTTAGACATCTTCTTTTTCTCACTGCAATGTAAATGTCTGTTTGAACGCACCAATTTTAAATCTCTCTGCACGTGTTACATCTGCCCACATGCAGTGCAGTATAGTTTGCCCAGTTGTTTGTCATGTGGATTACTTAAGCTCATACTTGCCTACTTTCAAAGTCTCCACTCCGGGAGAAGTGTGGAGAGGAGACTGTCAGCAGCACTTGGGGTGGGGCTTGACGTAGATGTCATCAAGCCCCTCCCACCAGCACTTCAAATCCTCCAATTTGTGTGTCCCAGGAAGGGGCTAAAATGGTGATATTTGCATATTTAGCCCTGCCCACTCCCACAAAAAAAGCCATGAATCGCGGTAATTTAATGAGATAGTCTGGTGTAATCCAGGAGAATTGCTCACCTTTCCAGGAGGCCGAGAGGGGGGCATGATTTTCGGGACCCTCCCGGCCAATCCGGGAGGGTGGGCAACCCTGCTTAAGCTACATAGACAGTAGGCGATTCCTGCCCGACTGATATAGTTAACGATATCGGTCGCAGACAAATCAGTTAGAGAGGTGTGAGCATTCCCCAATTCTGTGCTCACATTATTAACAATGCACAAAATGCAGAACTTGACATGAACACGCCTCCATAAGTTGACACGCCCCCTCTCTAGCACTGGGGCCCATCTTGTCTCAGCTGCCCTGAGTTCATAAATACACTCGTAACTTCACATCACTGAGGCACGAGGTATCTTCTCAGGGCAAACTTTGGGGTAAAATGGATCTCGGCACCAAGCAGGCAACTTACAAGTCAACTAAGCTTTCCTGACAACTCGCCTTCTGTTATTCTAGCAGTATGGTCTATTTCCAATTTCTGCACTATGAGATCACAGCTGTGCCTAATCTGCATAATTACAGACAAATGTGTTTTCTGAAGCAACGACACACAACCATTTGATTGGCCGGTAATGAGCAGCACAGCCACCAGTCCTCTTGTCTCTTCTGATGTCCAGAGGTTAATGCAGATGAGTGGAAACAAATGTTTGTGACACCTCTGCACAGACACAGTGAAAGGGAGATAAACAATCAATTTTGCCACAAGAGGAATTGGTATATAGCCAGCCCTGACATGCTGAAAGCACAATAAATTGGCTGTGACAGGCTGAATCAGTCCTCTCCATTCAACGTCCTGGTATAGTACAGCTCACAATGCGATTGGCTGTTGGAGCGGGGGACCGGTGCGTGAGTGCCATATTTATTGATCTGCCAGAGTCTTTCAATCAATTAGAGCAGAAGTTGCTTCTGTCTTTCAGAATGATTAAATACACTTCCCTGGAGTTTAATTACCGAATTTCAATTTACCGTCTTGCAGTCCCTATTACAGAAGATGAAATCTCCGCACGGTGTCGGAATGTAAAGTCCAAAAAGTAGACCAGTGGTTCCCAAACTGTGTGCCGTGGCTCCCTGGGGTGCCTCGGGACACATGCCGGGGTGCCCTTGGTTGGTGGTCCAGGATCAACTCAAATTATTAATGGTTAGTTATTAATGAGCAAAACCAGTGCTGGTGGCTGCCAATCATAAAATGTGTACAAACAGAAGCAAATCCTGCCTTCTACCACATAACTGACCCTAAGAATTGCATATACTGTAAACCCAATCTAAACATTTTTTTTTTGGCCTAGGGGTGCCGTGAAAAAATTCTGAAACTCTAGGGTGCCGTGATCCAAAAAAAGATTGGGAACCCCTGAAGTAGACACCATCGGAAAGGTCAGGACATCGTTGACAGCATTTTGAATAAAATTCCGGGACATTTTGCTGTTTGGGGACAGTTATCAAACGGATGCAAAATAAAATGAGTGGTTACTAACAAATAAGATTTGTTTAGTTCTTTGGGTGTAAGCCTGTGAATGGATTGCAAAAAGTTTGCAGATCTGTGACCAGCTGCAAATCCATTTGCAACTTCAGCTCCATCGAATTATTTTCACAGTGTGCACAGTCTGTGCGTAGCCCAGGACGGTGCTATAGAAATCGCCTGATCGTGCCGGAGTTGACGTCATCGATCCACCCTGAAAACACCTGGGCACGCCTGTGCTTTAGCTGACACTCCCAGAAAACATCCAGGGCACAGCCACAAACGCCGGCTTCCTGTCAATCAACTTTCGAATGGTTTGCGATTAGAAAAGATGCTGGATTGCCTTGTGCGCGCATTTTATTATCTGTACGCATGTGCAGCCATTCCGTGATCACCCAGCCTGGGAAGACGCAGTCCAGCGATCAGCTCTGAACAACCACCTTTACTCTTCACAAAACAATTTGCAGATGTAACATGTAGAGAATTAGATTTGGGTGAGTTATTTTGTTTCTGTGCAGAGAAAAGGCTGACTGCTTTATTTTTACACTGCAATATAGATCTCACTTTGAAGTAAAACCCCACCCAAATCTAATTCTCTCTGCACATGTTACATCTGCCCCACCTGCAGTGCACATGGTTTTGTCCATCTAAGAAGGATTTTGTCAGAAAGATTTGCGTACTTTCACGGCTCCCATCGCATGCCATCGCATGCCATATGTAGTGGCATGCGATGGCATGCGATGGGATGCGATTTTCCCGTGTTTTTAAGCATTTTTATAAAATTGCACACGATCGCATCGCATGCGATCGCATGAGATTGCATGCGATCTGATGCAATGTCATTTTTCACAGAAATAATGGACATGAGTTGACATCATGTAAAATGCACCCCAAATGTAATTTTTCACACTGTACCACCCCCACTATCAATGCCAACCCGAAGCGTGGTGAGCGGCGGCGGTACGCGTCCTACCACCTTTTCATACCCCCACTATCCACGTCGGCGTGGAGTTGAGAATAGAAAGTGTGGCGAGCGCAGCGAGCCACCGAGCCCGAAGCGTGGCGAGCGCAGCGCGCCCCGCGAGGGGACGCGGATACCTTCACAGGTATCCGCGTCGCGGGCTTCACAGGTATCCGCTCGCCTCGCTTCGGGCTTGGTGGCTCGCTGCGCTCGCCACACTTTCTATTCTCAACTCCACGCCGACGCGGATAGTGGGGGTATGAAAAGGTCGTAGGACACGTACCGCCGACCCGCTCGCCACGCTACGGGTTGGCGTTGATAGTGGGGGTGGTACAGTGTGAAAAATGACATTTGGGGTGCATTTTACATGAATTCAACTCATGTCCATAATTTCTGTGAAAAATGACATCGCATCGCATCAGATCGCATGCGATCTCATGTGTTCGCATGCGATGCGATTTTTCCCTGTACGATGCACATCGTGGGAGCCGTGAAAGTACACAAGTACCGAAAGAGTGAACTAGAATAAGGCCCAAGGACACATAAAACACACACACACCAACAATACATTCAGGATGCAGTCAGCAACCCGGTGGTTTGGATGCCGCATTCACTGTCGCCAACATCCTGACATCATTCAGAAGACTGCGGACGGAACATTGAATGGTTGTGGATGGCGAAGACGAAATACAGACAGCTGGCATCCCAAACGGTGGGTACGCGGGCCAGGGTAACGGGATGGGGAGGTGCTTAGGCACTACTGGGAGGACTACCGGTGGGAGGGGGGTGAGCCTCAGGCTGTGGGAAGGGGCGGATTGCTTTAGGCACACATAGGCAGGGCTGCCATCAGGAATTTTGGGGCCCGGGACTGATTTCCAGTCTGGGCCCCCCCCCATGCCGGGCACCGTGGAGTTGTCCACGGCGGTTGAGCTGTCAGTGCGGGAAGTAGATTTATTTGTACATATCTCGCAGTATGTAGTGCTGTTACACACGGACCCCCACCCCCATCCCCCCCCTTATCTCGCTCCACTTACCGTCTGACTCAGCAGGTCCCGAAACACAGCCTGGCTTCTTCAATGCAGTACACCACGGCCAATTAAAATGCAGCACCAGCTGGTGAGCCAATCAGAGCTAGTGTACCGGCAGCCGCTCTGATTGGCTAATGGTACACAAGCTCTGATTGGCTCAAAAGCCGGTGCAGCATTTTAATTGCATCATTTTAATCCTGCATTGAAGAAGTCTGTGCTTCGGGACCTGCTGAGTCCCGAGGACCGAGTGCAGCGCAGGCAGCACAGCGGAGAGTTGCAGTGGGCAAAATGAGCTGCCTGGGCCCTTCCAGAGGCCGGGGCCCGGGGCAGCTGTACCCACAGCACCCCCCTAACGGTGGCCCTGCACATAGGGGAATTATAGTTAGGTTGCAGAGTGGGAGGGCTAGGTTTAGGATGTGTGGGGGTTAGAGTTTGGTACCAGCAGGGAGGATTAGGGTCAGGCTGTGTGTGTGTGTGGGGGGGGGGGGGCAGTAGCGCACGCAGGGGGGGTTTATGAGTACCCAGAAATCCCCCCAGGAGTCTAACGGCCCTAGGCTGAAAGCTGAGGGTCCCCTCTTTCCATGGTACAAGAATTTTTAAAATCGGCCCTTGGGAACCGGAGATATCTTACTTCAAAGCAGTGGTCCCCATCCAAGCCTGTTAATTGCTCTTCCCAGTCAGATATTTCAGGTCCTGTCTGACTTAGAGTTTTTCTGAGGGTAGATTCCAAAAGCTGGGACTCTCCCCCTTTGAGGGACACCAGTAGCTTGTCTCTACTGTGCCCAGAATTAGAGATATCAGCCTTCCAGCAGCTGGTTACTGCTCCAGCTCCACACACCTGGTATGTAGTTTTATCTTCTCGTTGGCAGATTGCTCTGCCTCCTGAACTCTCATCCCCTAGTCCCCAATACCATTTGGTAGGTGGGGTTCTCTAGTTTTTAATTCCATTTCAAATCTTAGAAATCTATATCTGCGAACTGGAGATATCTGCAGTCAAGCAAGCTGTCCTCCCACCAGAAAATTTTGAATAATAAGCCCACTCCACTATACACCCCCTCCTCTGCGTATTAAACATCCTCTACCACCCTGGAAGTTATGTATCAGGGCCCCTTCATTCAGCCCAATGCCCCCTTCTCCCACCCCATCTCCCACCATCTGTGCAGTAAAGGGGTAATTGCAGGCCCTACATGCTGAGCGGTTGATATAATACCCCCTGCCACCTGGGGGACATCAAAGCTTCCCCCACCCCTACCGCTGGAGGATTGGTAGGGGCCCCAATACATTGCTATGCCCAGGGGTCTACTCTACTGTTGACGCCCATGTATGTGTGTATATATATATATATATATATATATATATATCATTATTATTTATATACATTTGGTCTATCTATAATACTTTAACTGACCCGGCATATACTGGGTCACCTAAGTGTCCATCTCCGTGCTTTTCTCCGCCCGTCTGGAAACCCCCTTCTGAAAATCCTGCGTTTGCCACTGCCGGGGGGGGGGGGGGGGGGGTAGGAGTAAAGGAGGCAGGGGGAAGGTAGATATACTCACCTGAGCTGTCAAAATTCCCCTCAGAATGCCAATGCCATCATTCTAACCGCCAGCCATCCTTATGTATCCCCCTACATTCAATTATCAATTAACAGCCAACATGATTATGACAGGGGCTCCCACGGAAATCCAGCCACGGAACCTGATGGCCAGCCGGACCTCGCTGCTCTATGTTAGAAGTTAATAAATGAAAGAAATACAGTTGCATTATTAATATGAACCATTTTCGCATCTATTGTATTTCTGTTATTGATTGTGAAATGATTGATGAGTGCACTTGATAAGTGGCATTGTTCTCATCGCTCTCAAACATTAATCTAATAAAACCTTGATACCTTGGCATTAAATGAAGTACCGTGAGACTATTTATATACAGATGATAGGGAGACTGCTGGCAGCCATTCCTTCTGGCACAGCACCTAGCTAGCAGCTGTTGTATACAGAGTATAGTGGTGTTATATTACTTCCATATCCCCGCAGCCTAACATGAGACTAGACGTCATCATAACACAGCAGGGTAACTCCCGGAGGAAGTGGAAGCCTTGGCCTCTGGTGCCAAGATGGTAAACTGGCAGAGCGGCGGAGGTCATTACTAGGCACATTAAAGAATATCCAGATCTGTGTCTAATTACCCCCAACCCCAATCCAGTTGTCTGGGGTAGTGCCGTAGAGGTCATTGGGCCAGATTCTCTAAGCTTCAAAAGTGATAAAATAGAGAGTGATAAAAAGTCAGCCAATCAGCTCCTGCCTGACATTTGTCTGTGACATGGCAGGTAGGAGCTGATTGGCTGGCTGTTTATCACTCTCTATTTTATCACTTTTGAAGCTTAGAGAATCTGGTCCATTATATATTCATAAAGTGCTAGGAGCTAAACTTCTACTGATTGGTTCCATAAAAGCAAAGCTAGCATAGGCCGGCGATGAAAGCCAGCTATATAAGGGGAACACAATTGAATAATTGGCTCATTTAGTTGATGGATCACATGATAGGTAACAATAGTCTCTGTAGTGTCATATACGGTGGTGGCTTTATAAGTGTAGTCTCCAGCAGAATGATTTACATAGGGTTTGTCAGGAATAAGACATTCAGCATTTCTGTTATGGCTGTGGACAGGATGATGACTCTGTCCCGCTCTGTAAGGTCTAATGTCCAACATTATTGACTTTGCATAATCTCTGCTGTTGACACCTAATCACTTTGAGGCTTCTTGTAGTTATACTGACTACTGTTGTTTATTTGCAAAAGGGATATAATCACATTTATGCAATGATGCAACATAAAAAAAAAAAAAAAAACATACAGGGGCAATTTAATCAGTAGGACGTCCTGCCGAGCACGCCACAATGTTTCACTACTTATCTCTGCAACTCTATGGGGTGTGAGGAAGAATTCGGTATGGTACGACGCAACCATTGGTCTGAATCAGGCACATGGCATTGAACTAACAGGCAAGATAGCTCATACCCCTTTCTTACAGCGTAGAAACAGAATTGTGATGATTATCTTCTAATAACATCAATCTTATGACAACCACAGTAATTAGGTCTACATCTTGAAATGGTCGACATAGCCAAGGTTGGCACTGACAAAAGGCAGACACAAGCTTATGGTTGACATAGACAAGGTTGACATGAATAAGGACGACGTGAGTATTTCATATTCTTTTTTTGTCTATGTCAACAAACTTTTTGGTCTTGCAAGGAGGGACAAATGCGCGCGGCCAAAATGAGGGTGTGTGGCTTGCTGTGAAAGGGGCGTGGCCTGGTATTGTGTCATCCCATGAGGCCACGGCCCCATTTTGCCGCTGTGGGGGCATGGCCCAGAGGCTCTGTGAGACTTTAGCCATGCCCCCAGCCCCTCTGGCTGCGGGAATAGACGCAGTGCACATGCGCACAGCGTCTATTTAGAGCTGGTCAGCAACTCGGGGGGACTCCTAACGCCCCCGCCCCCCTCCGTGAGACACTGCCGGCTGTGGGAGGGAAGCGGGACGTCCCCAAAAACCGGGACGTTCCTGCGGTATTCGGGACAGTTGTGACGTATTCTATAGGCCTGATTCTGGTTCACTTGCAAAAGCAAATTCTCTCTCTTTCTTTAATGGACAAAACCATGTGTACTGCAGGTGGGGTAGATGTAAAATGTGCATCCAGCCGCATATTTGTTTCATGTAATACCATACTCACGCCCAGCCTTTCAATAATCGATCGCTGTGGAAACTCACACAACAGCGATCAGCTCTGAATAACCCCCAAAGCTCTTACACCCAATCTCATCCGTATTGTATTGAATTTGGCACTGAAATAAAGTTTAACCTCTTTTAAATGTAATACGTGATTATAAAGCATCCTTAGAGGGAGGTGTCTCATAAGCTGATATCACCTGCGCCCTGGAATCTGCATATATCATATTTACACAAATTCCTGCTGATTATAATTTATTTATTAAAGGTTAAATCAACCAAACCTAAGAAATGAGTTTAGGTGGAGTACAGGCTAAACTTTAAGTCACCCGTTGCTGCTGACAATTCACAGTTTTGGGAATCGTCAGCAGCAACCAGTCCATGGCCCTTATTCTGATCGGTGCGGATATTCCCGCATTCTTACGGAGCGGTCCGTACGCCACGGTGTTTTGCCGCGTGCGGCCATCGTCCGTAGAAACGCCCACGTGTCCTCCGCATTCGGACGGACTCACTCTTTAAGAACAGGGCGTGTTTACGGACGACATACAAACCATGCGTGTGCGGGAGAAACACTCCGATTCTGCACGGTATTACAGAGTATTACAGAGTATGCTCGGGAATACCGCATCCGAACGGGAGCCAAGCGGTGCTACCGCACGTAAGCGGAGTATTTACGCCAAACAACCCACTATTATGTATATTCTGCAATACATCACATGACCCACTTATTCAATTACCTATCCTCATAAAAAAATGCTTCTTTGGAATTGGAATCAATTAGATGCCAATATATCCTTACAAGCATGCCTAACACATGCATTGCACACATTAACCCTTACAGCAATTGAAGCAGCAATGGTTTCAATTAAAGCACTGACAAGCGTCCTATTAGTGAGTAATGAGTAAAGGAGTAGATTCTATTGGGTTCAGGTGTTAATGCTTGTAGTCATTAGGCGGTACGTTCGCCTACCGCATGAACGAGTGGTGTCCGCAAAGCAATAGTACACTTGTGGACACCGCACATTTCTGCCCTTTTTGGTCGCGTGCATTCGGAGTGCTATCCGAATGTACGCCCCCCAACATAAGTGTACTCCCCCGTGTCCGCCCATGTTTCCGCCCCGTTTTGCCCACTTTGAAACTACGCCCATGTGTCATTCCGCATGACGCCCATAATACGCCCATATTTCCCGACTGATTGCGGTGAACAGTTTTGTACGGGATTTGCCCGAACAGGTACGGAGTCAATGCGTGGCACATGCGCGTTGCGTTCTCCACGCATGCGCAGACGCCGTAAAGACGCGATCCGAAAGTATGCGGTAAAGTACGCGTCAATCAGAATAAGGGCCCATGTCCTGTTACTGAACAGTTTGGACCCTGAAGTTAACGCCACCTGAAGATAGCATTGTACTGCTGTAGGCTGCACTGCACAAAATGTACAGGGAGAGGGTTCCCCCAGAACCCTCCCCAACACTGGCCACCGCACATGCTTGTAAAATGGACCACGCATGCACAGGTTAGAGAAGTGATGAGATTGCTGATGCAGTCTCATCACTCTGACCATATTGCAGGAACGGAGACCATGTCCCTATGGGAGCACAGTGATACATTTGGGGCGGTATAATTGCCTACTGCAGTGCTAATATCACACCCGATACCTAATTATATGCGGGGCATGCTGCAAAGTGCTGCTGATGTTCAGTACTTTGCGCATACGCCGGAAGTATGACTCTGCAACGTTGGGCGCACTATGACATCAGTAATTGGCAGTCTGATGATGCTTGGGGGCAGAGATGGCCTCAGTATCTTTACAGCATTGCGGGGAGGTGAGAGGTCAGGGTCTCCGTCACAGGACAGAGATTTACTGGCCTCTGTGTAGTAATGCGGTGGCCTCTAGTGTTGGAGATAACCCGATACTACGTACTAGGTTGCATTTAGGATCAGTAATGCATGGAGGAGGTGTGGGGCTACAAATGGTGACAGCAAAACATGCGAACGCAGTGGTAGCGGAGCAAGCATCCTGGCCCAAAGCATTGTTGACCTTTTAAAGTGTCGACTTTGTGCATGTCAACCTTTTGGGGTTTGAATGGGGTAACATGCTCGTTGCCAGGGGTTACATGCTCATTGCCAGGGATAACATGCTCATGGCCAGGGTTTCTTGCTCATTGCCAAGGGGTTACATGCACATTGCCAGGGGTTACATGCTCATTGCCATGGGTTAGATGCACGTTGTCAGGGGTTACATGCACATTGCATGAGGTTTCTTGCTCGTTGCCAGGGGTTTTGTTGCCAAGGGGTTACATGCTCGTTGCCAGGGGGGAAGATGTTCACAGCACACCAGCGCTCCTGCAATCCTGCACTTCTTGTTAGCTGCGGCCATTTTTGGATGCCCGTTTTCAGCAGATTACATGCAGATGGTCAGACCGCATGGAATCTGCCGAGACTCTGACCCCCGTGTCGTCGTATATTTCTCGCCATCAGAACAGATAATAAATAACACGTCACTGGCTTATGACCTGGATGCGCGCAGGTCTGTTCCCGGGCTTCTTACGATGTCTCCAAAACATTTGTTATTTTTACTTTCATCCTTTTAGATTTTTGTTGTGTTTCTTTTATTGTAAGACGTAGGAATGACACGGAGGCAGGTGGGGATGATGCGAGGGGCTTGCGTGCTTAGATCCTGCCAGTAAATGTGCGTTGTACAATGGTGATGTGCTAAGATCTTAAAAATGATACAGGCGCTCCTAAAAATTGCATTTATTGCTAACAGCTGGAGATGAGACCCTGCTGGGATAAAGGTGCTAGTCTATCACACCTTCGGCACGCCATCGTCCTCTGCACACCTGCAAATCATTTCTATTCATATATGTTCCTATCATAGAAACAAATTGTGTTTTTCAGACTTAGGACATTATTCTGGTCCATTCGCTCGCATGCCAGCGCAATGTTTTTCTGCAATGCGCATGCCGGTGGGCAGGGGGGGGGGGGGGGGGGGTGGCGGGCCGCGGGACTTTCCACCATGGGAATGCCTAGCGTTTCATGGGCGTTTCCATAAAAACGCTGGGCGCCCCCATGGAAATTGTCCGGTGACATGGGCCCCAGGAGCAGGTATCTGACATCACCGGATGTCTGCTGACCACCCACTTCCTTCAGAATGCCCACGCACATCTAAGATTACCTCAGAGCAACCTTAGATGTGCTTGTACCTTCCACATCATCATGGTCGGCGATGTTTTATGTAAAACATCCAATCACAGCCAGTGGGTGCACACATTGCGAATGGGTGGCGGCCAGGCCTGATGTCATGTGACGTCAACCGCTCACCCCTCACAGGCATCAACACGCCTGCGCTCCAAGGAAAACGCCCAGCATTTTCATAGGGGTGACCATAAAACTCTGGCCGTTCCCCTGCTCCAGCAGCCTGCCTGCCCCTCACAGTGTGAACGCCTCAAGTGTGATATTTGCCAAAGCATTTGCGCGGCTGGTTTGCATATGTGCAGATTCGAGCATGCACAGACCCCCACCATTGAAAACGGAGTCAAATTCGTCCCTAAAGAACGGGTCTGAATCGGACCCTAACTAATTATTTGGTTCTCACACATGTCTTCCATGGTGGTGGATATGCTGCCTACGCTTCCATCTGTAGGGAAATTCTCTTGCAGAGGTGGTAATATATAGATGTGTGTGTTTCCATCACATAGAAATCCATGGGTCTGGTATAGCTCACAGAAGATAGGCCTAATTCAGACCTGACCGCAGGGCTGCTAATTTTTGGAGCCCTGCAATCAGGTATACACCACCCAGCCAGAGTGAAAGCAAGGGGAAACCCTTTAAATAATTTTTTTGAGTAACTAGATCACATTTCCTATACTTATAATGGGAAATGTGATCTGGACAAATTTTTTAAGAAAAAAAAAAAAGAAAGAGGAAAACGGCAGTGAGCCCTGTGATAATAATGCCAGCTTCAGCCCCTAGCTGTCCCCTGATCCAGTGTGATCAGGCAGTGTGTTCAGCTATGTGTATCTGATGGACACACAAGGTGATTCCAGTATCAAAAAAAATCATATTCACCTACTTAGGGTCTGGTGATTGATGCTCCAATGAGGGCTGCTGGTCACCGGGGCTCTGCGCTGCTACTGTGACCCCCAGTGCGGTAAATTGATGCTGCAAAACGGTAGCTCATTTTGCAGCACCTGAGGTCACAGAAGCAGGAATCTCCGATGACCAGTAGCCCTCCAGAAGCTCCCAAAAAACTAGAAGTCCACTGACTTTTCTTGGCTTTTGTCATCAACTTTTATGGCAAGGGCAGGGTCAAGGGGGACATGTGTGACGGGCCCCGGCGATCTGAAGGGCCCCAGAGCCCGGCCGGGGCCCGTCTGTGTGTCACCCCTGTTTGGCTCAGCTTAATACTTTATACTTGTGCCGCTGTGCGCGCCGCTGCGCCGGGTCTCTCCGTCGGCTGCCCCTGCCTGCGCAGCGGTGATTGACACTTACTGTACAGTGTCCGCCGCGTCAGCCTAGCGTCTAGATAGCAGCGCGCAGCGCCCTCCGTCCGTCCCCAAGTCTCATCCTGTCGGCCGCGGGGCCGGGCTGCCGCAGCGTGCCGGGTGCTGATTGACAGATGAGGTCCGCCGTCCAGGTCACAGACAGCCGCTCAGAGGCTGAGCCTGAGTCAGCTGTCTCCTGAATGCACTGCGCACAGTAAGGATGTTACTGCGCATGTGCAACCTGTGTTCCGCATATTGAGGTTGGTTTTGGAGTCTGCTGCTGGCCTGCAGCGCCTGCTGTGCCTAGTTCCTGCTGTGGTCCTGTGCTGCGGAGATTCGTTCCACTGACTCAACTACACAGTTGGAACTTGGGGAAGAAGAAGTTGTGCAGAAGAGGTTTGTGTCGGTTTGGGATTACATGGGGGGGGGGGTCGGTCGGTCGGGGTGGGGGGTCGGTCGGGGTGAGGGGGAGTCAGGGGGCCCCAGAGATATCAGTGTACAGGGCCCCAAGATTTCTGTTGCCGGCCCTGGGCAAGGGGCACAGAGCAACCGAATGTTCAGTGTATTCCTATCACTACGAGATCTGAACAGCGAGAACACCGATTGTGAGAGTAACCACTACTGTAGCTAAATCCTGGCATCTGTGCCAATGCAGAGGTCATTGCTGAATGTTGGTGTCGGTCATCCAGACACTCATGTATGTGAAATCCTGGGATTTGATTGCTCCAGAAAGGAAAGCCAAAATGCCGACTTACTGCACAGCCTCTCTGTTTCCCATGTTCCGGCCACTATACATTGATTCACACACAGGTCTGAGAACGAACATCTGTCCCCTGAGCCGGAGGCCTCCAGAATAGATGTTTGTTGTTTAAATTACGGACCCCCACAACTCCTGTATGGGTTCCTTGTTAGTGGGAACATAGAGGCAAACAAACGGCATCTTTGTAGAGCAATTAACAGGATGCAGTTTTATACACTGGAATTACTGTACACTGTACCTACGAATGTTGCCGGAAGCCCCCCACTCGGATTTTCACCCCGTTATGGATCCCTCCCAGTAGTTAAAGAGTTAAAAATTGGAGTATTCATTGGGAGATACAGCTGAGAAATACTAGATAGAAAGTTCCAGCTGTTTATTGCAAAATATTGTTTCCTCGTCTGTTAGCTGACGGGGTCATTAAGTCAAATCTAGTTCCCATTATTCACGCTCAGCTGGGAGAGTTCTACAAATAAATGATGTTGATATGTCTAAAAATAGATGTTATCTGTAATTGTTATTAAGGGACTTCCGCCTGGGAGCAACAATATAACAAAGCAGAATCAACTCTTTGCGTGCCAATATCTCTGTGATATCTGCCTAAAATGCCGGCGTCTCTCACATTTGTTATATACATTCAAATAAAAAAATGTGTGGAAAAAGATTCTATTTCCTATATAAGGTAACATTATTGGTCATTACGCTGAATTAATATGTCTGCTTGGCAATTTTCACACCAATTTTGATAAATTCACTTGGCACTCAAAAGGTTAAGATCTGGGAAATGTAGAAGACACAACCTGGATTGAATTTACCATCCGTGCGAGGTATTAGGTGTTCATTTGTGAAATTGTGTTGTCAGTTTTGAGGAAAGTGAATAAAAAAAACGGTGATGACGGTATGTAGTCGGCATTCAAAATGTTGACACTAGAAAGTCAAAATGATTTGAATGTGAATATGCACATAATGTTGACATCATGTCGACATTGTGAATGCCAATAGTAATTAATAAATGGCCATGTCTTGGACAATATATCTGAGGACTGCAATGGCCTATACTGTACAAAGAAGATAGACATTTCCCAACTGCAATAGGTACAGATTGAACAATGAAGGCCAAATTAGACCTACCGTGGCAGATAAGGGTTTCCAGGGCAGAGGATCAGGGCGGCCATCAGGAATTTTGGGGCCCGGGACTCGTTTCCAGTCCGGGCCCCCCCTCCTCGCTTGACTTACCGTAACCAGGCTCCTGCTCCCCCATCTCTCCTTCCGCTGAGCTGCAGCCCAGAGGTCCCGGAGCACAATCTTCTTCAACAGGATGTCGTGGCCAATTAAAATGCAGCACCGGCTGGTGAGCCCATCAGAGCTCGAGAGATAAAGTAGACGGCGATACAGAGGTCTATTTACTAAGCCCGGGAGAGAGATAAAGAGTATATAGCTAAAGTACCAGGCAAGACACCCATAACTGCCATGTTACTGGCTACATTTGAAAAGTGACAGTTATGGGCTGTTTGTCTTGTCCTTTATTCCCATTCACTGTATCTCTTTCCGAGGCTGAGTACATCGGCCCCATTGCCATATGAAAGTTCTACAATCATATTCATTCCCCATTCTCTAGTCCAATTGCGTCCAATGCCAGTATGAATATCCCCAAACCCATCAGCCCTCTATCCGCATTCATTCATGTGGCTGAGCTGAGATCAGCGCCGGCTGTCCTTGATTGCCAGGAATAGTCACAGCCTTTGAAGTTTTGTCCCTGAATATTTCTGACCCGAAAACTGTCCTTGTTTGCTCAGTATTTATAATCGTTACTGTAGCAGGGGGTATATCTGGTCCACCTGGGGACTAGCTAAAGGTAGGTGCCTATTTATAACCAGCTGCGTATGAAACGCAGATGGGGCATGAAACGGTCTCTCCATGTATTTGACAATGTGGGTTAGATGGGACAGAGCTTCGGGAAAAGGCCCTATCCTGGCCAATAGTGACAGAATGGTTGCTATAGAGGCTTATTTTATAGGCAGAAATGGAGGGATTGCCGCAGATCAGTGGCGTAACTATAGCACCGCAGCCCCCGCGACCGCGGGGGGGGTGCTATGCATGTGCGGGTGCCGGGGGCTGCAGTGCATTTAGCAGACAGTTCTCTGAAACTGTCTGCTGTATGGGACCGGACATTTTGTGGTGGTCCTCATAGCAGAAGAAGGGAGCCGGGACCAGCGCGTACGTACTGAACACAGGTAAAGACTGGGGATGGGGGGGTTTGCGGGGGTTGGTGCAGCGTGCGGCGGGCCGAGGGGCGGGTGGGTGGCTGGGCGCCCTCCCTTTAACGGCGGGGGGGCGCCCAAAATGTAGTTACGCCGTTGCAGCAGATATAAGCATCGTATCAGGCCAGGTTTTAAGAATATCCATGTTTGAGCAAAGATGGTTGCATTAAATTGGCTGGTGTACTTATTAAGCCACCCAAGCTCAAGCACGGATAGATATCCTTAAACCCTGGACTGGGAGGGTAAATTGGTAACTGAGTTTGGGAACCACTTGGTTAGGTTAATCATTTGGGCCCATACGAGGTGCCAACTGATACAAAGTGTGGTCACAGGGCCGGATGGTCGACACAAGCATTAGGTCGACAATGGAGAGGTTGACGGTCAAAAGCTCAACATCAGTTTTTCATATTTTTTTGTCGGCCGTAGTGGATAGTAAGGTAAGTCATGTGTCATCCTAAGCCCTGTCGACCACTAGTGGTGGACCTACTGTATGTCGATCTTCAAAGTGTTGACCTAGCAACCATATCCCAACAGAAAAAGGGTCAGCAATTTCCATTCTTGATTAACCTTGATGGTGTGAAAATATCACCAACCGTTGTGGTCACCCCTGCTTTTACAATTCACCGGGCCACAAGTCAATCAAAGCCCAGGGGCGGGATTTCCCAGGAGCAACGGGGGTGGAGCAAGGATCTGTGTGCTGACACAGTGGAGGAAAAAAACCTCCAACAACATTTAATGATTCTGTATAGCTGATGTTCAGAAACCATCCGGTTTTCCCTCACCGATGGTAAAAGTAAAAATGTTTTTGGGTTATTTTCTTCCATGATACATCAGTGCCATTCCTAATTTTCCTAGTTAGGCATTCTTGCAGTGCCGTAACTACTAAATTTGCACCTACCCCCCACATTTCGGCAGCCCCCCCCCCCCCCAAATTTTGGCAGTGACCCCGCCCCCCACATCCGCCGCCGGTCTTGTCTGTGGTCCCGGCGCTCCTCAAACTACTGCCAATGAAAACTGACCGTCACAAAATGGCTGCTCACACTTTCTCAGCACCTCCCCATCACCGAGGGGTCTATTGATACACCGCTGCATTCTTATGCACGTCCACAGGAGGGAGCTCCACCTTTGGTGCCGCCAGGTACAGCAACCAATCAACTTCAAGCTATATTGTTTGAGATCAACAACTTTCCACTGTATCGCTCTGAAAGTCTTGATAAATCCCCCCCTCTGAGCTTAACACACCTAAAAACTGACCACTGTCTAATGAGTCCAAATCCACCTCTTAAGAAAGTAAGGGCTCCCGTCCTACAATCCTTACGCTGTTCTCCGACTAATAACTTCGTGTTCCGTGTAACATAGGGAGTCCTGTATAGTGAGTGTTCTACGGTAACCAAGTAACAGACACAAACGTTCAGCCACCTCCCACCCATTCATGACTCCGAACACTAATCCATTTTGTAACCTACTATAAGAACAAATGTTCAGAGGACCCCCTTCCTCCTCGATGGAGCCCCAGAGTTCTCCATATAAAGAGGACAGCAGAAAAACATGGAAAAAGGAGATGAGAAAGGACAGCTTTATACCCAGCCGGAGCCCAGTCCCGCAGACAAGCGCTGCTCTTCTGTATTACGCATTTTGGGAGTGGAAAAAAAAAGGGGAGAGAAATGACTGTAAGGAGGGTGGCCGGTTTACACTGTGCTCTGTATTCACTCACCCCAAACACTGCCTCATTCATAACCTCGCTGGCCTGGAATCTGTACCCGGAATATTATCCCAGAGCAGGGAGGGGCCGGAGTGGGGCCATAGGACACTGACATACAGCACAGGACAGGGAATGCAGGGAGGGGAATTAGGGATGACGTCCCTGGGTCAAAAATGTCTACAGTCACTAGGCCGACCACTAATGGTCGACACATGGAAATGGTCGACATACCATTGGTCGGCATTGACAGAAGGTCAACACAGCTTGAGGTCGACATAGGCATGGTCAACACTCAAAATGTCCACAGGAGTAAAATCTAATGTTTTTTCATGATTTTCTGTTTTTTTGGGAACTTTTCATACTTCACCATCCACGTGGACTATGATTGGACCATAAAGTGTGCCGAGCGCATCAATATAGGAGTGAGGCACCTGGCCCATAGCATGGAAGCGTATGCGGTACATGAATAGGGTGTCCACGACACCCCAAAAAATGGAAAAATCATGTTAACCATTTTATGTGCCAACCTTTTCTCTGTCAATTTTTTGCATGTGTTTACCAAACCTACTGCCAAATAGCTGAACATTCGGTGGTAAATGAACCGGTTGGGAAGTAAAAATTCAGTCACAGGCACCGCTCAGACATCCCCCCCCCCCCCCTAGCTACTAGCTCCAGGGTGGCAGAGTCTGCTGCAGGTAGCTGGTACAGCGTTCCTGAGACTTGGCTGTTCCCCTAATTACCCAATCTCCAGTTGGGGGTGTGGCAGAGTCTGCCACAGGTAGCCGGTATGGCATTCCTGATTCTTGGCTGTTCCCCTAATCACCCAATCCCAAGTTGGAGGTGTGGCAGAGTCTGCTGCCACACCGGGAACACGTACCCGCCGAGCTGCACAGCGCCTAGGCAGCCATCTGCGGCGCCACTGGTCATTGCATCAGCCGGGTAGGTAATAATACAAGCAGAGACAGTACAGTTATCACACAGGGAACACACACCCGCCAAGCTGCACAGCGCCTAGGCAGCCATCCGCGGCGCCACTGGTCATTGCAGCAGCCAGGCAGGTGACAAAATGAGCAAAGACAGCACAAATTAAATCAGGGACAGTACAGTTATCACACAGGAGACATGGGATACATATTGCTGGGTGCACAGTTCCTAGGCAGTCATTTGCGGTGCCATCTTAAAGGCCTCACCAGGCCATCCTCCTGTATGGAGAGCCAGCGCGGGCAGCGGCCGGGGAGGGGGGAGAGTCAATGAGGCTTGGAGTCCATGAGGCTGGGGGGCTGGTTCAGTCAGTGAGGCCACGGGCCTGGGATAGTGATAGATAGTGAGGCCTATGGCTAGGCCCAATCTCTGGAGCCATACCTTCTCCCGGGCACCACGTTCATCCAGAGATCCGAGGGGCCGGTCGGGCTTCCCAGGGCTCCCAGACAGGGCCTGCCTGGAGTCTCCTCCACAAGTGCGTCGGGGCTGTTCCCCTTATTAGCCAATCCCCAGTTGGGCGCGTGGCAGAGTCTGCTGCAGGTAGCCGGTACAGTGTTCCTTAGTCGGGGCTGTTCCCCTTATTACCCAATCCCCAGTTGGGCGTGTGGCAGAGTCTACTGCAGGTAGCCGGTACAGCGTTCCTGAGACTTGGCTGTTCCCCTAATTACCCAATCTCCAGTTGGGGGTGTGGCAGAGTCTGCCGCAGGTAGCCGGTATGGCATTCCTGAGTCTTGGCTGTTCCCCTAATCACCCAATCCCAAGTTGGAGGTGTGGCAGAGTCTGCTGCAGTTAGCCGGTGCTGTGTTCCTGAGTCTGGGCTGTTCCCCTATTACCCAATCCCCAGTTGGGGGTGTGGCAGAGGCTGCTGCAGGTAGCCGATGTTGTTTTCCTGAGTCTGGGCTGTTCCTCTAATTACCCAATCCCCAGTTGAGGGTGTAGCAGAGTCTGCTGCAGGGAGTCGGTACGGCGTTCCTAAGTCTGGACTGTTCCCCTTATTACCCAATCCCCAGTTGGGGGTGTGGCAGAGTCTGCTGCAGGTAGCCAGTGCTGTGTTCCTGAGTCTGGGCTGTTCCCGTATTACCCAATCTCCAGTTGGGGGTGTGGCAGAGTCTGCTGCAGGGAGCTGGTACGGCATTTCTGAGTAGGGGCTGTTCCCCTAATTACCCAATCCCCAGTTGAGGGTGTGGCAGAGTCTGCTGCAGGGAGCCAGTATGGCGTTCAAGAGTCTGGGCTGTTCCCCTTATTACCCAATCCCCAGTTGGGGGTGTGGCAGAGTCTGCTGCAGGTAGCCGGTGCTGTGTTCCCGATTCTGGGCTGTTCCCCTATTACCCAATCCCCAGTTGGGGGTGTGGCAGAGTCTGCTGCAGGTAGCCGGTACAGCGTTCCTGAGTCTGGGTTATTCCCCCAATTACCCAATCTCCAATTGGGGGCGTGTCACAATTTTTACATTGCCTTAGCATTATCCTTTTCCTCTTTCCCTGCATACAGATCCAACCTGCCTGCTGCACTAATTAAATGCAGCGCACCCTGCACTAATTATAATAATTGTTCTATGAAACAAATGAAGTTGGCAGTCCCGCTGTATTGGATTGTGTTTTCTCACTACAGTAATCTGAATGAGACCATTGCACGCTGGTGCCAGAATATAAATATAATTATACCCAAACAACTTCTTACTACCTGTGAGACGTATTACTCATTACTGATCAGCAGACGCCAGAAGGTCGTGAGAGATAAGTTACATAATTCTCAGGAGCTGATCCCGACTCTCTACACCCCCCTCCCTCCTTACCTCTTACAGAGAAATGAATGATATAATACTTTCTCCATTAGCTTCTGTTCCAGTTCATCTTCAACATCTAATAATAAACTTTTACAGATATTTTCTGCAAGCCACAAAAAGATGACAGAATTCCCTTATTTAACTACGTTTTATGAATGCAATATTTTTAGACGTTCTATTTCGGGAAGAAAACATATTTGCCTTTGGAAGTAGGATGCGATCTCGGACCAAATTTCCACTGGCAAATGTTACTGCTACCCCGTGCTGAAGATGGGTGCATCAGGCTCGAACGAAAGCCTGCGGCCTCCGGCTTACAACGGAGACATCATCTTCCTCCATCGCTGTGTCTACAGCTAACGATGCCTAAATAGGCCACAAATGATTCAAAACAAAAGTCCTTTAAGGCATAATATACAGAAATGTTATTTACACCAATTAACATTTCGCAAATGCTCTCACGTCTCATTGGAGACGCTATACACTAAAATTACTGATTGGTATTTCGCCAACATTCGATTCTCATATGTTCATTTGGTCACTGTTCATTAGACTAATAAAGTTATTATAAATTTGAATATGGACAGCAGTTTGTAAAAGTGTTTTTTTTTTTTTAAGAGAATCAAATGATTTCTCCTGCCTGCACAATTCTCAACCGAATTTTATTTACTTTGACGGAGACGGGGCGGGCGGTTGACATCCTGTGACGGTCTGTTTACGTACCCATGGGAACACCCAGCATTTTCAAGAGGACACCCATAAAATGCTGGGTGTACCCATGGTCCAACAGTTTCACCGCCCCCGGTCCTCCTTCCCCGCAACGGCTCACCGAAGCCGCTCTTTTCCCGGGGCATTTACATGTGCAATTACGCGCTTGCGGAGACCCCCAAACATCGGAACGGGGCCAAATTCGCCCTGTTCCGAATGAAATTGAATTAGGCCCTATGTCCAGCATAAGTATCAATACAGCAGAGGAGTGGGGTGTGCTCCCTCCAGCCCCCCCTCCCCTCCTCCTACCATGGGACACTGTGGCCCTAGGGTGACTTATACATACCTCCTAACAGTCCCGATTTTAGAGGGACAGTCCCGATTGTCAGGGCCTGTCCCGCTGTCCCACCCGCGGGCGGCAGTGTCCCGCGGTGTGGGAGGGCTGTTGGGAGTCCCCCCTGTCAGCTGCTAAGCAGCGGGGAATAAACGCCGTGCGTATGCGCACAGCGTCTATTCCCGCAGCCAGTGGGCTGGGGGCATGGCTAGAGGCTCACAGAGCCTCTGGGTCATGCCCCCATAGCGGCAAAATGGGGGCGTGGCCTCGCGGGAGAGCCGCGAGTATAGGCCACGCCCCCAAATTAGGTCACGCCCCTACGGCGCGCAGCAGCAGCGTCCCGACTGCTGAGCTGCAAAAGTTGGGAGGTATGCTTATAGACTGTAAGCCACAGCATACTATCAGGACTGGGTACCGCTGCTCCAGGAAGTGCTTGCTAGCCGATGCCGATGACAACTTCCTGTTTGCATTCCACATGTGCACCACAAACCCCAGAAATGCGGCAACTGCCCAACGGATTAATTAATAAGCCTGACTGGCAGGATAAGTCTGTCCAGTTAAGGGGGTAATGGGACGAGCCCAGCGGGGACTTATCCACTTTACCGGTGGTCAAATCTGCCTGTGACGAAGAAGAAAAAATGTCTATGTCTCAAACTGCCTATACTGCATGCTTGCCTGCCTTCCCCTCTCCTTCAGGGAGAAAAGGGATACTTAGGTCGACAGTCATTAGGTCGACACCGTTGGGTCGACAGGGTTCTAGGTCGACATGGATGAAGGTCGACAGGTGTCTAGGTCGACATGGGACAAGGTCGACATGGGTTTAGGTCGACAAATGCGTTAGGTCGACAGGTCGCGAGGTCGACATGGGTTTTTCACTCTTTTTTGAGCCGACATGTGCCGACAAGCGGTATTTCATGCCCTACCATCCACTAGGGCGTGGTGGGAGAATAAAATAGTGTGCCCGAAGCATACCGAGCGAAGCAAAACTGTGTCCATGTGTCGACATTCGGGTAAAAAAACTGAAAAAACCCCATGTTGACCTCGCGACCTGTCGACCTAACCCATGTAGACCTAAGGCATTTGTTCACCTAAACCCATGTCCCATGTCGACCTAGATCATACTTGCCGACTTTGGCATACTCCTTTCCGGGAGAAGCCCAGAGAGGAGTGAAAGGGGGCGGGTAGAGGCTTCATTTTGGGGGCGGGGCATGGGTGATGTGATCATGCCCCGCCCCATGACGGGCTGAAGCCTCAATTTGCGGGTCCGTGGGTGGGGGGAGGGGCTAAAAATGACGCGAAATGCTATGAATTGCGTCATTTAGCCCCGCCCCCTTCCCGCGAAAGTCATAGTTTTTAGATCGTGGGGAGAGGGGGAGCCGGGGCTGTAGGGAAATGCGGGAGACTTGCCCCCCTTCCCGGGGGACCGGGAGGGGGACCCGATTTGCCGGACCCTCCCGGCCATTCCGGGAGGGTAGGCAAGTATGACCTAGACACCTGATGACCTTCACCCATGTCGACCTAGAACCCTGTCGACCTAGTTGCCTGTCGACCCAATGGTGTCGACAATACGATCCACACCCAGGAGACAATGCTCTGTTCCTGGCCTTCCCTGGTAATGTAGGATTGCCAGCACCTGTGGGGAGCTAGGTAATTGATAAGAAAGGTGTCACCACAGGTGATGGCAATCGTACATTACCAGGGAAGTCCAGGAACAGAGCATTTTCTCCCTGAAGGAGAGGGTCAGGTAGGCAACCCTGCTATACTGCTGTCCTTGTATTTAATTCCCCCCTGGGTCTAGATACATGTAGAGGACATCCAGTATTTCAAAGTGAGGAAAGTAAAGTTTCTCAGTAACTTTTTTCCTTGCTTCTTTCAAGATCTTTAAACAGACCCCCCCCCCTCTTTCCCGTTCATCTACTCATCCCTATTTTCTAGCCATTAATTAGGATGATGCAGCTCCCTCTCCCTCTCTCTCTCTCTCTCTCTGCATTCGGTGGAATAATCAGCAAGGCTCAGGAGCTAATGTGGTGCGTGGGAAAAAGTTTGGGCTCCTTTGGCGCCTCCCCTTGTGTCCGATGCTTTTGATGCGAGAGAAGAATACGCAGAGAAAATAATGACAATTGTATCCCATAACAACAGGAGGGGGAGAGACCCGGTGACCACACAGTGCCAATGGCACAGAGGGCAGTGGCCAATCGCCAAGCAAGCTCTGAGCTGGGAGTGTTTGTGCCGCCTCTATTTATACACCCCTACAAAATGATTGGAATACTAAACCATTTTCCAAAAACAAAACTCGGCTATCTCACCCCCACCCGGCATAGAAACCAATCTCTCGGATGAGTGGCGAACTGCTGTTCGGAATTAACCCTTCAGTGGAGATAAACGTCTACAAAATCAAACAGATACAAGAGTTGTTTCATGTTGTAGGATGGATACTAAGAGGAGTAAGAAGGATTCAAAAACAAAACATACACTGAGGACCTTATTCTGGTTGACTGCGAATTTCGAAGCCCTGTGAGTCCTCCAAAAGCCGCCCGCCCCCTTCTTGTACGCCGCGATCCCCCGCTGGATGTTTTGCAATAAACAACCATTCGCAGCTTGTCTTAGGTCTGTGGGTGCCCTGTGCGGAAAGCGGATGGGCAGCTGACATCCTGCCTGACCCACCGGACCTGCATACATCAACGAATTACCATGGGAACGCCAAGCGTTTTCATGGGAACGCCCATAAAACAAATGGGCGTTACCATGGGTGCAACTGCTCGCCGACCCATGCCCGCAGTGCTGTCTGCGAGCGCCTGGAGAATAATAATTTGCCGTGTCTGCTCGCACAAAGTGGCTGCACATGCGCACAACCTTGCTCCCATGCAGGGAAGCGAACTTGTCTACCTTAAAGTTCTCCTCGCTCTCCGGGAGAAACCCAGAGAGGAGACTTTCTTCAGCTTTTCAAGAAGTGGGGGTGGAGCCTGTCATCGTTCAGACCTGCCCCTTTTCTTCCGGGAGGGGGTGGTACTAAATGACGCAATTTATGTCATTTTAGCCCCGCCCCTCCCAAAGAGCCTAGAATGCTGGCATTTGACCGGTGCTGGGAACCCACTAAATGCAGGAAGATTGCCCACCGTTCCGGGGGGCCTGATTTTTGGGACCCTCACGGCCATTACAGGAGTGGTAAGTATGGTAAATACTGGCTGCTGTGTCCTTCCACACCACAATTTTAACCTTTTGACTGCCGACCTTGCCATTGTCGACATAATGCTTGTGTTGACCTTCCAACCCTGTTTCAGGTGTCGACCCAAAGTCGATCTTAATAGTCACCATGTCCCCTGTAAAAAAGGTACATTTCTAGGGACAGATCTTTAAAACCTTCAAACTAGGGACAGCGACTGTAGAGCAGGAATAACACTGTAGGGACGGGCAAACAAAGCATAACCATGGAAAGTTCTCAGCGACGGGCCAACAATAATATTTGGCAAAAAGTGAACAACCTCGCTTGGTTATGATGATTAACATTGCGTATTTTAATTTTTGGCTTTCGTTCCTCGTAACAGGGTATCTGGCTAATTAAGCAATTATGTGCATGTGGTTCCATCTTTGAAATAAATATCGCTTATATGGGTATTGGGTGTAATGTAGCAGATCCATCCCAGCAGCCACAGGGTTAAATCCTCATCTGCTGATCGATGCATTGATATCTCCGTGATAAACTGCAAAACTCCGCACCTTGCTGGAGCGCAGGGATCAGCTGACCACTGTTCTGTCCTGTTGCCATGGGAACTCGCAGCATTGGAAGCGAGAGCCTCTCTCCTCCAGTGCTGGATGCAATGAGCAAGCAATCAGGACCCGGACAGGAGTAATGGGAAATTAGATTACTGGGTGGACTCGCAGGCGGTTTTGTCAGGTGCAGGTGTACAGGATACGGATTCCCTTATATCCTAAAACCAGGGATCCGCATGTCGCTTTCTCTTTATAGATGCATTGTCTATCATATATGGATGTGTGCGTACAGATGTGTCCACGCTCAGCTTTGCCGCGATTGTGAATATTTGTGCAGAGCTGGTGTCATTTTATCACTTTTGAAGCTTAGTGCATCTGGTCCAACAGCTTACAGGTAACACAGGTGACGGCAATCATATATTACAAGGGAAGTCCAGAAACAGAGAATTGTGTCCCTACTGGAGGGGGTCATGTTAGGAGGTGTGGGTACAGTAACCAGAGACACCAGCCATAGCCAGCGGCGTAACTATAGCACCGCAGCCCCCGCCACCGCGGGGGGGGGGGGGGGGCGCTGTGCATGTGGGGGCGCCGGGGGCTGCGGTGCTATAGTTACACCCCCCCAATCCCCCGCAGACTTACCTATTTCACTGGTCCCGGCAGCTCCGTTCTTCTGCTGAGGACCACCACAAATTGGCCGCCCCCATATAGCACACAGTTCTCTGAAACTGTCTGCTGAATGGGGGCGGCCATTTTGTGGTGGTCCTAAGCAGAAGAACGGAGCCGCCGGGACCAGCGAGATAGGTAAGGCTGCGGGGGATTGGGGGGGCGGGGCGTTTTGCATGGGCGGCGGCGGGGGGTGCTTGGCAGGGCGGCGGCGGGGGGGGGGGGTGCTTGGCAGGGCGGCGGGGGCCACTGGCCATAGCCATTCTACAGCTCCGTTACTTCTCACTTAGAGGCAAATGAGTGCTAGCTATATAAAACTTGTATGATAAATGGTGCTCCAGCCAATCAAATGGCTCCTTTAACTTACATCCTACGCGACCATGGAGTCAGTGTGCCGGTGGCAGGTGTTTCATTACAGGTGATGTCCAGGGCTTAAAGTGGTCCTGGAGAGTTAGGGGAACCCAGTTCCCCTAACATCCCCCCCCCCCCATTAGGCAGAGCCTAGACCAGTGCCAGGGAATTTGTGCCCTACCTTCCATAAAGGGATAATGGCTCACAACACACTGAAGCACAATCATATACACAATACACTGCATGTAGTGCCCTTGATTTATACTAAGTCACACAGTAATGCCCCTTATACACATAATGTCCACAGTTGTTCATCTTCACTTTACATCACATATGCCGTGCCAGAAGAAGAAGCCGCTGAGAACGGCTTTTCTGTTGGAATTACTGTTCAGGACTGTGGTGGAGGTGGAACTCAGTTCCCCTTACCATTAGAGGTGGTGGAACTCAGTTCCACCCAGTTCCCCCTCATTTTAACCCCTGGTGATGTCAGTCATATATTAGGAGGGAAGACCATAAACAGAGAAGAGTGTCGTGTTGGGAGGTATGGTAATGTATTACATTACTTATAGAACACATACATACCTGCCCTGGTACACACTGCAGACTAGAATGCGGAATGCTCTGTATGAGGTTTCATTGGACTGTAAGGGGTTACTATACCTATCGCTTATTACATTGAGCAGATGGTAATTGAATAGACTCTGTGTCAGTCTCAGGTTAGGAAAGCTGCATTTATTAGAACCTTATTAGATGTAACCGTGGGAGGTTCTGCATGTATCACCGCTAATCCTCTCCGCACACTGAGCTGCACTGATTGTTTTTTTGGCAAAATCATTTGGAGCGATTGGACACAGTTTAACAATTAACGTTCTGGTAACGGCGGTCTGTTTAATCGCCCTTGTACACCCATCTCTAATAACAAATATAGCGCTTCACTATTCAGTACTAAGAGTCTCAGATACAATTCGGATTGATATTCATGCAGTTTATGGACTGGCGGTTTTTGTTTGTTACATATATTAGTCAGGAGCAGTGGCGGTTTTTACCTATGGGCTGCAGCCCCCCCCCCAGGTAAAATCCGCCACTGTACTGAAGCCAGATGCAGTCTGTCAGACTGCACTGGCTTCACTGTGACTGGCAGTGACTTCCTATTGGAAGTCCGACCTGCCAGTCACCAAGGCAGTCCCATTGGGAGGTGTTCCCTCCCTCCGGGATGCCGTTGTGCGGGCTGCCGAGCAAATTCCACTATTGCGCATGTGCAGTACCTACATCAGTACTGCGCATGCGCCGGTCTCGGGGCCTGTCATTTGTATTGTACAGGTGTCGGGACCATGATTCCCTTCTATGGGCTGTTGCCGAAGCAGCCCATAGAAGCTGGCTGCATGAGCAGTACAGATGTTTAACAGATTGGGCTGACCTTTGTATATTGGTCATCAGATTGGGCTCACCTTTGTATCTTGGTCATCAGATTGGGCTCACCTTTGTATCTTGGTTAGGGACGCCAATCCCGGGGCATTTTTTCAATCCCGGAAATCGGGATTGAAAAATGCCCAATCCTGGGATTCCCGGGATTGACTTCCGTAATAGAGAAATGAGGTAGCCAGGTTAAACCCACCCGGCTGCCCGGCATATGCGGTGCGGCCGGGAGGGTGGCCGGTGAAGGAGTTTTGGGGGAGCCGGTGGGTGGGCGAAGCCAAGAGACGGTGGGCAGGCGAAGCCGGGAGCCGGTGGGTGGGCGCACAGTAAAGACGTGTGCCAGGTATTGAGAAGGAGGGCGGGCAGCGCGGACGGGGCTGTGTGGCCTGCGCAGCGTGACCTGTGACCTCGTCACACTGCGCAGAGCCGCACTGCCGGGACGGGAGAAGCCGGGCAGCGTCTGAGCACTCGCTCAGACGCTGCCGAAATCCCGGGACTGGAAACTCCAATCCCGGGATTCAAATCCCGGCGTTTTAGGGGCCAAATCCCGGGATCCTGCCGATCCCGATCCCAGGATTGGCCACCCTAATCTTGGTCAACAGATTGGGCTCACCTTTGTATCTTGGTCATCAGATTGGGCTCACCTTTATATAGTCACCAAACATTTACTACACTTCC
Organism: Crinia signifera; assembly: GCF_055691185.1. NCBI lineage: Eukaryota > Metazoa > Chordata > Amphibia > Anura > Myobatrachidae > Crinia > Crinia signifera. Next base: position 21,408,835 of record NC_139224.1, read on the forward strand.
TTCTGTTGTACATATTGGAAGTACAACATCCTATAGTAATAGGATATTTATCCACAGAATACACAAGCACCTTTCCCCACCCCCCATCTGTCAAGGAAAAAAGAGAACTTTATTAGTGGTCTGCAGAACAACAGAGAAATCACAGTTTGATCCCCTGTTAAGTATCGGAAACTATTTATTTATTATTATTATTTATTAACAGTTTCTTATATAGCGCAGCATATTACGTTGCGCTTTACAATAGCAGACAGTGATACAACAAAACAGGGTATTTACAGACAGTCAAAATGTAGGAGGGCCCTGCTCGCAAGCTTACAATCTATAGGGAAATAGGCATTGATACATAAGGATAGATACTGTGGGGGAGATTCTCTAAGAATCTCCGCCCCCCCTTCGCATATTTAATTATCGCATATGTTGTAACATATGCGATAATTAAGGCAAAGGACAGCTCTTGCGTTAAGAGCTGTCCTTTGCGGTGGGAGTCGCCGGGTCCCAGCAGGTCCCGGCGGCTCCCCCCTCCCTCACACACCCGGCGCTGCTGCGCCGGGCTCTCCTCCTCCCTGCACCCGGAAGAGGATCAGTGCAGGGAGGAGGTCACCGGTCCGGGCAGCACTGCGCTGTGCTGCCCGGACACAGGTGAGGGGGGAGGGGTCGGCGCGGGGCGGCGGAGGGATGCGGTAGAAGCCCATTGGCTTCTATGGGGCATCGCCAGATTTTTCTGGCGATGCCCCCCGCCGCGTTAACCCGGCGGGGGATGCTTACAGCATCCCAAAATGCAGTAAAAACCCCGATAACGGGGTTTTTACCGCATTTCTTGTTTAGAGAATCTCCCCCTGTATTCTTTATTGCATCGATTCCACCAGAACGCAAGGTTCTATGACTGGTTCTGGAATTTGATAAGCTTGCCTGAAGAGATGAGTTTTTAGGGAACGCTTATAGGTTTGGAGACTGGAGGAGAGTCTTATTGTGCTTGGGAGGGCATTCCACAGAGTGGGTGCAGCCCGAAGAAAGTCCTGCAGTCGGGAATGGGAGCGAGTAATGAGTGTGGATGAGAGACGCAGATCTTGGGAGGAGCGTAGAGGTCGTGTTGGATGATATTTTGAGATAAGAGAAGATTTGTATGTTGGTGTAGTTTGGTTTATGGCTTTGTGTGTAAGTAAAAGAATTTTGGGTACTCTTTACTTAGTTGGGCGCCAGTGATTGAAATCGCGGTCGTCGTGGGTAAAAATCGCGGTGATCGCGGGCATCGCGGGTAAATCGGGATGGCCGCGATGCCCGCGATCACCGCGATTTTCCCATAGGGAACAATGTTAAAACGGCAGATTGACCGCGATTTTACTGTTCAATGCCTCAATGGACCCGATTTGGGGCCAAATTAACCCTTAAATGTCCCCCCAAATTTTTAACGCCACCCCACGATCCACGCCAACCCGAAGCGTGGCGAGCGCAGCGAGCCCGCGAGGGGCGGCGGTACGCGTCCTCCGACCTTTTCATGCCCTACTATCCACTAGGGCGTGGTGTGAGAATATAATAGTGTGGCGAGCGCAGCGAGCCACCGAGCCCGAAGCGTGGCGAGCGCAGCGAGCCCCGCGAGGGGACGCGGATACCTTCACAGGTAGACGCGTCCCCTCGCGGGCTTCACAGGTGTCCGCCTCGCCACGGACACCTGTGACATAAATGTACCCGCGATGCCCGCGACGGGCGCCCATCTAGGTAAAGAGTACCGAATTTTGTATTGAATACGGTAGAATACAGGTAACCAATGAAGTGACTGACAGAGTAGCTTTGCAGACGATGAACGTCTGGCTAGGAAGATTAGCCTTGCAGCTGCATTCATAATGGACTGTAGTGGTGAGAGTCTGTATTGGGGAAGGCCAATAAGGAGACTATTGCAATAATCAATGCGTGAGATGATGAGAGCATGGATTAGAGTTTTTGCAGTGTCTTGTGTAAGGTAAGGGCGAATTTTAAATATGTTTTTTAGGTGCATGTGGCATGATTTTGAGACAGATTGAATCCTAATAACCTGTTTCAATTGCGATACAATAAGTGGAAATAGGAGCTGCAGCATAGATGACACTGTGGTACACCGCCAACATCAGAAATTAGTTGGACACTTTACTAGAACAGTAATTTGAGTTATGACATTATAGTCAAAACACTGAGATGCTACTTCAAGGAGAACTTGACCGCCATTTATGGAGCTGGAAAGAAATTATTTCTGGACGTTAACTATTTCAGTGCTATTGTATTCCTTCTGCTTGGTGATGAAAGAGAGTCTAAGTTGGATTGTATTAATATTATGCAATTTAATTCTATCTTAATAGGGCCTGCTATCAGGTGTCACACTTTCTGAAAGGCAGCAGTGCCAGAGGGTAGAAGCGCCACGCCACCACCGCCCTGTGACAGCCTGCATCAGGAATCACTGCCTGAAAAGGGGGTGGAGCACCACGGAGGTGAAGGGTCAGAGCTACACATGAGTGAGGGGGTGGAGCTAAATGGATAAGTAGTAGTAGTACGTTTATTTATAAGGCGCCGCAAAGTGTCCGCAGCGCCGTGCATAGCAAACAAAAAACAAATGACAAGGTAACGTACAGGGTGTGTTGAAAAATACAGTATAAATAGGGGTGGTAGAAATAAAGTCAGCATCAGTTCAGAAGTAGGTGTCAAAATTGTCGAGGAGACTGAAGATGAAGTAGAGGAAGGGAAGAACAGGACAGGAGGACAGGTGAGGTAAAGAGGTAGGGTGAGTACGTGAGGCAGGAGGACCCTACTCATAAGAGTTAACATGCTAAAAATAGATGGGTGGACGAACGAAAAACAACAGGATAAGTAGGAACGGAGGGGAACGGAGGCAGGATAGGAGAATCAAAAGAGGTTAGGAGGAGGGATAGGCTAGTAGAAAAAAGTGGGTTTTGAGGGAGTGCTTGAAGGAAGTAAGGGAATCAGAAAGCCTGATGGGTGGCGGGAGGTTGTTCCAGTGCAGGGGGGCAGCGCGAGAGAAGTCTTGGACACGGGAGTGGGAGGAGGTGATTAGGTGAGAGGTCAGTCGGCGGTCAGCGATGGAGCGAAGAGGACGGGAGGGAGTGTGGATAGAGATCAGTGAAGAGAGGTAAGGAGCAGTGGAGGAGGAGAGAGCCTTGTAGGTGGTGGTGAGGAGTTTAAAGAGAACTCGGAAAGGAATGGGGAGCCAGTGAAGAGATAGACAGAGGGGGGAGGCGGAGGTAGAGCGGCGGGAGAGGAAGATGAGCCTAGCAGCAGCGTTAAGAATGGTTTGGAGAGGTGCGAGGCGGGTGAGAGGTAGCCCAGAGAGAAGGATGTTGCAGTAGTCAAGGCGGGAGATGACAAGAGAGTGAATAAGAATTTTGGTCGCGTCAGTGGAGAGGAATGGTCTGATGCATGAGATGTTGCGTAGGTGAAAGCGGCAAGACTGTGAGAGAGCACGAATGTGGGGGGTGAAAGAGAGGGAGGAGTCAATGATGACACCGAGGCAGCACGTTTGGTCGGTGGAGGTGATCTCTGTTTCACCAATGCTGATGGAGATAGTGGGAGAAGAGGGGATGTTCGGGGGATGGAAGATTAGAAGTTCAGTTTTAGCCATGTTTAGTTTCAGGAAGCGTTGGGTCATCCAGGCTGAGATGGCCGTGAGGCATTCGGAGACCTTGGACAGGAGTGATGGGGATAGGTCGGGGGGAGGAGAGATAGATTAGGGTATCATCAGCATAAAGGTGGTAATGAAAACCATAGGAGCTGATGAGGGTGCCCAGAGAGGTGGTGTAGAGGGAGAAGAGGAGAGGGCCAAGGACTGACCCTTGGGGAACACCGACTGGCTGCGGGGTAGTAGGAGAGGAGGAGCTCAGAGTGGAGACGGAGAAGGAGCGATCGGAGAGGTATGAGGTGAACCAGGAGAAGACCGTGCCAGTGATGCCAAAGGAGCGGAGGGTGTTGAGCAGGAGAGGGTGGTCAACAGTGTCAAAGGCTGCCGACAGATCAAGCTGGATGAGGATAGAGAAGAGGCCTTTGGATTTAGCCGATAGTAAATCGTTAGTGACTTTGGTCAGGGCAGTTTCAGTGGAATGTAAAGGGCGGAACCCGGATTGGATGGGGTCTAGAATGGAGTTAGCAGTAAGGTGGCTTAGGAGACGATTATAGGTCAGACGTTCTAGGAGCTTGGAGGCAAAAGGGAGGAGGGAGATGGGCCTGTAGTTGGATGGAGAGTTGGGGTCCAGATTTGTTTTTTTGAGAATTGGGGAGACAAGAGCGTGTTTGAAGGAGGAAGGGAAGATCCCTGAGGATAGGGAAAGATTAAAGAGGTGAGCCAGGTGAGAGCAGACTGACGGACTGAGACGACGGATAATATTGGAGGGGATAGGATCGAGCGGGCAGGTGGAGGGAGAAGCGGATTGAAGGATAGAGTGGACTTCAGCAGCAGTGGTGGGGTAAAATGAGGACAGGGGTTGGAAGGAGGGGAGTGGAGTGGAGATGTAGGAGGGGAGGAGGGAGAGGGTGAGGTCATGGCAGCAGTGATGGCAGTCCTGAGAGAGGAGATTTTGGTTGAAATGTAGGTAGCAAAATCAGCAGCTATGATGGAGGATGGAAGAGCTGGAGGAGGGGGGGAGAGCAAGGAATTGAAGGTGGCGAAGAGCCTGTGGGGATTGGATGATTGGGAAAGGATGAGGGACTTAAAGTAGGATTCCTTGGCCAGAGCAAGGGCAGAGCTGAAGGAGGAAAGAATGAATTTGAAATGGAGATAATCCGCAAGGGAGCGTGATTTCTTCCAGAAGCGCTCAGCAGTGCGAGAGCACTTTTTAAGGAATCGGGTGATAGGCGAGTGCCACGGTTGGGGGTTGGAGCATCGAAGGGGGATAGAGGAGGGAGGGCAGGCAGAGTCCAATGCCGAAGATAGGGTGTCATTATAGAGGGAGGTGGCGAGGTTCGAGCAGGACATGAGGGCGATTGGGGCGAGAAGAGGACACAGCGTGTTTGAGAAGGCAGCAAGATCAAGTGTGTTGACGTTGTGCCGTAAGACAATGCGCTTGGGAGGGGGGGTGGGAGAGGGGGAAGCAGTGAGGGAGAAGGAGATGAGGTGATGGTCAGAAAGAGGAAAAGCTGAGATAGTGTAGTCAGTAAGGGAACAAGAGCGAGAGAAGACGAGATCGAGGGAGTGTCCTTGGATGTGGGTGGGAGAGGTAGTCCACTGAGATAGGCCAAGAGAGGAGCAGAGAGAGGAGTTTGGAGGTGCCAGGATCAGCGGGGTTATCCAAGGGGATGTTAAAGTCACCAAGAATGACAGATGGCAGGTCAGAGGAGAGGAAGTGTGGAAGCCAGGCGGAGAAGTTGTCAAGAAATTGGGAGATAGGGCCAGGGGGGCGGTAGATTGCAGTGACACGGAGGTGGTAGGGGTAGTATAGATGGATAGAGTGAGACTCAAAGGAGGAGAAAAGGAGAGAGGGTTTAGGGTGAATGACACTGTAGGTGCATGAGGCTGAGAGGAGAAAACCCATGCCGCCACCTTGGCGACCGTCAGGCCTGGGAGTGTGAGAGAAAGAGAGGCCACAGTGGGAGAGAGCAGCTGGAGAGACAGAATCAGAGGTGGAGAGCCAGGTCTCGGTGATAGCAAGGAGGTGGAATGCTCTAGAGATGAATAGGTCATGGATGGCAGGGAGTTTGTTTCAGATGGATCTGGCATTCCATAGTGCACAGGAAAGAGGCGGGGTGGGTTGTGTATTTATGTGGATAAGGTTTTTGGGATTGCAGAAGCGAGGGGGGGGGGTCGTTGGGAGGGTGGGGGTGCGGGGGCGAGTGGTCAGGATAGGTATGGGATGGGAGGGGGGAGGAGCGGTTGGAGAAAGTGAAGTTGAGAGATTAACAGCCATGAGGACCAGAGGTGAGAGGGTAGGTTAGTGAAAGCAGACAGAGGGATTTGGGGGGACAGACGGCGTCTGTAGTAGATTTGCGAGGATGTGGTAGAAAACAGAGTGAGAGAGAAGGTAACAGGCAAGGAACTACTGTCAGAGAGGAGACAAGTGGGTAAAATCAGGTTGATTGAGTAATCCAATTAAGTATGAAACAACAAGTGAGAGGATGAAGGGAACAGAGAAGGTCAGAAGTGAGGCAAATGTGAGCAGGCGTGAAGAGGGAAACAGTGCAATAAATGTGTGGCAAAGATAAGAGAAAATAATAGTGAATGAGTAAAATGAAATACAATGTTGGTAAAAATATAGATAAAATGAATTAAATGTCAAAATTGAGCAACAGGTTACAATAGGATAGAAAGAAGATGAATATATTACAATAAAATAGAATATGAAGATTTAGACTGTGTTCAAACTCACCTTTTTCAGTATTCTAACTCACCTGCTTCAGTTTCAAACTCACAAGTCACTTAAGTAATCAAGCTTCACTTTAGTCTGCAAGCTTCCCTCTCAATGAGCACGCTCCCAAATGAGTTATGTCCCTCCTTATATAGTATGTCAGGCCCCTGTTACACTCAGCTCCTCCCCCTAATCTTCCTTGACACCTAGATTTAGCTCCTCCTCCTAGTATCTGTTCACACCTAGTAACAATACACTATACAGATACAGGCACAACCAAAATCACACTCAGATTTCTCCCTCAGAATTACAGTCTCTATATAGAAAGACAGATAAAGAATACAAGACAGACAGAATGCAAGATAACTCACCTGCTTCAGTTTCCAACTCACAAGTCACTTAAGTAATCAAGCTTCACTTTAGTCTGCAAGCTTCCCTTCTCAATAAGGGCTGCAGAGGCAGAGTATGTTAGGCAAGTTGAGCGAGAGGGTCTGTGTGTGGGCATTATGTAAGTGGCACTACTACTACCGTGTAAGAAAAGGAATAACTAGTAGCCTTGTGGCCTGTAGTTATAGGGCGCCTAGTAGGGTGGTTTTGTCAAGCTGCTCCTACTGGGGGGGGGGGGGGGGTGTCAAACCCCTTAGAGAAATACAATGGGGTAAAGGTGGGTGGAGCGCTAAAGTATAAGTAATTGGTTTACAATATATTTATATCAACATGGAAGAATTTATTTCTGTATAGATAAAATTGCTGATTTAGTGTGCATTTGCACTGGGTAAGGTATAAAATAAAGAATGCATACATAACACAATTTGTTGCAAAAATTATACACTATTATATCGTTAAAAATTGTACATTAATTAATGAGAAATAAAAGGATTGGGTCTGATACTTATTGGTCTGGAGTCCCGTTTTACCCTGGGGTAGGAGACGTTTTTGTGGGAATGGAGCAGTCCTTGGGTCAGTCCATATAGAGCTGGAAATTTGAAGGGTCCATAAACCTTGTTGGAGTCTTTTCACGCTGGAGGATGGTGATTGAGCCCCTGTTGAAGTGCGGGGAATCCTCAACAATGATGCAGAATTGTAATCCTTAATGTGCAGGTGGTGGTGTCCCGAATTAATAATGCTGCAGCTGTTTAGCCCATGTGGTGCAGAGGTGGAATTGGTCTCCAGAAATTGCAAAGGGAAAGGGGTGGAAATCAGACCAGAATCGCCCAAATAAAATCAGCAGGTGCTCCCTGGCGTGTTTCGCCGTCCAACTGACAACTATTTCAAAGAAAAGAATCCAGCAAGGTTTATGGACCCTTTCAATTTCCAGCTCTATATGGACTGACCCAAGGACTGCACCATTTCCACAAAAACGTCTCCTACCCCAGGGTAAAACGGGACTCCAGACCAATAAGTATTGTGTGCAGATACCGCACTCCTACTGTGGGTATTCTGTGTGTAAGCGGCACTCCTACTGTGGGTATTCTGTGTGTAAGCGGCACTCCTACTATGGGTATTCTGTGTATAAGCGGCACTCCTACTGTGGGTATTCTGTGTGTAAGCGGCACTCCTACTGTGGGTATTCTGTGTATAAGCGGCACTCCTACTGTGGGTATTCTGTGTATAAGCGGCACTCCTACTGTGGGTATTCTGTGTATAAGCGGCACTCCTACTATGGGTATTCTGTGTGTAAGCGGCACTCCTACTGTGGGTATTCTGTGTATAAGCGGCACTCCTACTATGGGTATTCTGTGTGTAAGCGGCACTCCTACTGTGGGTATTCTGTGTGTAAGCGGCACTCCTACTGTGGGTATTCTGTGTGTAAGCGGCACTCCTACTATGGGTATTCTGTGTGTAAGTGACACTCCTACTATGGGTATTCTGTGTGTAAGCGGCACTCCTACTATGGGTATTCTGTGTGTAAGCGGCACTCCTACTATGGGTATTCTGTGTGTAAGCGGCACTCCTACTGTGGGTATTCTGTGTATAAGTGGCACTCCTACTATGGGTATTCTGTGTGTAAGCGGCACTCCTACTATGGGTATTCTGTGTGTAAGCAGCACTCCTACTATGGGCATTCTGTGTGTTTGCGGCACTCCTACTGTGGGTATTCTGAGTGTAAGCAGCACTCCTACTATGGGTATTCTGTATGTAAGCGGCACTCCTACTATGGGTATTCTGTGTGTAAGCGGCACTCCTACTATGGGTATTCTGTGTGTAAGCGGCACTCCTACTATGGGTATTCTTTGTGTAAGTGGCACTCCTACTATGGGTATTCTGTGTATAAGCGGCACTCCTACTGTGGGTATTCTGTGTGTAAGTGGCACTCCTACTATGGGTATTCTGTGTGTAAGCGGCACTCCTACTATGGGTATTCTCTGTGTAAGCAGCACTCCTACTGTGGGTATTCTGTGTGTAAGTGGCACTCCTACTATGGGATTTCTGTGTGTAAGTGGCACTCCTACTGTGGGTATTCTGTGTGTAAGCGGCACTCCTACTATGGGTATTCTGTGTGTAAGCGGCACTCCTAATGTGGGTATTCTGTGTGTAAGTGGCACTCCTACTGTGGGTATTCTGTGTGTAAGTGGCACTCCTACTATGGGTATTCTGTGTGTAAGCGGCACTCCTACTGTGGGTATTCTGTGTGTAAGCGGCACTCCTACTGTTGGCATTATGTGCGGAATTGGCGCTCCTACGGTGGGCATTATATGCTTAAGCAGTGCAACTTGTGTGATCCTTATGTGCAGAGGTGCCTCTACTGCTGAGGGCATTATATGGGGTGGATTGGGATGGAAAACCATCCTGTGACATTTATTGGAAGCAGCCCTCATGGCGGCGGTTCTCTTGAAGGGGCGGGATCACTCCTCATAGTCTTTTCCTGTAGTTGTGTCTGCAACTTTATAACAATACCACTGCACTGCCCTTCTCTGGTGCCATGGGTTGATTATAAAAATTTAAAGTGGCCCTCGAAAAATGTCCAAACAAGAGAATAGATATTTAATAACAATGGATAAATAACAGTGTTCCGCTTATGTTTCCTGGTCGTTCCTGTTGAAGGTCATTGGGACCTTTCCCAGTGAAAAGTGACCTGCTTTGAAGCACCTATACCGAGACGCTATAATTACATGTTTGCGGACTATTTAGGAACAGAAGAAAGGAGTGACAATTCCAGAGGCCTGGAATTCACATATCTGACTTGTCCCCCAAAACTGACTGGATTCCAGGCAGAGATAAATATAAGGGGCCCAGCAGTGCTCAGTGACCCCCTGCCCTTTCCTTATGAGCAGAAGGAGTGGACAGGAGGTAGCACTAGGCAGAGTTACCGGAACTCTGTGGCTCTGTCACATTACATTAGAGCAGTGAAGCTTTTCCACTCTCAGGATTTTCACACCACTGAGCTGGCTTTTCCTACTGATGCAATGACTGGAAACATCTCCTTTGCTGCAAAAAGCAGTTCTGCAACATTGAAAGTTTGTTGTTCATTTTCTATATTTTACTTTTATTTTTAGGTGCCTGAGATAATCTTTATTTAAAATAGAATCAGCGGACATGAACAGTGGGGAAGCCGGTGTCCGCACTGATATAGTTATATTTATACATTCAAACTACGAGCGTAATTGCACTATTCTCTACATAGCATCTGCCTACCTATTAGCAACCCACCTCTTTTACAGGACAGTCCCCAATTCTGATGTCCAAAAGTGTATGTGGTCGGTTGAGACCCAGGCAGATCATAGCCAAATTCCATTCAGTATGGGAAATAATACGGTCAGGGCCATCATTGTCAAAAGTTAGAAATGCATTTGTTAGACATTGATAAATGTTAGACATGCATTAGTTAGATATTGGCAAAAGTTAGACATGCATTAGTTAGATATTGGCAAAAGTTAGACATGCATTAGTTAGACATCGGCAAAAGTTAGACTTGCATTAGTTAGACATCGGCAAAAGTTAGACTTGCATTAGTTAGACATCGGCAAAAGTTAGACATGCATAAGTTGGACATGCATTAGTTAGACATTGGCAAAAGTTTGACATGCATTAGTTAGACATTGGCAAAGTTAGACATGCATTAGTTAGACATTGGCAAAGTTAGACATGCATTAGTTAGACATTGGCAAAGTTAGACATGCATTAGTTAGACATTGGCAAAGTTAGACATGCATTAGTTAGACATCAGCAAAAGTTAGACATGCATAAGTTGGACATGCATTAGTTAGACATTGGCAAAAGTTAGACATGCATTAGTTAGACATGCTGGGTGTTCCCATGGGTGTAGCCCATCCCCGCCACCCCACGCCCACACTGCCCCCTGCTAACAGGCCGGCGAATAATCAATTTGCTGCGTTCGTTCACACTAAGAGGCTGCACATGGGCATAAATGTTTATGCGCACTAACAAAACATGGCTCCCCCGTGCGAATGCACAGATCAGATTAGAATGAGGGCCTAGGTTCATTTGGTTACAGCTCAGGGTGATTTCCTATTTCCCCTGTCGCTGAAATCTCTAGTTACATCTCTGTCTCCACCTCTGACCATCAGTCCTCATTGTATCCACAGCACCAATCACCAGTTACCATTTAATAGTCTTAACTCATCCCTGATGTTACCTAAGGAGAGGTGAATGGACAACTTAAAGCTTTATTGCAAACAGCGACACCTGCAGGTCAGATGAAGTAATTCTACCTCTGCTATAAAAATGTTTACACGTTTGTGCATAACTTTTTAAAAGTCCATCCATCAACAACAGGAAATATAATTTATAGCGAAATTAAATACATTGCTGCTATTTAAGGTGGAAGAGCGGAATGCAGGCACATATTCCTAATTATACTGAACAGTGTCCCCATATGACTGTGCTTTGTACTGTTAGCTTCACAGCCGCTGTATTAGTTCTTTGAAGTCTTCAATCTCTCCTCTTGTGGTTTCCAACGTCGTCTTCCAGTGTCCTTTCATATAATCCTCCATTTCCCTATCAGGAAGCCACAGACACCAGGCTCCTTGCTGAGTTTATAGGATATTATTTCATCTGGCTTCCAATTTAACCTTCTACCCTGCGCCTGCCGCAGCGGCTCGCTGCAACACGCTGACTGATCTCCCGGGAGTTGTCCTAATGTGGACGGTCTGTTCCCGAAGCACTCGGACAGGTTCTGCCAGTTACGGTTTAATATGATGTTGTCCTTGAACGCTTGTCTGTAAATGTGACATGACTGCAACGGATGGACGTTAGAAAGGCAAATTATTAAAGAAAGCCGTAAGAAGTTTATGGAGATAGTTGCAAAATGATTGGATTCGTGTGAATAATTTAAATGGGAGAAGCGTCGGTCATGAGAAATCTCTTGCTGACATCTGGTGGACAAGTTGAGAATAACAGCACATGTGCAGAGGTCTTGGGGGTAATTTAATAGGGGTTGGGATCATTTGGTCTACACTCAGCATGATGGTTGACAGTCATTAGGCCGAAATGGGTCTAGGTCAACATGGGAAAAGGTCGACATGGGAAAAGGTCGGCATGGTTCTAGGTCGATTGGTCATTAGTTCGACAGGTCGTTAGTTCGACAATGTCTAAGTCAACAGTCAAAAGGTCGACATGGGAAAAGGTCGGCATGGTTCTAGGTCAAATGGTCATTAGTTCGACAGGTCGTTAGTTCGACAGGTCATTAGTTCGACAATGTCTAGGTCGACAGTCAAAAGGTCGACATGGGGGTTTTTCACTGTTTTTTGACCTGAGTGCGCTTGCGATGCGTCGGGCACGGGGCCTCACTATGCTTGGCACACTATTTTATTCTCCCACCATGCCCTAGTGGATGGCAGGGCATGACTGTCGACCTAGACACTGTCGAACTAACGACCTTTCGACCTAGAACCATGTCGACCTATAACCATGTCGACCCAGACCCATGTCGATCTTTTCCAGTGTTGACCTAATGGTGTTGACCTAATGACTGTCGACCATCATGCTGTAGCCCAAATGACTGCATCCCTTTAATAGGACGAGAGATTCAGAAAGTGAGAGAGTTGGTAAGAAATCTCCAGTTTTTTTAAAGCGGCAATCATTTACACTTCAAAAATCAAACTGGTTTTGCAGTGTAAATGATTGCCGCTTTAAAAAATTGGAGTCTCTTACAAAATCTCCCACTTTCTGAATCTCTCATCCTATTAAATTTCACCCCTTGAATTTAGCCAATTATGGATACTGTATAAGGAATATGATTAATGTCATGGTAGTATTAAAAACTATTATTTCTAACAATAAAGTAACAGAAGAGGAGATTTATCAAATTGTGGAGAGATGCACAGATTGGAGAGAGATAAAGTACCAACTAATCAGCTGCTGTCTTCTCGCCAACATTGTTGTCACTTAACACATGGCCTTATTTTGGTTCATTCTTTCTGACAAAATCCTTCTTAGATGGACAAAACCATGTGCACTGCAGGGGGGCAGATGTAACATGTGCAGAGAGAATTAGATTTGGGTGAGTAATTTTGTTTCTGTGCAGGGAAAATACTGACTGCTTTATTTTTACGCTGCAATATAGATCTCACTTTGAAGTAAAACCCCACCCAAATCTAATTCTCTCTGCACATGTTACATCTGCCCCACCTGCAGTGCACATGGTTTTGCCCATCTAAGAAGGATTTTGTCAGAAAGAATGAACCAAAATAAGGCCCATAGATTCATTTTTTTATTTGAAAAATTGTATGGCATCGTATTTTATTGTACAAGCACCCTGATGGGTCCTTACAATGTTAAATGCCCCCCCACTATCAACGCCTCGCGGGGCTCGCTGCGCTCGCCACACTATTTATAATCAACTCCATGCCGACGTGGATAATGGGGGTATGAAAAGGTCGGAGGACGCGTACCGCCGCCGCTCACCACGCTTCGGGTTCGCTTTGATACTGGGGGTGGCGTGGTGGTGCATTTAACATTGTAAGCAGCCATTAGGGTGCTTATACAATTAAAAATTGCATCACATCGCATGCATCGTATGCGGCTATATGGCATGCGATGGCATAAGATGCCATAAGATGGAAATCTTGGGTGCCGTGCTAGGAAACAAGTACCGTATTACCGACCCCCTCTCCCCCTCCCTCCAGTTTACCTTCTTGCAGGTCCTCCTGGCAGGGCCGGTGCTAGGGGGTTTGGCGCCCTCCTGCAAACTATAAATTTGCGCCCACTCAAACTTTACAAAGGGAGGGGTGTGGCCACACAATAATGCTCCCACTCCAAAGTACACCACACAGTAGCACAATCTTATTCACCTAACACAGCACCAGTGCCGTAGCAAGCCATTTTGGTGCCATGTGTGAAAAAACAGGGCAAAATTGTAGAAGCGTGGCTTCATGGGAAATTGGCGTGGTCACATAAAAGTACCAATAACACCATAATCCCCATAACACATTATGCTTCACACCTCAAAGCCCATAACACATTATAGTAACCACACACAGTAATGCACATTATTCGTCATGATGCCCCTTGTACAATATGCAGAACACCATAATGCCCATTACACATTATGCCACACACTATAATTCCCCTTACATAATATGCCATGCACTATAATGCCCATATGACATTAACACACATTATGCTACACATAATGCCCCGAGTACTCCTGCATATGCCCACATTTGTAGCGTTGCTTATTCATAACACCCACACCAGTTGCGAAAAGTAGTTGCTCTGCTTACAAGTAGTGGCCACACCAGTTGCCGACAGTAGTAGCGCTGCCTATATGTAAGCCCATACCAGTTGCCGACATTAGTAGCACTGCGTAACCATATACCCACACCAGATGCTGACAGTAGTACCTCTGCTTATACATAACACCCACACCAGTTGCCAAAAGTAGTTGCTCTGCTTATACACGTGCCCACACCAGTTGCCGACAGTAGTACCGCTGCCTACACACGTGCCCACACCAGTTGCCTGAAAGTAGTACCTCTGCTTATACGTAGTGCCCACACCAGTTGCCGACAGTAGTAGCACTGTGTAACCATATGCCCACACCAGTTGCCGACATTAGTAGCGCTGCCTATACACGTGCCCACACCAGTTGCCGACATTAGTAGTCCTGCCTATACACATGCCTACACCAGTTGCCAACATTAGTAGCACTGCCTCTACACATGCCTACACCAGTTGCCGACATTAGTAGTGCTGCCTCTACACGTGCCCACACCAGTTGCCGACAGTAGTAGCACTGTGTAACCATATGCCCAAACCAGTTGCCGACATTAGTAGCGCTGCCTATACACGTGCCCACACCAGTTGCCGACATTAGTAGTGCTGCCTCTACACGTGCCTACACCAGTTGCCGACATTAGTAGTGCTGCCTCTACACGTGCCTACACCAGTTGCCGACATTAGTAGTGCTGCCTCTACACGTGCCCACACCAGTTGCCAACATTAGTAGTGCTGCCTACACGTGCCCACACCAGTTGCCGACATTAGTAGTGCTGCCTACACACGTGCCCACACCAGTTGCCGATATTAGTAGTGCTGCCTACACACGTGCTCACACCAGTTGCCGACAGTAGTACCGCTGCCTACACACGTGCCCACACCAGTTGCCGACATTAGTAGCGCTGCATATAGACGTGCCCACACCAGTTGCCGACATTAGTAGCGCTGCCTATACACGTGCCCACACCAGTTGCCGACATTAGTAGTGCTGCCTATACACGTGCCCACACCAGTTGCCGACGTTAGTAGCGCTGCCTATACACGTGCCCACATCAGCTGCCGACATTAGTAGCGTTGACTATATGTGTGCCCACACCAGTTGCGGACATTAGCAGCGCTGCCTATATACGTGCCCACACCAGTTGCCGACATTAGTAGTGCTGCCTACACATGTGCCCACACCAGTTGCCGACATTAGCAGCGCTGCCTATATACGTGCCCACACCAGTTGCCGACATTAGTAGCGCTGCCTACACATGTGCCCACACCAGTTGCCAACATTAGTAGTGCTGCCTACACGTGCCCACACCAGTTGCTGACATTAGTAGCGCTGCCTACACACGTGCCCACATCAGTTGCCAACATTAGTACACTTACACTTTACAATGGTGGCAGCTCATCCTCTCCTGTTTCCTGGTGTCCTCAGTCAGTCTTGCTCCCTTGTAGCTCCGCCCCTTCTGGTCTGTGTAGCTCCGCCCCTTATGCCAGTGTAGCTCCGCCCCCTTCCGGCCCCTGCCGATGACCAGCTGATAATGAGCCATGAGGGATCTCTGTGCCTCCGGCGCTGCTGCCTGTGATTAATTGTGACAGGCGCAGCAGCAGCTGGCGCCTACGTGCTTTGCATCCTCTGCTGAGTGGGTAGCACCAGCCCTGCCTCCTGGACCCCAGAAGGTAAACCCCTCCTCCCCCTAGCAAGGCAGCTGGACGTCCTTCCAACTACAGGGGGGAGGAGGAGGCGCTGGGAACAGCCTGCTTAGCTGTCCCCGGCGTAAGGGGAGAAGCAGGTGGCAGGGAGATGACGGAGACCCCCGCACACCACAGTACAGGTATCGCGGGGGGCCTTCGTCACCGCACTGCGATGCCAGCCGCATATGTTAGTACATATACGCTGCGATCGCGGCGGGCGGGTGGGCGGCGATGTATTTTAATACATCCCGCCTAGTATGTGCAAAACCAGCAGTTTCAGTCCTTGTGATGATACTGCTGGTCCCCCAGCAGTCCCGGGCATACCAGTCACCAAATAATGCAGGAAGAGGGGCTAAGAAGGGAGGAAAAACACAAGTATATGCAGAAAATATATACATGCACAAAATACATATATGTTGTATTCTGCAATCTCTACAATGCATTCTTGTCTACCTGGGGTTAAAATTATGCAAATCTCTTTATTTTATCCCCGCCCCCTCCCTGTAGACTAATGGAATTTCCTGCACTGGAGGTGGAGCCTGATGACGTCTGGTTCTGTCCCCGCCTCTCAAAATGCAGCTGACAGTCTCCTCTCTGGGACTCTCCCAGAGAGGTGACCTAAAAAGTAGGTACGTGTGCTACAATGCAACTATATATATATATATATATATATATATATACACATACAGCCATCAACCATAACATTAAACCAATTGCCTTATATTATACAGGCCCCCCTCATGCTGCCCAAACAGCTGTGACCTGTTGATGCATGGACTCCACAAGACCTCTGAAGGTGTCCTGTGGTCTCTGGCACTGAGACGTTATCAGTAGATCCTTTAAGTCCGGTGAGATGTGAGGTGCGGTCTCCATGGCTCGGATTTGTTTTTCCAGCATATCCCACAGATGCTGCATTGGACTGAGATCTGGGGAATATAGAGGCCCGGTCACCACCTTCAGCTCTCCGTCCTGTTCCTGATACAATGTATGCAGTGTGTCAGGGTACATTGCCCTGCTGAGGGAGGCGGGAAAGCATTGTAGCGGTCAGCAGCGTTCAAATGTTGATTTATTTCAATTCCGGACACAGTGGAGACAGCGGTCAGTGGGTTACCTCCCAACCCAAGAGCCAGATGTGGGGGGTACTCAGGGACACGTCTCTCTGGCACCCCCCTCTATCAAGGATCCAATCCCCTGCTGCCTGTACATACATGTGTGCAGTGCATTATAATGGCCCCCACTTCCTTGTGTACTGATGGCAGACCGTACTTGCATTGTCCTGTTAGGGTGGAATCTATTTTATTTGCCACCTACTTGTGCATGATGATACTATGCTCATTTTGAGCTACAGGATGACCCCTGCCCCCAAAATTCTAATCCGCTCTGCACAAACATTCCCCTCCGCCCATCGTTCTAGTCTAGGTGTGTGCCAAATTACGCTCATAGATTAGGGCAGCACGGACGGTGTAATGGTTAGCATTACTACCTCACAGCACTGAGGTCATGGGTTTGATTCCCACCATGGCCGTAACTGTGTAGAGTTTGTATATTCTCTCCGTGCTTGCGTGGGTTTCCTCTGGTTACTCCGGTTTCCTCCCACATTGCAAAAATATACTGGTAGGTTAATCGGCTCCCAACAAATTAACTCTAGAATGAATGTGTGTGCGTGTACATGTGGTAGGGAATATAGGTTGTAAGCTCCACTGGGGCAGGGACTGATGTGAATGTTCAAATATTCTCTGTAAAGCGCTGCGGAATATGTGTGCGCTATATAAGAAACTGGTAATAAATAAATAGATTGCAATCTCATTTGGGGCGGGATGTATTAATATGCATGGCAGCTGCCGCAATGCTGCCGCATATGTACTAACATATGCGGCTAGCATCGGGTTGCGGTGACGGAGACCCCCGCGATACCTGTGATGTGGTCTGCGGGGGTCTCCGTCACCTCCCGGCGGCTGCCAGCGTCCCCCTGCGTCTCCTCCTCCCCCTGAAGCCGGATGCTCCCCCAGCAGCCTAACCATAACTCTCCCCCCTTACTGCCTAACCCCCAAACCCCCTTTTTACAGCTATCCCTAACCCCCCACCTTCTCCCCACCTGCGGGCCTAACGCTGAGACCCCGGCATAATTACAATGGGGATGCCGGTTGTTGGGATTTAACGTCAGCATTTCCATCGATGTTGGGGTTCCAGCATTGGTGTTGAGGTCGCCGGTGCCGGGATTTTGGCTGCCTGCATCCTAATCGCCAGCATGCTGCCCGTGCTCGCATCGCCCAAAACCAGATAAACTAGATCACAGAGTCTTATTGGAACTGGGACAATGCTGTGACTGGGAAAAGGCAGCATACACAGGAGGTTTGAGTTGACCACATCCACTTTAATAGATATTTAATCAAACAAAATTATGTTCTTCTGAGAAAATGTCTCAATTAAATAGAAAAACCCATCGCATCTTAAGATTTAGGAACTGAGTATTTATTATAAACATCCGGAAAATGTGGGACGGGACGGAATATGAAGCACGTCTCCCTCCCGTATAAATCACGTGCCTATAAATTACGGGTCAGATTGACGTGAAAATTTAAGATGACATTTTCCTGCGCCATTGCTCGCTGCCTGCGAAATACTTCATAGCAAATAAACTTCAATAAACTTCAGATGCATAAGCTTCAAAATAGATATGGAGAGTGATAAACCACCAACCAATCAGCTCCTGCCTGACATTTTTCAAACACAGCCTGTGACATGGCAGGTAGGAGCTGATTGGCTGGCTGTTTATCACTCTCCATTTTATCACTTTTGAAGCTTAGTGCATCTGGCCCCAAATGAGGGATCCTTAAATGACAGAACATCTATTAACATTTCACAAACGCGTCTAAACATCTTATAAACTTTGCAGAACGACCGATGTTGTTAGGACTGATATTGAGGCAGATTAAGCTGTGGCGCCTCACAGAACACTCGTTGGTCCAGGAATGGGTTCTAAAATAGATCAGTTTTCTTATACTCCCGTTAGGGGGGCTGGTCTATAGTCTGCAGGACAAGAATCAGATTGGGATGAGGTAGAACATTTGTGGACATAGGCGAAATAGTGGTCAACAATGAAATAGCGGTCCAGGGTATAAATGTTAAGAAGGGAATGTTGTGGTCAGCGGCGTAACTATAGCACCGCAGCCCCCGACACCGCGGGGGGGCGCTGTGCATGTGGAGGCGCCGGGGGCTGCGGTGCTATAGTTACACCCCCCCCAATCCCCCGCAGACTTACCTATCTCGCTGGTCCCGGCGGCTCCGTTCTTCTGCTGAGGACCACCACAAAATGGCCGCCCCCATATAGCACACAGTTCTCTGAAACTGTCTGCTGTATGGGGGCGGCCATTTTGTGGTGGTCCTCAGCAGAAGAAGAACGGAGCCGCCGGGACCAGCGAGATAGGTAAGGCTGCGGGGGATTGTGGGGGGGGGGGGGGGGTTGCATGGGCGGCGGGGGATTGGGGGTGCTTGGCGGGGCGCCCAAAACTTAGTTACGCCACTGGTTGTGGTAGGATTATTTTATAAATGAAGCACACAGGTGTTAGGTGACCTAGCACCTGTGTGCTTCATTCACAAAATAATCCCTACCACCACATCCCCTTCTGAACATTCCACGGGAGCACGCATCGGACCAAAATCGGCCGATTTTCGGTAAACATCGGACGGTATATCGGCCGATTTATTGGAAATCGGTCAATCGGTCAAAAAATCGTTCTAGTGTGTGGGCACCTTTATTTATGCGCACATCTTATGATCGCAGATCTTTCTAGTGTGTGGCCACGTTTAAGGCAATACACTATGCAATTTGGGCACAATTTCACCGGATTCAGATAAATTGGGCCGTGAAATCGGCCCAAATCGTACATGTAGTCCTGATGCGAAGTCCAGGGGAAGCCGCTGCCGGGCAGCACCAGCGGCGGGAGCACTGAAAAATAAAAAGAAAGCCCATACAAATGAATAGGAAGCCACTGATTGGCTGAGAGATTGACTGAGAGAGGTCTCAGCCAATCAGTGGCTGCCCATTCATCATTCATTTGTATGTTTTTTTTTTTTATTATAAGTGCTCCTGCCACTGGCGCACTGCCCGGCAGTGGGTTCCCCTGCCCAGCCCATCGCATGCGATTTGTCACATGCAAAACTTGCCACATGAAGGGCCTAATCACATGTGATCCCTGGGACAATCAGGTCCGGAGGACAAGTCGGACAAATGTATGGGGGCCATTAGGGGTACATTTGCTAGGGGGAGTCCTATTTAAGAAAGCAACGAATCAGATTCTAGTTCTCATTTATTTTGTACAGATGGAGCGCCTGTAGTTCTTGGCCGGGGATCGCCAGCATGCCTGCGCTGGCGATCGCCCACGCGCGTCCAAGTTTACGGACGGCGTTGCTGTGGGTTGCTGCCCGTCTCTACTTCAGGGAGACGGGCAGGGATAGGGGAGACGGCGGGGAGGCGGTGTCAGAGAAAGCTCCATAGACATGGGACGTGCGCAAGCGTCTCGTGTGCGCGAGCCCCTGGAGAGACGCCCGCTGGCGGGGGCTGGTGATAGAGTCGCCAGCCCCTGCAAGGATGGAGCCAGTTCCATCTGTACCTTCTAGAGAAAGATAATAGATAATAGTCCTCCCCTTGGCACAGCTGGGTAACAGGGCAGAGGAATCGCTTCCTACCTTGCTCACTCTTAAGTTGGCGCCATCTTTGCAGAGATATTTGCTTTCAATAATCCCAAAGATCTCATAGGGAAGTTTGTGGCGCCCAGGCCAGTGTACTTGGGGGAAGGGTGGGGGAATACTTCTCCCTACATGTAGCTCAATGGGGTGAATTTACTAAGATGGGAGCTTGATTAAAATTGGGATGTTCCCATAGCAACCAGTCAGATCCTACTTCTTATTTTTGTACACCTTCTAGAAGATAATAGATAGCTCTGATTGGTTGCTATGGGCAACATCCCATCTTCAATAGAAATCCCATCTTAGTAAATGTCCCCATTAGTCCAGGATGAGTACGGAAGGTAATCTGATGGGACTGTAATGTCTGCGGGCCTCCGGTGCACAGGGCCACAGGGCGGTGAGCCATTGAGTCTAAGCAAATTGAGAAAAATATTTTTGATATGAACAATATTATACAACATGTAGGTGGACATGGAAAGGTTTATGCTTGTAGCTGTCAGTGCAGTTTTTATTAACAGCCATGTAGAAGCCTGGTTAGTATATATTGTATTAGATAACAAGGTCAAACAACTGAGATAGAGGTCAGGAGATTTTATAGCTATTGATTAAAAAGCCAGACGGTAAAATCTGTCAATACCACACATAAAGCAACAATATCTTCAAGGTTAGTATACACCACCTTGGCTTCAACGGATAAGCATAGGTAGTCAGTTATTTGCATAGTAATAATATACTGAGAAAGTGACATATATAAGTGATATATATATATATATTATATATATATATGTGAGTGGGTGCGGCAATCGTCCTTATAATTAGAAATCACGACAGTACAATGGGCCAGATTCTCTAAGCTTCAAAAGTGATAAAATAGAGAGTGATAAACAGCCAGCCAATCACCTCCTGCCTGACATTTTTCAAACAGAGCCTGTGACATGGCAGCTAGGAGCTGATTGGCTGACTGTTTATCACTCTTCATTTTATCACTTTTGAAGCTTAGAGAATCTGGCCCCTTGTCTTAAATTGCTTCGACGTTTCAGTGCTCTGTTCTTGTAAAGAGTAACATGAATGCATTGTTATACATTCCGTGGCAAGTTTGGATCTGAGGGCATTTGGGGTTATTCTGTAACAAATGGGAATCTTATGAGGGCTCCCAAAACTTCTGGCGGGTCCAAGTGTTGGGTAAAGTGACCACACGAGGGTACGTAGCTAGTGGCTACACACCCTCATTCAGTATGTACCTATGTTGCAACAGTTGGCAAGGTCATGGCATTGATAGAGGAGTACATACAGCTCCCCTGCACTCTGGGGCCCCTACAGAAGTCTGTACTTCATTTACTTGCCTGTAGCTCTAAGTAACATGCAGTGGGAGCATGCGGGGCATTTTGGGGTACGAAGTGATGTGGGCAGAGGAGCAACTACCATTGGTGCAGCAGTGCATAGGGGCCTTTGAGGACTAAGGGACCCACTACCGCCCCTATTACCCTCTTCCTGTCAGCCACTGTTTTTCTCTGTCACACTCTGCTTCCTCCTGCCTCTCCCTGCCACCCTCTGTCTCCCCCTGCCTTACACTGTCACCCTTTCACCCACTGCAGTATTGCATATTGTGAACTTGGGTTGGGGTGGAGGTTGGGGGCCAAATTATATTTTTGCACTTGGGCCTGCCACCCACAACTTCCGCCACTGGATGTGGGGGAGTACCAAGACCCATCTGAATGTTGGCCAGCCGCACAGGTGACGCTTGAAGTTGATCAGGTGGACTAAATGGACATTCTGGCAGCCATTGGCGGGGTTTATGCAAACATAAGGGAAGTGTATATTATTTATACACTAAAAGAGGTAAAGTTTAGGATTGACTTGTAGACCTAACAGGGAAGTCCGGGAATCTACCTGCATACCCTGTAATATTATGAAGATCTGGAACTTGGGAATGGCCGCGATTAGCAATGTAACATGTATATGGATCCGGTATTCAAGGAATGTGTAGGTGGCTTGTGTATCGTAGCCGAAATAATATTTCACGTTATAACGTGAGAAATTCTGACTATGCCACATGTCAACAAAAGATCCCGTGGAAAGTTTTGCTTTCGATTGCTTGCGTTTTATCAATGCACAGATCTGTCCTGACACGTTGTTTGGTTACTCTACCTGTAATCACTCCTGGAATCCCCGCAGTTGTGAATTCCTCGTGCCAGACCTGTGTGACCTTAGAGGCGGCCTGTTTACATACCTGTCCTGGGAGGGGCCGCACCTGAGGAAGATAATGTTACTGCTCAGGGAAAATCCTCAGTCTGAAGGCAGAGCGTGATGGAACCAGCACACAGGAAAGGCTTCTACGCGCAAGAGGTTAATAAAACGAAATGGGAGGTACCCGCACGCTACAAGGAACTGAGAGCTGTAGGTTCTGGGGCATATGGAACCGTGTGGTAAGTTTGGAACGCATGGCATAAGGAACCTCGGAGCCTTTCTGAATGCAAATGTCAACAGTCTCGGGGAACGTACGGCTCTCCAGCTGCTGCAGAACCGGAAGTCTCAGCATGATGGTGGCAGGGCATGCTGGAACTTACAGTTCCACACCAGTTGGAGAGCATCTGCTGCTATTATATTTTGGCTGTATCGGTATTCTGGAACAATATTATAAGTACACACACACACATATTATACACACACACATTATACACACATATTATACACAAACACACACACACACACACACATATATTCTACAGTTACAAGTTGATACAAGATCTATGATAGTTGATACAACTTCATAGTTGCCTACCTCCCGGAATGGCCGGGATGGTCTCGCAAATCGAGTCCCCCTCCCCCCCCCCCCCCCCCCCGGGAAGGGGGGCAAGTCTCCCACATTATCACCACGGCCCCTGCTCCCCCCTTCACACGGTATAAAATTGCGAATTTTGCGGGTCCGTGGGGAGGGGGCGGGGCTAAAATTAAGCGAATTGCGTCCTTTCACATCATTTTAGACACACCCGCAAATTAATGCATCTGTCTGTTGAGGGGCGGGGCTTGGTGACAGTTTTGCCCCGCCCCCAAAACGTAGCCACGTCCTGCCCCCCTTTCACTCCTCTCCGGGCTTCTCTCGGAAAGGAGTTTTAAAAAGTCGGCATGTAGAGGTAACTTCAAGTCTAATTGGGTATGGGTCATAGTGTCGACATACATTAGATCGACCACTAAAGGTCGACAGTGCTAACATGAAGAAGGTTGACACAAGCAAGAAATGTTAGGGTCAACAGTCAGAATGCCGACATGAGTTTTTCACGATTTTTTGTCCCAAATTTTGACGTAAGTTGACATCGACACCGTATTAGTGTACTGCGTCCCCTTGCAGGGCTCACTGCGCTCGCCCTGCTTTGGGAACGGTGCCTCGCTGAGCTCGGCACTATATTCTATTCTCCCTCCACACCCTAGTGGATGGTAGGGTATGAAATACCATCTATTTTTGTAAAAAAATGTGAAAAACTCCTACCTGCCATGTCACAGACTGTGTTTGAAAAAGTCAGGCAGGAGCTGATTGGTTGGTTGTTTATCACTCTCCATTTTGTCACTTTTGAAGCTTAGTGCCTCTGGCCCTGAATCTGGTGACATTTGTGGTTTTGCCGCAGCAGATATAATGAACCATTTCTGATTCTGTTCCCGGGAAAAGATGCTTTCACGCTGTAATTCCTTCCAACAACTGTGTCCTTGTGGGTTTGAGATAAATTATAGGGGATTTAGTTTCGTAAACAAAGTATAGATTTGGCTGTGGATTTATCGGTACTGTTGCGGCAAGTGATGCGTAACGAGCCTGGTTCTGCGGAACCCCCGACAGTAATTCCTATTTAATCACACGGTTACAGTTCAGTCAGAATGGTGTGGAAATCCTTCACTTTCTCTGTGCTGTGAGGAATGGGAACCGGTTCGCAGCCTTGTGGCAGCTGAAACAATGACAGATATTATGGAGATGTATGTTACTTGTAGAATAAATCAGATAGCGTATGGTAAATGATATGGAGCAGGGATATGTATTACTGTGCTGTTACCCATAGAAACCAATGGCATTTTATTTATATTTTTGAGCTTGTCAGATAACATCGTTAGGTTATAAGCAGATGAGTATCTTGACAGTAAGACCCCTTATATTTTACTTATTTATTTATTAACAGTTTCTTATATAGCGCATACATATTCCGCAGCGCATTACAGAGTATAGTTGAACATTTACATCAGTCCCTGCCCCAGTGGAGCTTACAATCTATATTCCCTACCACATGTACACGCGCACACAGACATTCTAGGGTTAATTTTGTTGGAATCCAATTGACCTACCAGTATATTTTTAGAATGTGGGAGGAAACCGGAGTACCCGGAGGAAACCCACGCAAGCACGGAGAGAATATACAAACTCCGCACAGTTAGGGCCATGGTGGGTATTGAACCCATGACCTCAGCGCTGTGAGGCAGTAATGCTAACCATTACACCAGAGAACCGGCATTTGCGATGCTTAGCGGCAATAAGCAGGGTCACTGACGTCAGACAGGGGCGGGGCAGAGCAACGGCGTGTCATTGGGGGCGGCTGAGCGCTTGATGCTTTCTCCAACCGCTGCCGCCTCCATAGTGTGAACCCGGGTCAGAATGCTGGGTTGCTGGACCCGTAAAAATTAAAAAGGCCCTTTCAGTTCGCACAGAGACCCAGGTGGACCCAGCTGCACCCTGGCATCGACCCGGGTTATTTTTTACAATGTGAAATGGGTATTAGAGACCTACCCTGGAAACGCTTGGGCAAGCCTGCGTTTTTTTCTGACAGTACCATAAAACGCCGATACCTGTCAGTCAAATTGTGAGTGGACTGCGTTTACGAACCATCCGCATTTTGTTTTGCTATTCACCCTGGCGCATGTGCGATTTGTACGGTACACATGCAGTCATTCCATAATAGCTTGATTTTCATATTCGCTGATTAGCGTTCCATGCTGAATTAGGCCCCTGATCCCTTATTCAAAGTATTAAAAGCTGATTGGCATTTGTGTATTTATTTTTTATTCATTTTTAAAATATGTTTTCACACTTTTTTATACTTTTTTTAGATTTATATTTTTTTCTGTCTATTTTTAACCATTTCCTTTCCTGTAGCAATAGCATGCTAATGTTTGATGGGTGAAATAAGTAAAAACATAGGAGTCGACTCTGTTCCCACTGGCTCAAACCTCCCCCCCCCCCCCCCCCCACACACACACACACCTCCCTCCCCTTCCCCATAGTCTTTAAAGTTCTCCTCGTTAAAGCGTAAAATCAACTGTAAAAGTCACAAAAACTAAATAGAACTGAACTAAAAAATGTCCATATTGGTCAATATGAACTAGAATCCATAGAGCTACAATGGCCTCTGTCTAATATTGGATCGAAGACGTAATGGAAACTTTCCTTTGTACTCAGGCCCTAAGGCTAGAAACTCATACCTTTACGTCCGCTCACGTACAGTGATCTCTATGCTGGAGAGACACCGGCACAAAGCACATATACATATACTGTAGCATCTGGTTCAGGGTTAGGAACAAACAAAAATAAAACAGTATTATTTGCTCCTGGGGGAACACACTGCACAACATTGTTTGTGCACAAAAGGGAAATACTACAAGTTACAGGGCACATACACTGTGCAGCTTTGTTTTCACACTGATTTAAGCTAGAACACACCCTATACCACCTCCGTTATGTACATTTTACATCTGCCCACCTGCAGTGCAGCATGGTTTTGCTGAGGTGCAAACTACTCCTACCGCCACATCAGGCAGGGAAGGACGGGGGTAAATAATCTTTAAGTGGAGGTCGTTTGAGTCTCATGAAATCCTTCCCTATAACACCACCTAGCTTCACCTGCATACTCACCGATCTGACATTATAATTTAATTTTACTGCCTGCTTTATATGACTGTATATAACTGTTTATCTCTTCTGGATTTATTCCTATTTACCGAGCACTTCTTTATTTCCGTGTATGTGTTTATTACATTGTGTCATAAGCATAGTTACCTCCCCTCCTGCATTCTGCAGGAGACTCCCTGACATAGCAGCAATCTCCCTCTCTCCCTCATTAGTCTAGCAATCTCCCTCATGTCACCTAGCCCACATTACACTGTTACATCATAGTTACCTCCCCTCCTGCATTCTGCAGGAGACTCTGTGACATAGCAGCAATCTCCCTCTCTCCCTCATTAGTCTAGCAATCTCCCTCATGTCACCTAGCCCACATTACACTGTTACATCATAGTTACCTCCCCTCCTGCATTCTGCAGGAGACTCTGTGACATAGCAGCAATCTCCCTCTCTCCCTTATTAGTCTAGCAATCTCCCTCATGTCACCTAGCCCACATTCCACTGTTACATCATAGTTACCTCCCCTCCTGCATTCTGCTGGAGACTCCCTGACATAGCAGCAATCTCCCTCTCTCCCTCATTAGTCTAGCAATCTCCCTCATGTCACCTAGCCCACATTACACTGTTACACCATAGTTACCTCCCCTCCTGCATTCTGCAGGAGACTCCCTGACATACAGATGGAGCACCTGTAGTCTTTGCAGGGGCTGGCGGTGGATTTACCAAGCGTCAGCCCCTGCCAGCCTTTGGAAGGGGACGCTCGCGCACCAGACATGCGTGCGTCCCCTTAGAACGGAGCTATTGATCCCCCACCTCCCCGCTCCCCCCCTAACTGAAGTGGCGCTAAAATGAGCGGCGCTACATCTGTAGCAGCAATCTCCCTCTCTCCCTCATTAGTCTAGCAATCTCCCTGATTTCTCTAACCCACCTTATGTAGCTGTTACCATTTTGGGGGGAAAAAAAATCATATATATATATATATATATATATAAAATCAGATGGGATTTTCACTTGAAATTTATTGCATAGTATCACATTTATTATCACGTATGTTGTGCTGAGAGAGAAGAAACTAAATATCACAGCAAATAACTGCAAACAAACAATCCAATATTGCAGGCAGCGATGTTATTTTCAATACTTGCTACATTTCCCAAAGTATATAGTATATGATGTTATCTAGAAATATCTTGCAACAAGAGTTTAAGCACATATACGCCCATATATGAAACTAGCCACGCCCTTTGGGTGGAGCATGACACATCCCCTTAATGTGGCGCTGTGCAAAATTCTACTGCCAACTATAATCTCCCTGAAACTAGTTTTCAAAAGCAGGCAAGTATGGTCATAGGACTGCGCTGATACCGTACACACATATAGATTATAATATGGTGCAAGTCAAATCTGGAATAGTTCCCATCAATATCCTATGCTAGCAATAAACCCAAATGTCCAAACAAACTGATTTACGATTTTGTATCTCGTGGGTCAATTCCTATAAATATCGATGTTCAAGTAACCTGCCGGATCACAGGTGCTGGTGTAGGTTACCCATGTGTACTGTACAGTACAAGAACCCCATAATCTGATCTGCACCCTGTACTGATTACACGGTTCTGGATGCAGTGACCTAAAAACATCACTTCCTAGAAGAGTTTGAGCAAGTCTCAATGATTAACCCTTGGTGTCTCCTTAACGAGAAAAGCAGACTGTATTAGCATTCTCCCTGCGGTGATTTCCAATTAACAAGAGCAAGCAGCTAGCAAGTACGGCATTTAGAGAGATAAATACATTGGGAATTATTATGAGCCGAGCTAATAAGCAGATCGGTGATGGCTGATCGCTGGCGCATGAAAATTACATTATGTGAATTGGGTTTTTATGCTGATTTAACAGCTGGTCTCTCTCATATGTAACTTAGTAAAATGTACATGGGGGAGGGGGGGGGGGATTGGTCTGGCTCCGGCGGGGAACACAGCTCATTACACAGTGCCCAAAAGGTGCTTTAGCAGCGTCTGCCTGTAATTAGAACTTAAACAAACATTATTCTGAAAAATGACCGTTATTATGTTTTGTTACAGCTGTGTGGTAACGGAAAGCAAACATTTCACCATGTTCATGACGAATGGGCCACAAGGTGGCACTGTTTATTTGCTACCTATGCATTAGTCTGTGAAATTGGGGTGTGGTCAGTACCCCGGGCCCCCTCTATCTAGGGCCCCCCTGTGGTCAGCATGCATTTAAAAAAAAAAAAAATATATATATATATATATATATATATATATGTGTGTCTCTATATAGATTGGGATGGCGGCAGCCACTCAGCAAATAACATACGCCCAGGAGACTGGATGAATCACCAACGTTTCTAAGCCAGTGGTGCAGAAGACCTGGTAGTGCTCCAGCTTCACCTATCTGCCAATGTCACAACGATTAATGGTGCTGAGCATCGGGAGCCAAGGCACACTGACTGCACAAGGGAGTTGACTAAGTTCCATGAGACTTTGCATAGGAGGTGAGAGGCTTGTGCTGAGCTCTGATTGGTGGAGCTCATCACATGCTTCTCAGGCCCATGGAGGACAGCAGCAGCGGCCTTGTCATGGGAGGGTTTTTAATCAGAGGCAGCGCTGAGCCTGTGAGGTCTCCTACAGAGTAAGGTACAGTGGGACAAAAAGGCTTTTCATGTGGTGTGTGTATATATATATCCATTGACCAAGTGTATACTGCCTTTACTCTGTGTTTTGACAGTGTAATATTCTCCTGTGCAGTTTGTAATAGCAAGTGTGAGGAGGCCCCCTTGTCTATAGTGACCCGAGCCCCCCGAAGGCTTAATCCAGAACTGTGTGGATTATTAGGTCGACAGTGTATAGTTCGAAATTGACAAATGGTCGACAAAAGCAAAAAAAGTTGACGTGCAAATAACTTACACAGGAAATTGTTGACACAATTTTTTTGTGTTTCTGGTGGCTATGTTGACTTTGGTTGACATGGAACGTCAATTAGTACATGTGCCCCCTATGCATGGTTCGCTTCATTCGCCATGCTTCGAGCGCAGTACCTCGCTGAGCCAACATGGATCATGAAGTAAGAACAAGAACAAAAAAATGCAAACAAACATGTCGACCATTGGCTTGTCGACATTTTGACTGTGACCACACATGTATTCAACAGATACAGAGCAGTGTTTCTTAAACGGACACCTCAGGAACCCCGACCTTCCAGATTCTAGAATATCCATGCATGAAGAAGAGAGAGCTTCAACAAAATGACTGAGGCACTAATAAACTCACCTGCACTCAAGCATGGATATCCTTAAAACCTGGACTGTAAGGATGACTTGAGGAACGAGTTTTACAAATATTGTTATAGAGGTTTCTGCCGTATTATTCAAGAGATCGTCTCCAGAAGCTGATCTTATTTCTCTATATACAGCTCAGTCAAGGATACGGTGACGGGGGAACGTGTTGCCATAAAGAAATTGCTGCGTCCATTCCAGTCACTGGTACATGCCAAAAGGGCCTATCGGGAGCTGCGCCTTCTCAAGCACATGAACCATGAGAATGTAAGTCCAGTGCTGGTGGGACCGTCCATGGCAGTAGATGAAGGGGGGGGGCTGATATAGGCATGGAAACCACAAGGTTCCCATGAGGATGTGTGTGTGTGTGTGTGTGTGTGTGTGTGGGGGGGGGGGGGGGCAAGTACTAATAACCCTGACCCGGCATTATCCAAGGGCTTGATAAGCTACAAACAGGAACGTCCCCATCTGCATAGTATTTTTATATTTTGGCCACACCTCCCAGAATGTGATCACACCTCCTGTCCCTCCCAGGCCCTCAGTTTATCTCGGCAGCCCTGATTATGGTCAGGACTCAGGAATAAAATAGCTCTGGCCAGGTTAGAGTGTTTCAGATCTCTCAGCCCTCCAATAGGCCCCGTCTTCCCAACTGCGTTCTTTGCCTGGGAGAAAACACATATTAGCATGTGCTCTGTGCAGATGATGTGTTCCCATTTGTAGTTGTAACAGCTCTGCAGGCCCCCGGGAACACATAGTAAGAAACAGACACTTGAGAGGCCGTCCCCGGTTTGTAAAGCTGTCTACACACCTATAGAATTGGTGGGCCGTTCTTCTGATATCGGATGAACATCAGATGATTGTACAGGCGTGTATGCAGCGCCGATGCAGGAACATTAGCAGAGAAATGGCTTATAATGCTTCTGCAATGGTTGGGACCAGGAGATCGCATCTCATATGCTGCACAACCAACCTCCCGATCCCCATAGAAGAGACACTCCCCCTGGCGGCTGTCCCCGCCCTTACGCAAGGTCACAGCTGGATGCAAACTGCTTTGCTGATCAGG
Organism: Crinia signifera; assembly: GCF_055691185.1. Taxonomy (NCBI): domain Eukaryota; kingdom Metazoa; phylum Chordata; class Amphibia; order Anura; family Myobatrachidae; genus Crinia; species Crinia signifera. The sequence goes on from NC_139224.1 coordinate 21,439,440, forward strand.
AGACTTTAAGCTGATCAGCCGGCGATCGAATACATTTATACCCACCCTTAAACTCTCTCCTGTTACATGCAAAGGCAGACAGTATTTACCCTGCATGCAAATATAATACATATTTTTGCTCCCTTCGCATTTCAACATGGTTTGTCCCCGTAGCACAGAAACTCCTTTTTGCTTAATGTTGGTATTTTTCCCCCAGATCTGAGCCAACGTAAAAAGAAAGTCGGGAATATGGAACAATAAAATTGTTTTGTTTTCCTGTGTTTTGACAACAGAATAGAAGTTAAGGAGTTAAGTGGACTAGATAATGAGGACAGTTTTACCTTCCAACTAATTATATTATTTAATAAGAGGTGATTTTCCAAGACCACTTTAATGTTTCTCTGATGAATCAGATTTGAAAGTATATTTTATTGAATTGCATTCCCATTACAGGTCATTTCCCTTCTGAATGTCTTCAGTCCTGATGAGTCAATGCAATCATTTCAGACGTTGTAAGTAGATAATTAGAATTTGCATTAGGCCCTATATACGTCGATTGGTCACTTTATTATGTACATCTGTGTAATAACAACTTGCCCATTTGCTTTCTGAATGGCCAGAAAATGGGGATGTTTACTCCACAGTATAATATGAGTATAATTGACCGGTAGGATATTTACATTGTATACAGTAGTTCACTCAACCTAAACCCCCAGATAGACACTTGGAGCACCACAGAACTAGGGTGAAATCATCGTTATGTGTCTTGCAATATTCCCCGGTGTGGGGGCATGGAGCCTTATCATGCTGTTACACCTATATAAACAGTGCCGCTGTGAAGAGATGTTCATTATCTGCAAAGATATTCAGATACACTGTGCCATCTACACATTTCTCATGGGACTATCATTACCAGTCTACAATGGCATTACACCATCATCAATAGCCTTCGATGGCAACAGACCACTATCCCACGCCTACAATGGCAACACACCATCATTACTAGCCTACAATGGCAACACACCATCATCACCAGCCTACAATGGCAACACACCATCATCACCAGCCTACAATGACATTCTACCACCATCACCAGTCTGCAATGGCATTACACCATCATCAATAGCCTTTGATGGCAACAGACCACTATTCCAAGCCTACAATGGCAACACACCATCATTACCAGCCTAGAAATGGAATCACACCACCATCACCAGCCTACAATGGCAACACACCACCATTACCAACCTAGAAATGGCAACACACCATCATTACCAACCTAGAAATGGCACTACACCATCATTACCAGCCTACAATGACATTACACTACTGTCATTAGCGTACAATTGGATTACACCACCATTACCAGTCTACAATGGCATTACACCACCATCACCAGCCTACAATGGGATTACACCACCATCACCAGCCTACAATGGGATTACACCACCATCACCAGCCTACAATGGCATTACACCACCATCACCAGCCTACAATGGCATTACACCACCATCACCAGCCTACAATAAGCAACACACCACCATCACCCACCTACAATGGGATTATACCACCATTACCAGCCTACAATGTCATTACACCACCATCACCAGCCTACAATGGCATTACACTACTGTCATTAGCGTACAATTGGATTACACCACCATTACCAGTCTACAATGGCATTACACCACCATCACCAGCCTACAATGGCATAACACCACCATCACCAGCCTACAATGGGATTACACCACCATCACCAGCCTACAATGGGATTACACCACCATCACCAGCCTACAATGGGATTACACCACCATCACCAGCCTACAATGGGATTACACCACCATCACCAGCCTACAATGGGATTACACCACCATCACCAGCCTACAATGGCATTACACCACCATCACCAGCCTACAATAAGCAACACACCACCATCACCAGCCTACAATGGGATTATTCCACCATTACCAGCCTACAATGTCATTACACCACCATCACCAGCCTACAATAAGCAACACACCATCATTACCAGCCTACAATGACATTATACCACCATCACCAGCCTACAGTGGCATTCTACCACCACCACCAGCAGCCTACAATGGCATTCTACCACCACCACCAGCCTACAATGGCATTCTACCACCATCACCAGCCTACAATGGCATTCTATCACCATCACCAGCCTACAATGGCATTACACCACCATCACCAGCCTACAATGGCATTCTACCACCATCACCAACCTACAATGACATTCTACCACCATCACCAGCCTACAATAGCATTCTACCACCATCACCACCCTACAATGGCATTACACCACCATCACAGCCTACAATGGCATTACACCACCATCACAGCCTACAATGGCATTACACCACCATCACAGCCTACAATGGCATTACACCACCATCACAGCCTACAATGGCACTACACCACCATCACAGTCTACAATGGCATTACACCGCCATCACAGCCTACAATGGCATTACACCACCATCACAGCCTACAATGGCACTACACCACCATCACAGTCTGCAATGGCATTACACCGCCATCACAGCCTACAATGGCATTACACCACCATCACAGCCTACAATGGCGTTACACCACCATCACTAGCCTACAATGGCGTTACACCACCATCACTAGCCTACAATGGCCTTACACCACCATCACAGCCTACAATGGCCTTACACCACCGTCACAGCCTACAAAGGCATTACACTGCCATATTGTTACACTTTCTGTGGCCATTGTACTTCTCTATATGAAGTTTATGGTGACTGTGAAAAGACCATTTACATTCATCACACACATGACTTTTACTCTCACGCTACGGATTGGTCTTATCTGAATCTGCTCTCACTCAAAAGTTCCCAGGACAATGAGACTCAAGCAAATACATACTAATATGCCACTGTAGTTTTTTATTGCTTTTTTTCCCCATTTATACTCTTTAATATGCAAAATAAATCTATTTTTCCCATTTCATCCAAACAGCATAGCCCCAGGGTCTTCTATATCTATATAGATCATGTATAATATATGAAATATTTATTTAAAAATCGGACCGCATCAAGAAAATGAACATATGCGGCTGTCATTGGTTTCTCGGCCCTAGCTAAGGATCACACCCAGCAGACGTAGGATTGACGCTGGAGTCTATTAGAGAGTGGTAGGTATTGGTGAGGGAATTGCTGAATGCGAAGGGACAAGCAGAACGCACAGACAGATCCCTGACGCTACAGAACAATGACTACAAGCAGATTGTTTTAGCTCAATACATACACATTTCTGAACAGAGCACCCTGTTAATGTCGGGTGTGGTATAGGGGTCCGACAGTCGGAAACCCGACAGTCATTATCCCGATGTCGGGATCCCGACTGGCCAGACCCAGACAGCATGGTGAGCGCAACTAAGCCCCTTGTGGGCTCGCTGCGCTGCGGGCTACGCGAGCCACCTATTCTATTCTCCCTCTATGGGGGTCGTGCACCCCCACAAGGGAAAATAGCAGGTGGCCGTTGGGAACCTGGCTGTCGGTGTTTTGACAGTCGGGATCCCGACTGTCGGGACCCCATCCGACACCCGTTAATGTCTTGGTTGTTACAGATGGTCAATGGGGGATTTATCAACCTTTCTATCGAGGACAACTGGAGGTGTGGCTCATACTAAGCAAATGCTAGCTATCACTTTAAAGAATATACTTGATAATAAAAGGTAGAATCTTATTGGTTGCAACACCTACACATTTAAAGAACTTTCAATGATGTCTAAGCAGAGTTGTCAAAACATATGTAGGGCTCTGGTGATACTGAGGGGGCATGGACAAATCCGACAGGTGTGGTCACGTCCCTTTTGGAAAAAGACCAATAAGATACTAAGCATGCTGTTGAAAATTGGCACCATGTACCTCAAAAGGAGATGCCCTCCTCGGCCTCCCTTCCACCCCCCTCCCAGCCCTCTCAGTGTCCCCCGTCTGTGCCTAAATAGTTTAAACGAGCTAATAAAACGCTGATTTCAAACTTTAAATGTAGTATTGATTATTCCTGATAGAGGCAATAGGGTTTCTCTGTACGAGATGGTGATTAATTCTGATTATTTCCTTGTAGTTACATGGTCATGCCGTTTGTTCCCTTGGACTTGGCGCGGGTCTTGAAAATGCAGAAACTAAACCACAGCATGATTGTATATCTTCTCTATCAGATCCTGCGGGGTCTCCAGGTGAGAGTCCCCGACAGCGTTATAATAACTGATGGTTTGCAAATTATTATCATTAATGTTTCCGCTGCCTTCTGTGGAAATATAAGTAAGTATTAAGGTACGGGGCCCTTTAAACCTTGATTGTGCCATGAGTGTCCAGCAACCGGATATACCTGGTGCTCCCTTCTCCCACCTGTCGGACTGGCAGTGCTGCAGCCTTCCAGCCACCCAACACACTTTTCAGACTCTGTTATTGGGTTTGTGGCTGATTCAAGAATAGGAATTGGAAAGAGCTGATGTTGTCGTAGCGGTACGGTGCTGGGCAGAAGGCATGGCCAGCACCGCTGCTGTGGTGGGAGCTGATGACCACTGGTTACTTCCTGTGCTCTAACATCAGCTTCTATAAACCAATCCATGTGGATGCGTACAGTGTACAAGTGCACCAACCCGGAGGGTTTTCACTCTTGGGTATATTATATAAAGGCCAATGCACCTTTCTCCTGTCCACGGGCTGCCAGGGAGAAGAGGCTTATTCTTTCTACACTCCCAGGAGATCTATTCTTTACATCTCCTGCCTAGACATACCCCCAGGAGTCTGATTTGCTTTGGCGCCTGGCCACAGGCTACTGATGCCCTCTGAGTTCCAATTTAGCACTTAACTGCCATGTAGCATTGGACATTAACTCTTGCAGTGCTGTGACGCCCATCATTTACCCAATGGTCAAGAGGTGGTCATGGTATAAAGTGTCAACAGCAGGGGCATTGACAGCTCCGTCGGGCCCCAGGAATGAGATGGGGTGTGGCCAATAAGGGAGTGTGTGGCCACTCCCCCCTCAGTGGCCACGCTCTTTGCACAGGGGGGAGGTGGTGGTGGTGGTGGGGTGCTGGTGACAGGCATGATGGGTGGCAAGGGTTGGGTGGCGGGTGGGTTAAAGGATGCATGGGCGAGTGAGGGGGCAGCAGGACCCCCCGCAACAGGCCTGAGTAAAAAGTACCGACCCCCCTTCTCGGCGCCACTAGTCAACAAAAAGTCTGCTTACAGCGCTGTGACACATGAAAAGGCCATTCCCTTGCTCGGCTCGCTTTGATCGTTACTTTACCGTCCCCAATCACGTGAATGGTACAGTATAAAAAAGTACAAAAAAAAAGAGAACAATGACAAAAAAACTGTCAACCTTTGCATGTACCGACCAATGCCATTTCAACACTTTTGTATGTGCCGGCTTTTTGCCTATCAGTATGTCCATACCTCCAAACTTTCTCCCAGCCGGGCTGCTCGTGGCCTAGCACATGCCTTCAAAAATGGGCGTGGTGGTGGCCTCAGGCAAAGGGTGTGTGGCTCTGCATGAATAAACATGGACGCGAGGCCACAACCCTGTTTCACCTCTGTGGGGGCATGGTCAGTGCTGTATGGTCATGCCCCCAGTCCCTTTGACTCTGTACTCAAGAGGAATGGGACCTTCCACCCAGAGTTTTTATAAATAGATCCCATATACACCAACAGACAAGTTGGGTTTCTCACAGAATATTGTATTATTTTTAATTATGCAGCTGTTCTTAGGGTAATGTGTTTTGTGGGAAAAGAACAACCGAGATATTGTCAGGGGAGAATGAAATACAATCAGCAAGTTACAAAAATATCCTAGACGAGGGGAGTAGTAGCCTGGAATGCTCTGCGATAACATGTGACTTCCCAGCTGCCCCGCTGGTTATAGCACAGCCCTATCTTATCAGCGCTGTGCAAATAAATAACTCCGGATCATGATCGATGCCAGTTCAGACTCACTGTAGACCCTGTCATTAGCCGGTACAGCGATGACACAACATACTGGGCTCAGACACATCACTCTGCAAATATTCAGATTGCAAATCAGAGATAGCAGTATGGATTCGGCCCAACCCAAATATATGACAGTGTTTTTTAAATGAGCTCTGTTAGAATGGGACTGTCATATCCTGCTAATTTGCAGCCCTGCAAGTCCACCAAATCCTGCCCGGCAAACGCTGCGCCACCCCCTCGAAGCGCATGTTCGCACGCAGGGCCCGCGAATGGATGTTTAACACATCATCTCATCATCTTAGATTTGCGCGTACCCTCGGGAGGAAGTGGGCGGGCAGCTGACATCCGGTGTTGTCAGCTGCCCGTCCTCGGCACTGATGTCACGACACGATTACCATGGGAACGTCCATAAAATGCTGGGCGTTCCCATGGACGTGACTATACGCTGCTGACCCCCGGCCGCATCCTTGGGTGCGTGCACCCCGGTGAACAGTCCTTTTGCCGCCGCGCAACGCACCTGGTGTATGCACATACGCCCACCATCGGCCCCCCGTGTGAATGTTCTGGTCCATGCGAATAACCCCCTTAATGTTTTTGTTTCCTTTAGAATTTGTTTGCAAATATTGGGGCTAATTCAGGCTGTATCGTATAAGCGCTCCAACCAGCAATTCCCCGATGGTTGGGAACTGCGCATGCAGAGAGCCCATTCTGTGCGCATGCAGGAGGGGTCCTGTGATCGCAGAGCATAGAAGTGAATGCCTCAGGTCCATGTTCAAACTTTACCGGAACTTTCATTGTTTGTCTTCCCTTCTCCATTCAATAATGGACAATTTGGTAAACTAGAAAGTGACTCTAATTAGGGATGGCCATCGGTGCAGTCGCCATCGATGGTGATACTGCATCAAGCCATCGATAATAACAAACTATGTGATGGATGACCATTGATAGTTTTACCATTATATTTGATTGTCTGGTCAGTGGGCCAATCAGAACGTGGGGGTGGGGCTTCGGGGTTGTCGGGGTGTGTGGCTATGATCCATAACCTTAAAAACAATTTGCATGTTACTTGCTGTATGCAGTTATTAGGTCGACCGTCAAAATGTCTACATGCAGAAGATTGACACATTAAAACAGGCGACATGCATTAGATTAATATGGTCAAAAGGTTGACACAAGCAAAATGTTTTTATTAAACTGACTTGTTCAAACCATCCCAGTGGACATAGAGGGAGAATATGATCGGGGTATAGGTCATGGTGTCAACACTATGAAGGTCAACATTCATGAGGTCAACCACTAAAGGTTGACATGGCTAAAGTCGACAGGGTCAGAAGTTAGACTCAAGCATTAGGTCGACCTACACACTGTCGCTGAAACGATGCACACGCGTTACTTGTGGCTACAGCATGCACTACAATCCCTGCAGGATATAACCAGCCAGGGGTACAGAGCAGCACTACAATCCCTGCAGGATATAAACAGCCAGGGGTACAGAGCAGTACTACAATCCCTGCAGGATACAACCAGCCCGGAGTACAGAGCAGCACTACAATCCCTGCAGGATATAACCAGCCAGGGGTACAGAGTAGCACTACAATCCCTGCAGGATATAACCAGCCAGGGGTACAGAGCAGCACTACAATCCCTGCAGGATATAACCGGCCCGGAGTACAGAGCAGCACTACAATCCCTGCAGGATATAACCAGCCAGGGGTACAGAGCAGCACTACAATCCCTGCAGGATATAACCAGCCAGGGGTACAGAGCAGCACTACAATCCCTGCAGGATATAACCAGCCCGGAGTACAGAGCAGCACTACAATCCCTGCAGGATATAACAAGCCCGGAGTACAGAGCAGCACTACAATCCCTGCAGGATATAACCAGCCAGGGGTACAGAGAAGCACTACAATCCCTGCAGGATATAACCGGCCCGGAGTACAGAGCAGCACTACAATCCCTGCAGGATATAACCAGCCAGGGGTACAGAGCAGCACTACAATCCCTGAAGGATATAACCAGCCAGGGGTACAGAGCAGCACTACAATCCCTGCAGGATATAACCAGCCCGGAGTACAGAGCAGCACTACAATCCCTGCAGGATATAACAAGCCCGGAGTACAGAGCAGCACTACAATCCCTGCAGGATATAACCAGCCAGGGGTACAGAGAAGCACTACAATCCCTGCAGGATATAACCGGCCCGGAGTACAGAGAAGCACTACAATCCCTGCAGGATATAACCAGCCCGAAGTACAGAGCAGCACTACAATCCCTGCAGGATATAACCAGCCAGGGGTACAGAGCAGCACTACAATCCCTGCAGGATATAACCAGCCAGGGGTACAGAGCAGCACTACAATCCCTGCAGGATATAACCAGCCCGGAGTACAGAGCAGCACTACAATCCCTGCAGAATATAACCAGACCGGAGTACAGAGCAGCACTACAATCCCTGCAGGATACAACCAGCCCGGAGTACAGAGCAGCACTACAATCCCTGCAGGATATAACCAGCCCGAAGTACAGAGCAGCACTACAATCCCTGCAGGATATAACCAGCCCGGAGTACAGAGCAGCACTACAATCCCTGCAGGATACAACCAACCCGGAGTACAGAGCAGCACTACAATCCCTGCAGGATATAACCAGCCAGGGGTACAGAGCAGCACTACAATCCCTGCAGGATATAACCAGCCAGGGGTACAGAGCAGCACTACAATCCCTGCAGGATATAACCAGCCAGGGGTACAGAGCAGCACTACAATCCCTGCAGGATATAACCAGCCCGGAGTACAGAGCAGCACTACAATCCCTGCAGGATATAACCAGCCAGGGGTACAGAGCAGCACTACAATCCCTGCAGGATATAACCAGCCCGGAGTACAGAGCAGCACTACAATCCCTGCAGGATATAACCAGCCAGGGGTACAGAGCAGCACTACAATCCCTGCAGGATATAACCAGCCAGGGGTACAGAGCAGCACTACAATCCCTGCAGGATATAACCAGCCCGAGGTACAGAGCAGCACTACAATCCCTGCAGGATATAACCAGCCAGGGGTACAGAGCAGCACTACAATCCCTGCAGGATATAACCAGCCAGGGGTACAGAGCAGCACTACAATCCCTGCAGGAGATAACCGGCCCGAGGTACAGAGCGGCACTACAATCCCTGCAGGATATAACCAGCCGGAGTACAGAGCAGCACTACAGTCCCTGCAGGATATAACCAGCCCAGAGTACAGAGCAGCACTACAATCCCTGCAGGATATAATCGGCCCGGAGTACAGAGCAGCACTACAGTCCCTGCAGGATACAACCGGCCCGGAGTACAGAGCAGCACTACAATCCCTGCAGAATACAACCAGCCCGGAGTACAGAGCAGCACTACAATCCCTGCAGGATACAACCAGCCCAGAGTACAGAGCAGCACTACAATCCCTGCAGGATATAACCAGCCCGGAGTACAGAGCAGCACTACAGTCCCTGCAGGATACAACCGGCCCGGAGTACAGAGCAGCACTACAGTCCCTGCAGGATACAACCGTCCCGGAGTACAGAGCAGCACTACAATCCCTGCAGGATATAACCGGCCCGGAGTACAGAGCAGCACTACAATCCCTGCAGGATATAACCGGCCCGGAGTACAGAGCAGCACTACAATCCCTGCAGGATATAACCGGCCCGGAGTACAGAGCAGCACTACAATCCCTGCAGGATACAACCGGCCCAGAGTACAGAGCAGCACTACAATCCCTGCAGGATACAACCGGCCCAGAGTACAGAGCAGCACTACAATCCCTGCAGGATATAACCAGCCCGGAGTACAGAGCAGCACTACAGTCCCTGCAGGATACAACCGGCCCGGAGTACAGAGCAGCACTACAATCCCTGCAGGATATAACCGGCCCGGAGTACAGAGCAGCACTACAATCCCTGCAGGATACAACCGGCCCGGAGTACAGAGCAGCACTACAATCCCTGCAGGATACAACCAGCCCAGAGTACAGAGCAGCACTACAATCCCTGCAGGATATAACCAGCCCGGAGTACAGAGCAGCACTACAGTCCCTGCAGGATACAACCGGCCCAGAGTACAGAGCAGCACTACAATCCCTGCAGGATATAACCAGCCCGGAGTACAGAGCAGCACTACAGTCCCTGCAGGATACAACCGGCCCGGAGTACAGAGCAGCACTACAGTCCCTGCAGGATATAACCGGCCTGGAGTACAGAGCAGCACTACAATCCCTGCAGGATACAACTGGCCCGGAGTGCAGAGCAGCACTACAATCCCTGCAGGATATAACCAGCCCGCTGCACCGCTCCCTGCCTTCAGTAGTGTGATGGATAGTGTCTCTTCCTGAATGATGAGGTGACCCCTAATACAAGGTGCTACATTGCTGCAAGAAGCTCGTCCCATCCTGCCAACTTGTTCATCTTATGCTCCCGTATCCTGCCCAGAGAGGAATTCTATGCGCCCGGCATCGATTTCTTCCCATACAGATAATTTATTACAGTTTCTCATCTGCGAGACTGGTAAAAATCAATGGGAATAAGCTGTATAATAATAATAAAGGAGAAAGTGGATCCCACAGGGCTACCTAGGAGTCTTCCTAGCAGACACTATTACATCAGTGCTCGCAATGACTGTCTGCTTCCCACCAGCTCGCCCACGGATTAGCACTGGCCCTAATTCTGGTTGACTTGGTAAACTGCGAAGCTTGCAGCTTACTGAGTCCCAGAGTTCCTGCCCTGCCGAATCGCCACCTCCCCTTCTGCCCTCTCAACCATGCGATGGGCTGTCTTATGTCCCGTAGCATGCGCCCGCTGCTGGAGAAATCATTGGATGTTGGCTACCATTGAATGATTTCTCCAGGGCTCCAGTGGAGACTGACTTATATTTGTCGGGTACGCGCGAAGACAGGGCGGACGGTTGATGTCATGTGACGTCAGTCACTTGCCCTCGGTTCCCTGCGTCACGCTGGCATCTACATGGGAAGGCCCAGCGTTTGCATGGAAATGCACATGAAATGCTTAGCGTTCCCATGGACCATCACCGCCACCCCCCCCCCCCCCCCATGCGAGCACAACGCCGACAGTGCAGGTCAGTGAGGGCGCTCGCACAGATTATGCACAGGAGAGCACGTGCGAATGTGCTGGGGACCGAATGGACTAGAACAGGCTTGCCTACCCTACCGGAATGGCCGGGAGGCTCCCGGAATTCGGGTCTCCCTCCCGTACCCCCGGGATGGTGGGCAAGTCTCCCGCATCAGCCACGCTGTCCCCGCAGCCCCCCCTCCCCGCTGCGCTACATGGTAGGGATGGCCATCGACCATCGATGATTCAAAATCATTGATGGTTCATGGCTGATGTTGAATACTTTTTCTTTTTTTTCCCTTCAAAGTGCCAGGACATGGAGCATAGCTCCGCCCCCGACACCTGTGAAGGCCCCCCCCCTGTTTTGATTGGCCCAAAGGCCAATCAATCAAACACAATGGATGACCATCGATATGTAAAAATATATAGATGGTCATCCATTGCAGTTAAGCACTATCGATGGCCAGTTGCAGAAATGCCATCGATGGCGATCCCTACTACATGGTGATTTTCGCGGGTCCGCGGCAAGGGATGGGGCTAAAATGACGCAAATTGCGAATGAAAAAGTAGGCAAGTATGGACTAGAATTGGGCCCTTGGTGTAGTATAATAGTGTACCTGGTGGGGCCTATGAGACAGGGAACACACAGACACCCCTGTGTAGGAGTAAAAGCAGGAAGGATTATACATAATCTCAGCATTACATCTTCTGTAGAGGAAGCACATTCCTAGAGAGATGTACAGTTCTGTGGGGGAGAAGGCTGACAGCGCAGCTTATACGTGTTTACACATGACTCCCTCTTTATAACCAGCCTGTATCAGCTCGGAGGGAGCGCTGGAAGAATGCACATTATATTACAGCCTGCGAACAGCATATAGGAATCTGCCCATTGGTACAGTTGCCATCAATGGAGACTCTGCAACAAGCCATCGATAGTTTTATCTATTGATGGTTATCTATTATCTTGGACTAAAAGGCCCGAAGACCAATCAAAATGTGGGGGCGGGGCTTCCGGGTGTCGGGGGGCGGCGCTATGCTCCGTGTCCCGACACATAAAAAAAAAGAAAAGAAACATTGGTTCTCCTTTGCCATCGATGTAGAGAAACCATTTAAAATCATCGATGGTCGATGGCCATCCCTAGAATCTACGGGGATATTCAGACCTGCATATTTGTACATTTAGTGCAATAATGTCATATAGTTCTTACAGTGAGGTATCTTAGTGGATATATAAGATAAATTCAATGAAATCTTTTTGTTTTGCAGTACATTCACTCGGCTGGCGTTGTGCACAGGGTAAGTCTATCAATACGTTGTTTATAATAAATGCCGTATGTAATATCGGTGCCACCCCAGCTATTGATGTCATGTATATGATTTATTGCGGTACGCTCAGTTGCCCTAACTGAGTCTGAACGTCCGAAGTGTAATGCTAAATGAGGTTCTGACCACATTGTCCCTTGACTTATGTAACAAGCCTTGGTTTCCGATACGGCGCATGGTCTTGCGGTCCAAGATGACGGTGTTTGCAGAGTAGTAGCGCTGATCCAGACTGAGAAAAAGACTTGAGCAGAATGAATGTAAAGGATCTTTGCACAGTACTGAGTATGCTCAACAATGAGACAATAGGCGAGACGTAATAGGGTGAGATCTGTGCTCATGTGCGATTCTGTCCGAAATCGCATGTTCACCAAATATCGCACATGTAAAAACGTGCGAATTGCTGTCAAATGTACATGTTTTCACCTGTCTAAAAAAAAAATCATACAGATGAGTTTGAAAGAACCATGAACGTTATCAGTGAGATCTGTGCACGGTTCTGTAAGAATAAGAAGTGGAGATCCCCTGTTTTTTAGAAACCAGCACAGGGCTTTCAGACCATTTCTGGTTCCAAAAATACGGGGGGACAAAAAACTGAGGGTCCCCCATTTTTTGGAACCAGCACCGGGCTTCAACAGCCGCCCGTGTCACGTCATAGTCAAGGGACACTTTTTATGCAAGGTCCCCCAGTCAGGTCCCTGGCTGGTTAGCCCTGGATGGGGTACCTATGGGAGTGGGGACCACCCAATAAGGGGGTACGCCCATCAGGTTTCACCCTACCAGGGCTGAAGCCCGGGGCTGTCCCCAGCACCCCTGGGTGGTGAGCTAGGGTTTCATGATGTCTAGTTCTGCTTCTGCCTTGCATAATACTTTCCGGGCACCTTCAGTGCTCACTAGAGAAGTCACATTTTCCATTCCTAGGATTTGTGGTTCAAAAAATCTCAATTCCGGCCTATTTTCCTCTGATTGAATCAATCAAAAGAAAATTGCAGGTACATCGTCCAGTGTATGGGGGCCTCAAGAAAGGAAAATTCACTTGCAGATCGTGACCCCAGGATTGGCCTCCCCAGTACAGATGTGTGCACGCTTTATTCTTTGTACACGCGCGCCCATCTCTGTATGAGTCCAGTATGCGGATTAAGGGTCCCATTTATCACACAATATTGGCGGCTGTTCCTGCGAATCATATTACCTGTCCCCTGAGTGTATGTAGGAGGGGCCACATCAGCACATGCTAATAACATCATTATAAGCAGCTAAATAATACCCCTTTTACACCGCCGAAAAATCCGGGTCAGCGGCGGGTCAGACCCGGATCCTCGGCGGTGTAAATGGGGGGTATCCGTGTCCATTTACACGGGTCCTCTACCCAGGTCCTGACCTGGGTAGAACACGGATGGGACCCGTGTAAATGGCGGTGTAAATGGTCCCGCTGCGGGTCCAGGCACCCGCAGCGGGTCCACAGCGTGCAGCGCTGGGGAAACTGTCCCCAGGTGCTGCGGGAGGAGGGGGGTCCCTGCGGCTACTACGTGGAGATGGGGTACCTGTCAGCGGCCAGCCTGACACGGCGCTGCCACTGCTGTATCTCCCCCGCTGCTGTATCTCTTGCGGCGGATGGCGGTGTCGGCGGTCCCTCGGCGGTCAGTGTCGGCGGTCCCTCTGGCGCAGGAGAAAAGACCGTATGATTGCCGGCGCTGCCGCTGCTGTATCTCCCCCCGGCGGCCGGTCCTTGCGGCGGATGGACAGTCAGTGTCGGAGGTCCCTCTGGCGCAGGGGAAATAGTACTATTTCCCCTGCGCCAGAGGGACCTCCGACACTGACTGTCCATCCGCCGCAAGGACCGGCCGCCGGGGGGAGATACAGCAGCGCCGGCAATCATAGGGTCTTTTCCCCTGCGCCAGAGGGACCGCCGACACTTACTGCCGACACTGACCGCCGAGGGACTGCCGACACCGCCATCCGCCGCAAGAGATACAGCAGCGGGGGAGATACAGCAGTGGCAGCGCCGTGTCAGGCTGGCCGCTGACAGGTACCCCATCTCCACGTAGTAGCCGCAGGGACCCCCCTCCTCCCGCAGCACCTGGGGACAGCTTCCCCCCTCTACCCCCACAGCACCCGGGGACAGCTTCCCCCCTCTACCCCCTCCAAGCTATATAGATAGATCTATATATATATATATAGATCTATAGATCTATATATATATCTATATATATATATATCTATATATATATATAGATATATATATATATATATATAGATCTATATATATATATATATATATATATATATATATATATATAGATATATATCTATATATATATAGATATATCTATATAGATATGTATATCTATATATCTATATAGATATATATATCTATATAGATATATATATCTATATATATATATCTATATATCTATAGATATCTATATCTATATATATATAGATATATATATATATATATATATATATATATATCAACAAGGAAAGGCAGGGCTGACCCAGGTTCAGTGTAAATGGTGCAGACCCAGGTCCGACCCAGGTCGAAGTGCTGTGTAAATGCAGTATAAAGCAGGGTCAGACCCTTGAAACTCCAGCGTTCAAAGACCAGGGTCGGACCAGGGTTTTTGGTGTAAAAGGGGTATAACAATTACAGATGCTCCTCACTTAAAGACCTGTATACAGTGGGAACGGAACCCGTCGGTAAGTTAGGGGGCGCTCTTACTACAATACCTAATACTACTTCAGTTGTACCATCATCGGGTACTTATGTAGTATCTGGGCGCCCGATTTTTTGATTGTATGCCTTAACTTAAGGCATACAATCAGATGCGATGCGATAGTCGCATCTCATGCAACCAAATCGCATGCGATGCGATCGACCCGATTTTCCATAGGATTCATTGTAATAAGTGTGGCGAACGCAGCGAGCCCTGCGAGGGGACGCTGATTATTTTGGTGACATGGAATACATTTTAGATATTCTGCGTCCGCTCGCCACGCTTCGGGCTCGGTGGCTCGCTTCACCCGCCACAGGTTTATATCCAACTCTATGCCCACTTGGATAGTAGGGAAATGAACAAGACCATTTTTACAATGAATCCTATGGAAAATCGGGTCCATCGCATCGCATGCGATTTCGTTGCATGCGATGCGATTATCGCATTGCATCGCATCTGATTGTATGCCTTAAGTTAAGGCATACATTTAAAAAATCGGGCGCCCAGATACTACATAAGTATCGACCATTTTTACAATGAATCCTATGGAAAATCGGGTCGATCGCATCGCATGCGATTTGGTCGGATGCGATGCGATCGACTCGATTTCAAAATCGGGCGCCCAGATACTACATAAGTACCCATCATCATTATATAACAAAGTGCTGATTGGCTTTCCTCCCGACCAATAACTGTAAAGCAGCTAATTCTGGCCTATAGCATGCTTGGGAATAGTGGGTGTGGCCTGATATGTCGGTACTCAGAATGCTGACAGCAGACATATGTATTATGGACAGGGCCGGTGCAAGGCACCGGAGCGCCCTAGGCGAGTCGGGGTGGGGGCGCCCTGGTGCCGGGGGAGGGGGGGGGGTACCTGTCGTGCGGCGCTGTGTATTTAAAGCTGGCGGCGGAGGCAGCGGGGGGTCCCTGCAGTCAATAAATAACGAGCGCTATCCAACGGGCTATGCGAAAGCGCTTCTGTTGTGAAAACACTGTCCGCACGGCGCACGCTGATTGGCTGAATCTCAGCCAATCAGCGTGCGGAGTGTTTTCACAACAGAAGCGCTTCCGCATAGCCCGGCGGATAGCGCTCGTTATTTATTGACTGCAGGGACCCCCCGCTGCCTCCGCCGCCAGCTTTAAATACACAGCGACGCAGGACAGGTACCCCCGCGGCACGGGGGGGGGGGGGGCAAAATGCCGCCCTCCAGTGGCCGGCGCCCTAGGCAAATGCCTAGATTTGCCTAGTGGTGGCGCCGGCCCTGATTATGGATAATCACAGTATATATTTATTTATATATTAATATGATACTAAAATATACTGTAATATAAAGTGTAGTGGACTGACACTACCACTCCTGCGCTGAGTATATAATGATGCACCAACCACTCTATATAGGATTTGGCGCATCCAATAGGCACAGAAAGATAACAAGAGGAGAACATGGAACGGTTTTATATTATTATATAATCACTATATATTATTCCTATATTAATAGAACCGCCCAGCACAGTGATTTCCTTATATTTTTTTCTTTCTGTGACAAAAATATACAATCAACATTCAAGCATTGGACATGTCAAAATTTGTGGATGTTGACAGTTAATGTGTTGACTTTTTGAAACTAAAATAGCACATGTATAGGGTTGCCACCTCATCCCCTTAATCCTGGAGACATATTAATTACACAGGTTCTGTGGCTGATTAAAAAAATACAGTTGGAATGAAGTCTGATGGCTGTTTAAAAAAAAAAAAAAAAAAACAGTTGAAATTGAGTCTTGAAGTGAGCCAGCCACAGAACCTGTGTAATTAATATGTCTCCAGTTTTAAAGGGATGAGTTGGTAACCCTACACATGTATGTTAAACATATTTGTAGTTCTGTCAGTAGTTATACAATGTAAAAAAAAAAATGGGCCTATTCCAAGCTAGCTAGGACATCACATTATGACATCACAGTTAGTATGGAATCACATGATGACATCACAATCACCAGAAGGCAATAAATTGCTGCTCCCTCAAGATTTGGTTCAGATAGGAAAGTAGGAGTGAATGTCTCTGGACAGAGATATGGCAGCTATGCCAATTTACTTTATTATATGCGTCAGCTTGCTGACAATCTTGGCCGAAGGCCGACCTTTGCCTACAGCAGAAGGATCTCCAGTGGTCACCATGCCACATGCTGTACGGCACCATAGCCTGGATTTCGGATTACCCCATAATCGCATTATGCGACTAGTGATGATTATAGGCCTTGTCCTTGGACTTCTTTGCTTTGCAGCTATATTATTCTGCTGCTTGAGATATTGCTATAGGAATGTAAAGGAAATCCTGATGAAGAAATGTCTGATAGAGAAACTGGAGCTACTGACTGGGTCCCAATCTATTCCTAAAGATGTGGATTTAGAATCCATCGTGATTCATGGGCATACTACACCAGAACCAGAACCGCGCAAGTCCAACAGCGAGGAATCAGACAAAGCAAATCAGACTATCAAGCTTCCAACAACCAAGGACAAAAAGGCAAAGACCGGAATCAAGACATCAAAGGTACCTAAAATAATAGGTACACAAATGGGCAAAATAAGAAAAATCAAAAATAAGAAGCCCAAATTCCTCAGAATTCCAGTGTTGAGGAACGAGAAGGTTCAGGCATTGGTAACCCAGATCCTCTGTGGATATTTGTATAGTATCGGATCACCGTTACCAGCCCAGTGTACGGAACCAGCTCTCCGGTACCAGCCCAGTGTACAGAACTAGCTCAAAAGTACCAGCCCAGTGTACAGAACCAGCTCAGCGGTACCAACCCGGTGTACAGAACCAGCTCAGCGGTACCAGCCCGGTGTACAGAACCAGCTCAGCGGTACCAGCCAGTGTAGAGAACCAGCTAAGCAGTACCAGCCCAGTGAACAGAACCAGCTTGCCGGTACCAGCCCAGTGTACAAAAGCAGCTCACCGGTACCAGCCCAACGTACAGAACTAGCTCAGCGGTAAAAACCCGGTGTACAGAACCAGCTCACCGGTACCAGCCCAGTGTACAGAACCAGCTCAGGGATATCAGCCCGGTGTACAGAACCAGCTCACCGGTACCAGCACATAGTACAGAATCTTCATACTCTCTGTATTTTAATAAAAGCTGTTCTGTACCTAATTTTGTTTGTCCTGTATTATGTAATATTATATAGAATATGCAACATTTCTGAAACAATAGGTCACACATCAGACACATTTATATATCCATAGTACTGTTATAAATACATTGTTCTTGTTATTACATAGTGGCATAAGGGTATGTGTATCAATGATCATGGCAAATGCAATACTATTAGTATGTAGCATCAAACCATTTTATGCAGAAACGTCAGTTTCTACAGAATATTATGTAATAAAGCTTGATAAATAGGCCTCTTAGAGGGTATTTAATGAGCATCGAAAATATCGGCCTGTCACTATCCAATTCCGTATTTGGCAGAAACCAGCGCGGATCAGTCAGATCCCTGCAGGCTGCAGTGTAAAAAAAATAAAGAAAAGAAAAATAAATAAATAAAAAATTGTCTTGGGGTCCCCCACCATAGCTATAACCAGCCCGGGCTCAAAGAGCCGGTCCTGGTTCTAGATTCTAGAAATTCACGGGGGAAAACTCGTAGGGGTCCCCCTCAATTTCTACAACTAGCACCAGGCTCAAGGGCTGGTCGTGGTTCCCAAAATACGGGAGACTATGGGTCCCCCGTGTTTCAAGAACCAGCAACGGTCCCAATCGATCAATACGAATCTGAAAAATACGACACCTTTGTAAATTATCCCCCGGAATACGAATTTGTAAGTGAAATACTGGATCGATAAAATTCGTATTCAAATTACGAATACGACTAACCGTATTCGTATTCTTAGTAAATTTTACCTTCTAGGTGTGTGCCTGCATTCCGCTGGGTCAGCACACAATGTAGAACATGCTGAAAATAGTTTTTCTTTTGTTCAGCGCCCTGACTGGGGTGTGGATTGAAAGTTCTACAGCAGGCAGGTCCAAACTGTGGCCCTCCAGCTGTTGTGAAACTACACATCCCAGCATGCTTTGCCATAGTTTTAGCATTCCCTAGTAGCAAAACTGTGGCAAGGCATGATGAAGCTTGTAGTTTCACAACAGTTTCACAACAGCTGGAGGGCCCATAGTTTTGGACAGTCATAAGGTCATTAGGTGGATCACAATTGGTCGACAGCTAATAGGTGGATTACTATTGGTCAACAATCAATAAGTCGATTTAAAAGATCAACATGGTTTTGATAGGCACAGAAAACGGCCGACAAAAGCAGAATGTCGACATGGAAATGTTCAACACAGAAAAAGGCCGACATGAGTTTTTGGGTGTCTATTTTGAAATGTGCTGACATGGACTTGGAGCCTAATTCAGATTTGTACACAATGCACTTATCAGTAGACCGGTCAGGCGCTAAGTTACTGATGCCGCCTGGAACCGCCTGCAGTCAGAGTTACTGATGCTGCCTGGAACCGCCTGCAGTCAGAGTTACTGATGCCGCCTGGAACCGCCTGCAGTCAGAATTACTGATGCCACCTGGAACCGCCTGCAGTCAGAGTTACTGATGCCGCCTGGAACCGCCTGTAGTCAGAGTTACTGATGCCGCCTGGAACCACCTGCAGTCAGAGTTACTGATGCCGCCTGGAACCGCCTGCAGTCAGAGTTACTGATGCCGCCTGGAACCGCCTGTAGTCAGAGTTACTGATGCCGCCTGGAACCACCTGCAGTCAGAGTTACTGATGCCACCTGGAACCGCCTGCAGTCAGCAGGAACAAAGGTGCTTTGGAGGGTCCAAACTGCTATCTTGCCTATGGGTCAATGAGTCGACCAAATTAAGGTTGACATACAATGGGCCGACCACTGAAAGGCCGACACGTGAAAAAGTCGACACGGCTAAGGTTGACAGAGTCAAAAGTTCAACACAATCATTAGGTCGACAATGGGAAAGTCAACAGTCAAAAGGTAGACATGAGGTTTCCACTTTTTTGTCCCTAATGTCGACATAGTCGACGTGGACACCGTATCGCTGCTTTCAGCTCAAAATTGCCCAGTGTGTATGGGCCTTAAGGGTTACTATACTGTCCCTTTAAACCAGGATACTGAATTACACCGATTCTCTGGCTGCTTAAAACCAGATTAAATGCCAAGGCACCCTTCCTTCTAGTCAGCGGAGGATTTAGGGGTGAGGGCGCCCCTAGGCACAACAATAATGCCCCCTGTCTAATTTTATTATATCTATTGATTACTTATAAGCACTCATTTGATAATAGCCAATTTAATGGATCAATAAAAATGCCATTAACTAACAACTTAAATTTGTTATTATCTATACATATTTACTAAGTAGGACAGTTTACAGGGGCAGTGTCTGCATGTCATGTACATTGACACTCTATTCAAGATGGAATATGCAAAGGAGTAGCTAGATAACATAGAGCCTAGAGCAACGGGATATTTTGGCGCCCCTCCCCCAGTCATCTTTCCTTCTTATATTAATGCTCCTATCAGGGCCGGCGCCACCACTAGGCAGCTCTAGGCATTTGCCTAGGGCGCCGGCACCTGGAGGGAGGCAGTTCGCCCCTCACCCCCAGCATATAGCTGTCGGCTTCCCTGCAGTGCTGGAGCGGGCAGGGGTGTCCGTGCCGCGGGGGTACCTGCGGCCCTGTCACTGTATAAAGCTGCTGGCGGCAGCGGGGTCCCTGCAGTGAATAGAGAATAACTAGCTCTATGCGCGCGACGGCGCGGGAATCGCTTCTGGGTTTGAAACCACTTGCCGCACGCTGATTGGCTGAGATTCAGCCAATCAGCGTGCGGCAAGTGTTTTCAAAATCAGAAGCGCTTCCCGCGCCGTCGTGCGCATAGCCTACGCCCTACGCCCCTGGGTATATGATACAGTACAGTGTCAATATTTTGCAGCTACTGGTACATTTCAGGCTGACAGTACTATCACAAGCATCCGAGACAGACACTGACTCAAATCCAAGGCATCTTGAGGTCCACAACATTTGTATATGACCTGCATTAAGTGTAGATGACAGTAAATTCAAAGATATTATTTAAAATAGGCCTTGCTAGAATCACATACCCTGAACGCCATCTAGTAACAATTGTAGAGCTATAAAGGGTGCAATAAATACCAGACACGGGAGTTAAATAACCAGCTCTCTACAATGCATCTCAGTCTGTACACGGGAGATTAGAGAACATGATACTAGCATATACAGTAGTGTTTAGAAGTGTACCAGCAGGGAAGTAATCCCCCAGATAATGTATGTCAGACATATGTAAATAGTCTGAGGATTATGTCCTCCAGATCTCACTTTACGAAACAAAAGAAAATTTGGTTACTTTACAGAACTGTCAACCATTAACCAGCAACTGCATACTGTACATAATAAAAACCTACGCATTTCACCATCTCTGAGTGAAATAGAGTCATAATCACATGGTTTTTCCTCTCTCTGTGCAACAACCTGTTTACTGACATTGCGCCAAAAGGGGGCGTGCCCATAATAACACAATTTCATCACCTGCCTGCTGGAGGTGAGATAAATAAAAAATGATTCAAATTATTGCATTGTCCCTAGAAACTAAGGGGTTCATCTAATTTCCTGAGAGTATCTCGGAACCCAACAGATGCATTTCACGGCCGGTTGAACGCGCTCAAAGCCGCAGATTTGTGCAAATTTGGGCTGAAATCGCGCCGCGAGGGGTGGAAACGCTGCCGCAATGGCAAGTCGCACCATTCTCATTTAATTGAATTGAAAATATACATTAATTCATATTATTTGGTGAATAAAGTAGCCCTCCTGTATGACACACACTCCAAGTACAATGCAAAACGTCTTCATTTTGTACCTGAAAGTAAAAGTAAGGCCGGATTTGTACAGTTTTATTTGTTCTTATTCCAGGACCTAAAGCCCGGCAATCTGGGGGTTAATGAAAACTACGAGATTAAGGTAAATCGGGTGCATTATAGAGGGGCAGCCTAAAATATTTTGTGCAGAAAGTTAAATAACAACTTTATAACAAAACAAAGCTCAAGCGCAAATAACATATATATAATTAGATAATATATATCATTTGGGACCAGTAACATATTTCCACAAGTCAAAACCTATATCTCAATATGTGTTAATTCTGTGATAAAATAAAGGCAAAAGGGCGCCCCCTAGTGCATTCACTTTAGAGTTTCCTAATAGCATATGAATTCTAGAGAGTCCACACGTACCATATACAAAGCCCAGGGAATTCTTTTGGCCTAAAAGTGCTTGTGATGATAGTAAGTTCTGGAATCAATTCTCGGCTTCCCTGGACTTCCCAAGAGGTTTCACAAGAAGTGCAATATACAAAATAAAATAATATATTTAATGCTTAAAATATACTTAAAATTTCATTTATTTCATTTTTTATAAAAAAAAATATAAGTGAAGTATACATAAGAAATGTGCATAGTTTTAATCAGTGCAACATATGCTTCTCTGAGCCAGAAGGAGCATTAACAAATCGTACAGAGCAGGAGTATAGTACAGCCTCAACGCGTTTCATCCACCCAGAGCAGGAGTATATTACAACCTCAACGCGTTTCATCCACCCAGAGCAGGAGTATATTACAGACTCAACGCGTTTCATCCACCCAGAGCAGGAGTATATTACAGATTCAACGCATTTCATCCACCCAGAGCAGGAGTATATTACAGCCTCAACGCGTTTCATCCACCCAGAGCAGTAGTATATTACAGATTCAACGCATTTCATCCACCCAGAGCAGGAGTATATTACAGCCTCAACGCGTTTCATCCACCCAGAGCAGGAGTATATTACAGCCTCAATGCGTTTCATCCACCCAGAGCAGGAGTATATTACAGATTCAACGCATTTCATCCACCCAGAGCAGGAGTATATTACAGCCTCAATGCGTTTCATCCACCCAGAGCAGTAGTATATTACAGCCTCAACGCGTTTCATCCACCCAGAGCAGGAGTATATTATAGCCTCAACTCATTTCATCCACTCAGAGCAGGAGTATATTACAGCCTCAATGCGTTTCATCCACCCAGAGCAGGAGTATATTACAGATTCAACGCATTTCATCCACACAGAGCAGGAGTATATTACAGCCTCAACGCGTTTCATCCACCCAGAGCAGGAGTATATTACAGCCTCAACACGTTTCATCCACCCAGAGCAGGAGTATATTACAGACTCAACGCATTTCATCCACACAGAGCAGGAGTATATTACAGATTCAACGCATTTCATCCACCCAGAGCTGGAGTATATTACAGCCTCAACGCGTTTCATCCACCAAGAGCTGGAGTATATTACAGCCTCAACGCGTTTCATGCACCCAGAGAAGGAGTATATTACATCCTCAACGTGTTTTATCCACCCAGAGCAGGAGTATATTAGTATATTACAGCCTCAAAGTGTTTCATCCACCCAGAGCAGGAGTATATCACAGTCTCAATGCGCTTCATCCATATATTACTACAGGACTTCATCCCGATGATCACTGGGGAAGCCGGTGAATTGATTCCTGGACTAACTATCATCACAAGCGCTTTTAGCCCAAAAGTATTTCCTGGACTTTAAATATGTTACATGTGGTCTAGGAAAGTCTAAGTTTAAGGCACTAGAAGGCCCCTTTTTACTTTTCTATCAAAGTTCTGGATATGAATTGCATAAAATATAAACTGTTCGCTCATTAAATACAATATTGAGAATTATAATTAGGAATTATCTGTACCCTGGGTATTAATTGAATATACATATACGGTGCAGCTATATTTCAGCGTTGGGATACACTTGATTAAAATAACCATGATGACCAAGTCCTTCTAACCGGGAAAACACTGTATTTACAAACCTATGTAATTTTTAATTTCAGATTCTAGATTTCGGGCTGGCTCGGCAGACTGAGAGTGAGATGACTGGCTACGTGGTTACTCGCTGGTACCGGGCGCCGGAAATCATCCTCAACTGGATGCATTACACACAAACAGGTGATCAGAACTCTCCTGGGTGTTCCCAATTTTGCACAAAACAAACAAACTAAATGTGAAACATTCTGCAAACACAGGGATGAGGCGGAGAGGAACTGACTAGTTTTTGCACAGTGTGTCATCTGTCTTTACGAGGGCCTGATTAAAGATATAGGTAATACATTTGTGATGTATACACTACATTGCCATTGTGTATGTTTTGAGCATACTCGCCTACCGGGAGGCTCCAATAAATTGGCTCCTCCTCCCAACCCCCTGGAAAGGTGGGCAATCCTCCTACATGCCCCCAGATCCCTTCTCCCGTATCTCCACCATGCGCCGGGCAAATACTGCGATTTGCTGCTCTTCGGGGAGGGGGCAGGTTAAAAATTAGGCAAATCACAGAAGTGGCATGTGGAGGGGTAAGCCATAGGGGGGGGGGGGGGTTAACTTTACTTAGGGGGGTGCTGCCAAATCTAGTAGTTACGCCACTGAATACCAGACAATACAGAGTGCATTTTATAAAATGCCACACAATACAGAGGCCATTCCAGAGGTCACCATACGGTACAAGGACCGTTATACAATACAGAGTGCATTCTAGTGACCGCATTTGGCCCTTGCCCGCTTCTCCATCATAAATGGGAAGAAGCGGTATCAGTGCAGATAACGGTGCCGATACCTCTTCTCCCCCATAACGATTATTCATATATATTACCCCATAGTTTCTGACCACTGACCAATCAGGATTCAGAAATGTAGCACATTTAAAAATCATCCCCGCCAATCACGTGTCGGTGACTATGCAAGTCGCCAAAGCCATTCGCAATGGGGATCTGCACATACGCATAACAGACCATACGCAGTCCCCAAAACATCGGTACGGGGTCGAACTCGCAGAATGATCCCCAAAGTACCATGTGGATATGCATGACATCATTTACTGTGGGGTTCCATACAGATTGCTTGTAATCTGATCCCATCTGTACTGATCAGTTTTGCCTTCATTCATTGGAGATTTTGGGCCAGTTTGGTAAATAAATTGGCAAATAGGAAATGTTTGCGGGAACAAAAAGATGACAGTAGGGGACTGTACAATATATAATACAATCTGGCTCACTGTGGTCACCATCATTTGAAAATCAATAATATTGGTTACAGTATATATATCAGAGGTGTCTACACTGAGTATGATGTCATAAAAATGACATATTAATAGTCAATGTCCTTTCTTTTCAGTGGACATTTGGTCTGTTGGATGTATCTTGGCCGAAATGATCACTGGACACGTTCTGTTTCCAGGCGGAGACTGTATCCTTTGTGCATTATTATATATCTAATAACCCGTAAAATAACAAAGAGACACACACTTGACAAAATAAAGTCTTGCCTATTATATGAATGGGCTATATAGAAAGTGGTATCATGTTTAGGGGGAGATGTATCAAACTTTCTCAAAAGTGGAGAAGTGCCCATTGTAACCAATAAGATCCTACCTGTCATTTTATAGAATGTACTTGATAAATGCTAGCTTGCGTCTGATTGGTTGCTATGGTCAACTTTATTTGTCTGCTTCAACACTTATTTTATAAGATGGGACGAATGAAGTATTAAACAATGCACAGATGACAGCAAACAATACATACAGGAATTCTGCAATGCAAAAATATACACTTCGTCTACAATACGTTTATAGGATATCAGCGAAACACAGAAATTCAGACCCAACGATTGGCAATACAGAGAGCATCAGTGACAATTTATTATTTATTAACAGTTTCTTATATAGCGCACACATATTCCGCAGCGCTTTACAGACAATATTTGAACATTCACATCAGTCCCTGCCCCAGTGGAGCTTACAATCTATATTCCCTACCACATGTACACGCACACACAGACAGTCTAGGGTTCATTTGTTGGGAGCCATTTAACCTACCAGTATATTTTTGGATTGTGGGAGAAAACCGGAGTACCCGGAGGAAACCCATGCAAACACAGGGAGAACATATAAACTCTACACAGTTAGGGCCATGGTGGGAATTTAACCCATGACCTCAGCGCTGTGAGGCAGTAATGCTAACCACTACATCATCCGTACTGCCCTATTCAGAACCGTTAGCCATATTAGACAGGCCAATGCTCGGAACAGAGTAATTTAGAATGGTAGTGAGGCAGTGGATGTAGGCAGGGGGGGGGGGGGGTGGTGGAAGGAGAGTAGGGTGGGGAGCTTGGTTCTGAAAGAGCCAGGAGGACAGGGCAGCAATTGGCAGGTAGGGTCACCTGAGGTGGAGCTTTGAAAGAAGAGGAGTAAGGTGGGACTTGGGAAGGCCAGAGAGAAAGAGGTTATAGTAAGCAAGGCTTCCAAAATAAAGGGCCAAACACTGGATATGTTGCAGAGGTGGGAATGACCAGATTCGGGAGCTCATATTGATAATGAAAGAGATGGAGGGTTTGTGAGTTATTCCTAGGCAGAGACAGAGGAGAGTGTGTGGTCATCCAGGATGAGGTGTCTTAAAGACAACTTGACATACAAAACAAGAGGCAGAGGTCAGGGGATGAGAGATACAGTTGGGTGTCAAAGGAGCTGATATCACCAAGGGAGGAGGTATCAAACTTGTGGGTAAAGAGCCAAGTACAGATCCCTGGAGAACTCAACGGAAGAGGGGATGAAACGGATTCAGGACTATATACAGAAAAGAAGAGTGAGGTAGGAGAGGGCAAGGTCATGATGGCCAATGGAATGGAGGGTTTGCAAGACAAGAGGGTGGTTAAAGGTATCAAAGGCAGCAGAGAGACCAAGAAAGATAGAGGAGGGACCCTTTGGCTTAGCATTGTAATGATCCTTGGTGACTTTGGTCGGGGCTGTTTCAGCTGAGTGCCTAGAATGTAAATGGGTCTGGGAGGCTATGAGAAGAGGGTAAGTAGCAAAAGGTATTAAGTAGCCCCCTGAAGTATCTTGAAAGCAATGGGAAAGATGACAAAGAGAGAGACAGGGTCAAGCGAGGGTTTTCTGAGTATGATGAGGCAAAAGCATGTTTGAAAGGAGATATATACGAATGATCGGCGGCTGGAATGTCTGCAGGAGGCGTCTGAATGAAACAGACACCTTCTGTCAGCATCACACATTGGGGATGTATGGAAACTATAGAATTTACATACATCCATGAATCAGGCCCCACATCTTCAGACAGTGGAGGATATTTCGCTCTGAAAGTACTTATTCAGATATCTTAGCTGTGCCCCCCCCCCCTCTACTTCTATTATCAGACCACTTACCGCTCTTCTAGTAACTGACACGTTAACGGCCGTACCATCCTTCCCTTCCATCACCTGATCCCTACTTAACCTACACGTCAGACTTTGATGAGTTGTATAAGATTATTGAAGTCATAGGAAGTCCACAACCGTCGCTGATCAACAAGATGGAAAGCAAACATGTAAGCGAATGATTCCTTGCACTGTCACTGCATTGCTTTACCCTGTAAGTGGTTGTGGGCGTGAGTCAGAGGCCGTCACAAATCCAGCGTTTTCTCATGATGTTTGCACTGCGCACGATGCTATGGTCTTGTAAGGGGGGCTGTAGTGTGGGCTAGGACGCAGAGAGGCCCAATTCAGACCAGCTCACTAAGATGCGTATATTTGGAGCCTAGCGAGTAGAGTTGCCGCCGAAAGTAAGCCACAACTTAATTATCAGTTGAACGGTCTTCTGGGAATTGGGGGCGGGCGCTGACGTCATGTGATGTCATCTGCCCACCCCGAGCAGGCAGGGGCACGTCTGCTTTGGCTGGGGTCCGACCAGTGTTTCTATGGGCACGCCCACCGTTTTTGTGGGCACGCCAATGAAATGGCCCCTACCTGCCAATCAAACTGCGAACACCAAAGGCATCTCACCAAAGGCATTTTCTGCGGGGGAAAGGGGGGTGGGTTTGCACATGCCCAGTGGCGCCTATGCACATTCGTAGACCACCACCATCAAAGACAGGGCCAAATTGGGACCTGAATGAACAGGTCTGAATGAGCCCCAGTGCCTGTTAGATGGAGGTGACATGGATTTGCAACTAAAACACAGGCGTTGCATTTCGGGGACGCCCCTCACCCAGCGACTGCTTCCTCGTCCACAGTTTCTGATCCACTGCATACACACAGCAGTGATGGGATTTGCATCCAGCAGTGAATCAGACTCTGTGATCTGCAAACTTCCTCACAGCATTCCTGTCACATATAGAGTGGTGGCGGCCATTTTGTAGGCTCCACCAACATGGAGGAGAATGCAGCACCTGTTCTATAAGAAACGTTGAGGCTACAAATTACAGCGCATGAGGCCCAAATAGCCAGCCAATCCTGACCATCGCCTCATCCAGTAGCGCATGCAGGGGGGGTTTCTGAGTACCCAGAAACCCCTCCAGGAGTCTATGGGCCCTAGACTGAAATCTGAGGGTCCCCTCTTTCCATGGATACAAGAATTTTTAAAATCGGCCCTTGGGAACCGGAGATATCTGACTTCAAAGCAGTGGTCCCCATCCAAGCCTGTTAATTGCTCTTCCCAGTCAGATATTTCAGGTTCTGTCTAACTTAGAGTTTTTCTAAAGGTATATTCCAAAAGCTGGGACTCTCCCCCTTTGATGAACACTTGTTCCCAAAAACAGAGATAGCCTTCCAGCAGCTGGTTACTGCTCCAGCCGCACACCTGGTATGTAGTTTTATATTCTCGTTGGCGGATTGCTCTGCCTCCTGAACTCTAATCCCCTAGCCCCCAAAACCATTTGGTAGGTGGGATTCTCTAGTTTTTAATTAAAATCTTAAGAAATCTATTTCCGGGAACTGGAGATATCTGCAGTCAAGCAAGCTGTCCTCCCACCAGAAAATTATGAATAATAAGCCCACTCCACTATACACCCCTCCTCTGCATATTAAACATCCTCTACCACCATGGAAGTTATGTATCAGGGCCCGTTCATTCAGCCCAATGCCCCCTTCTCCCACCCCATCTCCCACCATCTGTGCAGTAAAGGGGTAATTAGTGGAAATTACTGATTCAGGCCCTACATGCTGAACGGTTGATATAATACCCCCTACCACCCGCGGGGACATCAAAGCTTCTCCCACCCCTACCGCTGGAGGATCGGTAGGGGCCCCAATACATTGCTATGCCCAGGGGTATTATTGCTATGCCCAGGGGTATTATTATTATTTATATACATTTGGTCTATCTATAAAATACCAGAACCTACCAAATCAGCAATGGATATCTATACCAGGTTGAACTAGATGGAAGCAAGTCTTTTTTCAGCCTTACCTACTATGTAACTATGTAACTATAATACTTTAACTGACCCGGCATATACTGGGTCACCTAAGTGTCCATCTCCGTGCTTTGCTCCTCCCCTCTGGAAACCCCCTTCTAAAAATCCTGCGTTTGCCCCTGTCATCTGTAACATATCGGCCAGGATAACAAGTTGTGTTTTGAAGAGAACCAAACAAAAGTTGCTTTTAATCTTGAGGCTGCATTGCTGAAATCTTCCCTCGCTGCTAGAACATTGGGGCCTAAAGCTAAAGAAAGTACATTATTATTTCAGTGTTCAATAACAGTTAGATCAGGCATGTCCAACATGCGGCCCTCCAGCTGTTGGGAAACTACCAGTCCCATCATGCCTTGCCACAGTTTTGCTATTATGGAATGCTGAAACTATGGCAAGGCATGCTGGGATGTGTAGTTTCCCAACAGGGGGTCATTGCCCTTTAAGACTGGAAACCTTTGACATGAAAGCATGACCACATCTACAGTAATATATCACGGCCCTTATTCATGCCGGATGAAATGTTTGTTATATTGCGCACCATGTAATAACAACTCTCTGATTTCTGGCCGCAGGCCCAGGACTACATGAAAATGCTCCCGCAGAAACAGAAGAAGAATTTTAAAGAGTTCTTCCCAACCATGAACGTTTTAGGTACGCAGTATACAAACCAGGCCCAAGCTTAACAGGTTTGTTATCCACCAGGGGCGTGGCCTGCCTCCACAGGGGGACTTAGCCAACTATTAGAGAGGACATGCCCAGGACAGGGCCCCTTTATAAAGGAGAGGGCAGGGGTGTGTCAGAACCAACCACTTTGATTGGCAGAAGGGCTAATCTTGGTGTAGTTTCCATAGAAATAAACCAAGCACCCAATCTCATCTATGATCTTGCTCCACCACTAGAGGAGAGGGTGATCCCACAGGCAGTGGGGCCCAGCGGGTATTTTCCCTGACCACCAGTGGGTGAGAAGTCTCTGTATATACTGCAGGATGTGCTTATTAATGTGGTGTTTGCTGTGTGCAGACTGGGGAAGGCAGTTTATGACTTTTATGTCTTACGGCCTCACCAGAGATTGATCTCCTGGAGAAAATGTTGGATTTGGACCCTGAACGCAGGTTGTCTGCTGCAGAATGCCTGGCACACCCTTACCTAGAGGAACACCACGACTCCGAGCCTGACCCACCTGCCGAGAAATATGACGACTCGTTTGAAAGTTTGGACCTTCCCATCTCAGAATGGAAAAGTAATGTATTAACACTTACTGGTCAAACCTTGACAATCCTTCTGGCTGTAGGGTCGGTGTTAGCATTGGGCCTGACTCTTGAATCACATGCAATGTGGCTATATTTAGTAAATTTTGTAGACTTTTCGTCAAATGGCGTAATCCAGTTTTGGCCAAATTGGCAATATGCATATATCCGTAAAAGTAGCCCTTTGTGGACTTTTAACCAGAGTTAAGGCCCCCATACACTAGTAAGATTTATCTCAGTGGCAAGGGGGTTTCCAGAGGGGGGCGGAGCAAAGCACGGAGATGGACAGGTGACGCAGTATATGCCGGGTCAGTTAGAGTATTATAGATGGACCAAATGTATATAAATAATATATATATATATATATATCTCCTATATATTTGGCTACATCTGTCACTCAAAGTGGGTGTCTGTGTCTATAACGCTCTGTTCCTGGACTTTCCTCTTAATGTGTGATTGCCTTCATCTGTGCTGAACACCTTTCTGAGAAATTAACCTGTTTAAAACAGGTGATGGCAATCATACATTAAGGGGAAGTCTAGAAACAGAGCATTGTGTCCCTCCTGGAGAGGGTCATGTTGGGAGGTATGTGACAGAGAACCAGGAACCAGCCCAGTGAGCCCACAGACAGTGCCAGACACCCACTGCCTTCCCATGTTGCCCCGCGACCCCCCTCCCACGATTTGCTGCAAAAAGAACCCCCCCACGACCCCTCCCGCAATTCGCGGCATAACCACCACCCCGCGACCCCCCCCTCCCGCGAATCGCGGCAAACCCTCCCCCGTGACCCCCCCCCCGATTCGCGGAAAAAACACCCCCCCCCCCGCGACCTCCCTCCCGCGATTCGCGGCAAAAAGAACCCCCCCGCGACCCCCCCTTGCACGATTGGCGGCACCCCCCCTGCGACCCCCCTCCCGCGATTCGCGGCACCCCCCCCCCGCAATTCGCAGCAGCCCCAGGATTAAATGGCACATGCAAAACACTGACATGGCTATGGTCGACAATGAAAAAGGTTGACATGAGTTTTTGAAGATTTATTTTTAATTTTTTCATATTCATTGTCATGTGTCGACATGGACACCAATGAAGTGGCACACTTATGTCAACATTTACATGTGTTGACCTTTCTGTGTTGATTTTTTCTTGTGGCGATTCACGTCACACCCCCCCGCAACCCCCCCTCCCTCGATTCGCGGCACCCCCCGTCACCCCCCACCTCCCGCAATTCGCGGCAACCCCCCACCGGAACCCCTGTGAACCCCGCCCTCCCGCAATTCGCGGCACCCACCCCCGCGACCCCCCCTCCTGCAATTCGCGGCACCCCCCCGTGATTCGCGGCAGCTCCAGAATTAAATTGCACATGGAAAACACTGACATGGCTATGGTCGACAATGAAAAAGGTTGACATGAGTTTTTGAAGTTTTTTTGTCATTTTTTTGAATATTTTCATATTCATTCTCATGTGTCGACATGGACACCAATGAAGTGCCACACTTATGTCAACATTTACATGTGTTGACCTTTCTGTGTTGATTTTTTTCTTGTGGCGATTCGCGTCACACCCCCCGCAACCCCCCCTCCGGCGATTCGCGGCACCCCGGCACCCCCCCCGCGACCCCCCCCTTCCCGCAATTCGCGGCAACCCCCCACCGGAACCCCCATGAACCCCGCTCTCCCGCGATTCGCGGCACCCCCCCGCGATTCGCGGCAGCCCCAGGATTAAATGGCACATGCAAAACACTGGCACGGCTATGGTCGACAATGAAAAAAGGTTGACATGAGTTTTTGAAGATTTATTTCATTTTTTGAATGTTTTCATATTCATTGTCATGTGTCAACATGGACACCAATGAAGTGGCACACTTATGTCAACATTTACATGTGTTGACCTTTCTGTGTTGATTTTTTCTTGTGGCGATTCGCGTCACACCCCCCCCGCAACCCCCCCTCCCGCGATTCGCGGCATTCCCCGTGACCTCCCGCAATTCGCGGCAACCCCCCACCGGAACCCCTGTGAACCCCGCCCTCCCGCGATTCGCGGCACCCAACCCCGCGACCCCCCCTCCCGCAAGTTGCGGCACCCCCCGTGATTCGCGGCAGCTCCAGAATTAAATTGCACATGGAAAACACTGACATGGCTATGGTCGACAATGAAAAAGGTTGACATGAGTTTTTGAAGTTTTTTTTTTCATTTTTTGAATATTTTCATATTCATTCTCATGTGTCGACATGGACACCAATGAAGTGCCACACTTATGTCAACATTTACATGTGTTGACCTTTCTGTGTTGATTTTTTTCTTGTGGCGATTTGCGTCACCCCCCCCCCCACAACCCCCACTCCCGCGATTCACGGCACACACACACACACCTCCCCCGCGATTCTCGGCACCCCACCCCGTGACCCCCCCTCCCGTGATTCACGGCACACCCCCGCGACCCCCCATCCCATGATTCGCCGCAACCCCCGCCCCGTAACCCCCCCTCCCGCGATTCGCGGCACCCAACCCCGCGACCCCCCCTCCCGCAATTCGCGGCACCCCCCTGCGATTCGCGGCAGCTCCAGAATTAAATTGCACATGGAAAACACTGACATGGCTATGGTCGACAATGAAAAAGGTTGACATGAGTTTTTGAAGGTTTTTTTTTCATTTTTTTAATGTTTTCATATTCATTCTCATGTGTCGACATGGACACCAATGAAGTGCCACACTTATGTCAACATTTACATGTGTTGACCTTTCTGTGTTGATTTTTTCTTGTGGCGATTCACGTCACCCCCACCCACCACCCCCCCCGCAACCCCCACTCCCGCGATTCACGGCACACACACCCCCCCGCGATTCTCGGCACCCCACCCCGTGACCCCCCCTCCCGTGATTCACGGCACACCCCCCGCGACCCCCCCCCTACCATGATTCGCTGCAACCCCCGCCCCCGTAACCCCCCTCCCGCGATTTGCGGCAACCCACCCCGCGACCCCCCTCCCGCGATTCTCTGCAATCCCTCCCCTCCCGCGATTCGCAGCATCCACCCCCCCACAACCCCCCCTCCTGCAATTCGCGGCACCCCCCGCGACCCCCCCTCCTGCAATTCGCGGCACCCTCCGCGACCCCCCCCTCCCGCGATTCGCGGACACCTAAGTTACAATACAGGGCATCTTTCATACAATTCTAACCATATTTCTCATATACAAACGTTCACAAATTAAGGGGGCGCAGCCCCTTACGACGGTGTGAAGAGCGCCCGTAGGGCGCGATGAATCACCTAGTGTATATATATATATATATATATATATATATATATACACACACACACACACACACACATATATATATATATATACACAGGGTCGTCAACAGCAGTGTAGACCCCTGGGCATAGCAATGTGTTGGGGCACCTACCGATCCTCCAACGGTAGGGGTGGGGGAAGCTTTGATGTCCCCCAGGTGGTAGTGGGTATTATATCAACCGCTCAGCATGTAGGGCTCGGATAAGTGATTTCCACTAATTACACCTTTACTGCACAGATGGGGGGTGATGGGGTGGGAGAAGGGGACATTGGGCTGAATGAAGGGGCCCTGATACATAACTTCCAGGGTGGTAGAGGATGTTTAATACGCAGAGGAGGGGTGTATAGTGGAGTGGGCTTATTATTCATAATTTTCTGGTGGTAGGACAGCTTGCTTGACTGCAGATATCTCCAGTTCTCGGAAATAGATTTCTTAGATTTGAATGGAATTAAAAACTAGAGAATCCCACCTACCAAATGGTATTGGGGACTAGGGGATCAGATTTCAGGAGGCAGAGCAATCTGCCAACGAGTATATAAAACTACATACCAGGTGTGTGGAGCTGGAGCAGTAACCAGCTGCTGGAAGGCTGATCTCTCTGGTTCTGGGAACAGTAGAGACAAGCTTCTAGTGTCCATCAAAGGGGGAGAGTCCCAGCTTTTGGAATATACCCTCAGCAAAACTCGTCAGACAGAACCTGAAATATCTGACTGGGAAACCAATTAACAGGCTTGGATGGGGACCACTGCTTTGAAGTCAGATATCTCCGGTTCCCCAGGGCCTATTTTTAAAATTCTTATACCCATGGAAAGAGGAGACCCTCAGCTTTCAGACTAGGTCCCTTGGACTTCTGGGGGGGGGGGGGGGTTTCTGGGTACTCAGAACCCCCCCCTGGGTGCGCTACTGTATCTGACCTGTAAATTGCATGTGATTTTCCTTGAACTTCCCCGGCAGCTTCCCAGGAGGCCTACATACAATTTGACACTTGATGTGCCGTTTTATACATCCAATTTGCGTCAGATAAATCACATGTGATTTATCTGATGCACAGTGTCAGCAGCCCTGAGCCGTCAGCGGAGTCCCTGATCCTAGGC
The DNA here is from genome assembly GCF_055691185.1 of Crinia signifera. NCBI lineage: Eukaryota > Metazoa > Chordata > Amphibia > Anura > Myobatrachidae > Crinia > Crinia signifera. The sequence goes on from NC_139224.1 coordinate 21,474,500, forward strand.
TGTTCCTATGAGCCCACGTCCCCTGTGCCAGGAGACGGTTTCTATTTTTTTTATAGTTTTTATTTTAATATTATATTAATATTGATTTAATAATATTTTTAATAATATAATTATTTCTAGTTGTCCCCAAATGTTTCAGTGTAGCCCCCCCCCCCCCCCCCCCCCCCCCAGCAGGGCTGCTCCTAATCTGTAGCCCCTAGCCCCCAGTAATGAAGCATGGGTAAATATATTGTTATTTGACAGTATAAATGGTTACAGGACTAGTTACAATGTTGCAAATAAGACCAAATGAGGCTGGGAGTGGGGAAAGGATCTCTGTAATCACAGAGTGATTGCTTACAAATGGGGCAATGGTTGTTGGAAAGGTATTTTTCATTAAGGAAAGCACATATGTGTGTGTGTGTGTGTGTGTGTGTGTGTGTGTGTGTGTGTACACATGGAGATATAAAGTTCTATGTGCCTGTTCTGCGGGAGAGGAGGGGCGTGTCCATGTATATGGAAATAATGCTTGTGAGATCTATGGGAGAGTTGATTATATTATAATGAGTATTCAGTTAACCCCTTGAGTGGTACGCCCGGAATTTTTCCGGACTCAGCTGCGCTGCAGCAGCGGGCTGTCCCGGAAAACTTCTGGGCATTCCACAAATATGAAATAGGTGCGCGCCAGTGGTGTCCAGGTGTGCACCACTGGCACAGCACCTCTAGAGACCCCCCCCCCCCCCCCAGCCATTCCCCCAACCTTCCCATCACCTGTGCTCCGGCGATCGCACGCCGGAGCTCTTCTAACCCCGCTCCCTCAGCCGCTTCAGCCTGCCGCCATACTTTTAGTAGCAGTGACGTCGGCGGCAGGCTCGAGGATGCTCGGGGCGGCTCGGGGGGGACTCGGGAGCGCTCAGGCACCCATCCTTGCCTTACCATTACACATGGCGGAACTGAGTTCCACCCCGCCCCCCCTTTAAACCTTGGTCGGAACACCTAGCAAGGGGTAGGTGCAAGTGCCAGGAATACTGGCCCTAGCGGTCAGGGGTCTTACAGCGGCGAAGAGATCCGTTAGGGTCCGGTGTACAGAGCTGCAGGTTTACCAGATTCAGAGCCAACGGATCACAGAAAGCAGCAATTCAAAAAACTCATCAACTTTTCCTCTTAGACTTTTTTTTTTAAACAGTTTTGTAAGTTTTCTGATGCACTTAACGTTTCCTTTGTAAAATCAATCTGCGGTGATTTTAATATATCTACATTAGGGAACAGAACGGACACATGGAGGCATTTGCCTTCTGCTGTCTCCCAGTAATGCAGCCAGGTGTCTGAGGTTGTCAGGGGGAAATGTACTGAGCTCCACTTTGGGGAAATTTATGGATTTTCTGTGATTTCCTGTAGCAGAAATTAAAGGGGCAATTTGTTTGTTAAGGGAAAACACGCTGGTGATGTGGACTTGGGGCCTTATTCTGGTTCACTCCTTCTGGCAAATTCCTTCTTAGATGGACAAAACCATGTGCATTGCAGGGGGGCAGATGTAAAATGTGCAGAGAGAGTTAGATTTGGGTGAGTTATTTTGTTTCTGTGCAGGGAAAAACTGCTTTATTTTTACACTGCAATGGCGGAGATGTGGTCCGGACAATGCAGGTGTGGGTGAACCATATAGGGGCAGGCACTGTTGGCTGTGTAACATCAATAGGGATGACCATCGTTGCCTTTGCCATCCATGGCAAAAGTGCAAATGGTCATCAATAGTGTAAAACTATGCAATGGATGACCATCGATAGTTGTACATACCGATGGTCATTCATTATGTTTGAGTGATTGGCCTGTGGGCCTATCAAAACACATGGGCAGGGTTTTACATGTGTTGGGGGCGGAGCTATGCTCGGTGTCTCTGCACTTTGAAAAAAACAAAAGCAAAACATCAGTTTTGCTGTGGCATCGATGGAGGGAAACCATCTGGTTCTCCCCATCGATGGCAAAAGTATTAGACATCGCCCATAAACCATCGATGATTTCAAATGGCCATCCCTAAACATTAAAAGCAGCCCCTGCGACACAAAAGAGATTGTCCCTTCGTCTAGCTTCCTAGCTCATCTAGGGGGCATATTAGTAATGCAACTGTATAGATGGCAGATCACACTGTGAGGCGGGACCGGGACTGTGTGGCAGCTTTGTACCCCCCGCCTGCTGCTGCCTGGAGTTGTAGATTCTGCAGCAGCGATGCAAAAAAATATGCTAATACTGCTGGAGGCATCAGAGGAAGCTCACTGCCAACATTACACATCTGAGCGGTGTTTCCAAACACGCAGCAACGGATCACCACCGGGCAGCCATCGAGGTAATGCTGTGTACACACGGGGAAATATGAATGCTGGGGATATATTGCTAGCAATATATCCCCAGCAATCATATTGCTCAGTGTCTCCTTTTCATCAGCGATGAAAAGGAGACACTGCTACGGGGCGGAGGGGGAGTGTAGCAGCAGCAGACGCTGCTGCTGTCACTTTGAACGGAGGAGGGAGGGAGCAGCCGCACGGGGCTGGGGAGATCAACGCTGATCTCCCCGGCGCTGACCTCCCGGCACAGCGATCGCGGGGAAAGCCGCTGGTTGCAGGAGCATGCTCCTGCGACCAGCGACCATTAGGCAGTGCACACGGGAGCGCGCAGCTGGCGATTTATCGCCACCTGCGCTCCAAATCACTGGCAATATGGTCGCTCAGCGACCATATTCCCAGCGATTTCACACAATATTGCTCCCGTGTGTGCACACCTTTTGCCTCACCTTACTCATGGCCGCCTGAACTCTGCAGCCAAGGCCGGTACATCTGTGTCTGATGGGGCAAGCACGCCCCCAAACTATCCCACCACTGCAAGAGGAGCCGCAGCAGCACATGCACACTGCACCCACCATCAGAGCTGTACGCAAACGGGCGGCTTTGTGCACAACTCTGAATGAGAAGATATAAACATTACTGGTCTGGACAAACAACTTATCAGCATGGTGGGGCAGTGGATAAGCTATAAAGCCTCAAAGTACTGAAATAATGAGGTTGATTCCATTTCGGGATTTATCTGTGTGGAGTTTGTATGTCTCCAATGTTTATGTGGCTTTTCTCACATGGAGCCTGATTCTGGTTCACTCGCAAAAGCAAACTTCTACTTTATACCCCGTTCTCACTGCAGCCAAGTTCCCGGGTCTAGCATGTAGACCCGGGAATTTTCCTTTTAACACAGGATTTTTGGCAGTGTGAACGGGTCGCATATCCGGATCTCATACACGGGTAAAACCCTTCTTTTTACCCGCGTTTGAGATCCGGGTATGCAGACACGGGTTGACCCGTTCATACTGCCGAAAAACCCGCGTTTAAAGGCAAATTCCCGGGTAGAACTTCTTCACCCGGGAATTTGCCTTGCAGTGAGAACAGGGGTCCAGCGCGGCAGTCCCTGGCATTTTAATGCCGGGTAAAAGCCGTGTCTTTCTCACTCGCAGTGAGAACACGGCATTAATGGACAAAACCATGCTGCACTGCAGGTGGGGCTGATGTAATATGTGCAGAGAGAGAGTTAGATTTGGGTAGGGTGTGTTCAAACTGAGATCTATATTGCAGCGTAAGAATAAAGCAGCCAGTATTTACCCTGCACAGAAACAAAATAACTCACCCAAATGTAACTCTCTCTGCACGTTACATCTGCCACCTGCAGTGCAGCATGGTTTTGCCCATTTTGAGAACAAATTTGACCTGCAATCATGTCTGAATCGGCCCCCAAGTCCCAAACGTCTGCTCGTTATGGCACAACGACATTTACGGAGCATCTTTCACAGCACAACATTTTTATTTTAAGCAATAGAAAGATGTTTGAAGCAACATAATTAAGTTACCAGAGGCAGCAGACTATAAAGCAAAATAAATAAATATTAAAAATTTACTTTCGTGCCAGAGACAAAACATTTAGCTCTTTATTTATTTTGAGAAGTGCCGACTGGGCCTAATCGGGCGGCTTCGTCGGCAGATCTAAGAGGGGATTGGAAAGTCACATTTTTCTTTCATGTTTACACAGGTTTAAGTCACATGGAAATCATGACGTTTGAGCCCAGGAGCCTGAGCCAACCGGCTACATGACCGGATTGGCCCAAGTCCTTTTCATCTCCACGACAACTAACTCCCGGAACTAGGAAACTCCGCCAGAAAGCATAAAGGCATTGAAGTCATTTCAACAAGGAAAGGTGGATTTCAGTTAAAAGGCTTTACCGGCGTGTCCGCCTGGCGGAGCATCTATGGAAATATGAGAACGCTCTTGAAAGCCTTGCGTTTGTTACAGCTGACGCCTATTGTTGGTGTAGCATTAATGGATGACATTGTGCAATGAGTACAAATATTATATATGATCTAGCAACCGGATTCCGTCATTTTTCTAGCAGGTGTTCCCTGTATAGGTTAATTATGCCACATGTACCAGTTGCAATTCCCATCATGCCTTACCACAGTTTTGCTATTAGGGAATGCTAAATCCATGGCAAAGCATGCTGGGATGTGTAGTTTCACAACAGCTGGAGGGCCACAGTTTGGACATGACTGGTGTATTTCTCAAACCCAGCCCGTGACATGACAGGTAGGAGCTGATTGGCTGGTTGTTCATCGTTTTATCACTTTTCAAGCTTAGTACATTTGGCCCTTAAGCAGCCCATACACGCTGCGATGCGGGCTGTCCGATGTGTGCTTTGAGGTGCGCGCTCCCGCGGCTCCTCATCGCACAGTACAAAAAGTATGTGCTTGCACATTCTTTTTGTACTTTGTTTTCATCACATTGCATTGCATGCACAACGCGTGCACAGGCAATGCAATGTGATCCGTGCTAGTTAAGAACGTGTATCGGGACGTGTATGGGCGGCATTAGAACGATAAATCTAGTGATGATATAAAGAGGTCATGACTGCTGCCTATTTTCCTGTAATGACATTGGCCTACAGCATATTCTTTATTGGATATCTGTCAGACCTCGGTATATGTAGGCGGCTGCTGAAGGAGATTTAAATGTATGTGTCAGTTATTCTATAGTTAACCCATCTTCACATGGATAATGAGGGGATTCCAGCTGCAGAGCGTTCGCACTGGTTTGCCAGCCAATAGGATGCGCTGCTGCTGCAGCTATAACAAAATAAATAGAGAGGGGTGAGAGGTTGGTCTGAACGGTTGTTAGGTCGACACGGCTTAGGCTGACAGATTAAATAGGTTGACATGGTTGGAAGATCGACGGAAGCATCAGGTCAACAATGGCAAGAGATATGCCGACAGGTGGTATTTCATGCCCTACTATCCACTAAGGCGTGGAGGGAGAATGGTGTGCCGAGCGTTGCAAGGGGACGCAGTACATTTTTGCTTTTGACCAGGCATTGAATAGGGCGAACCCAATTTGCCCTAAATACACCTGAAAATTCCCCAATTTTTCACCGGCCAATCCCCCCCCCCCCCCCCCCCGAGGAATAAACCTTGTCAATAAAACATTTAAGATTAGTTAAAAGTTCAGCAAAATAATGGAACCATCATTATGAGTACCGGTGAATGTGCCTGGCCTAAGGGACATGGGTGCAGAACTCCAGTTCCTGACACTCATATGGTAAATGCAGCCTGGAATATATGTATAATTGAGTAGAAAACAGCTGCCAGATAATGAGTCCGTTTTAATTTCATATTCTTTTGTTATTAGTAACAATTTTAAAGTGCTGAAAATGCAATACAATAAATACTGTGAAACATATACTATACGTTCCCACACACCCTGGCTCTGCAGTGACCGTGGCCAGCAGCTTGTGATGCAGTTCTGTCATGGAGAGGATTTTCAAAATGAGAATTAAAAAAAAAAAGGAAAACATTAAAATATAAAAATATGGTTATATACCTCTACACTGGTTATTAACATTTGGCACTGCATATATTAAATTTTCTTTTTGCTTCAAATTTCTAAAAATTAAAAAAAAAAAAATTCACTACAACAGCAGTTTCTGCTTGAAACTGGGAAGAATTGTGAGAAGAGATATTATTTTTTGTCTATCTTAGCTCTCCTTCTGTCCTCTCCAAAACCTCTAGAGGAGTCTGACAGTTCTCAATATGTCATGTGAAGGCAGGGGGGGTGGAACCTTAGACTGAACAGAGCAGTCAGAGCTCAGATGGGCAGTCCAAAGCCTCTCTGCTCACCAATTCACGTGTCATAGGACTGTGGTTGCCATGGTAGTTACATGACACGGCAGAACTATAATTCATAACAGCATAAGACAAACTGTACAAATGGGAATTACATTGTTTTTACTTATAGCCCTTCACCGTGATTAATAATGAATAAAAATCAGACGGAATACAATTCTATGAACATTCTGGGCATTGGTTAAGGACTAATAATTTTATTATTTGCGTTTGGTAATGTCTAGTTTCCCTTTAGTAAAACGTACAATATAGGAATTGTTAATGTCAACACCGTACATGTCAATGCAGTGCTGTAAATGGAATTTCTATTGATTTGAGTCTCCAGCCTTTGCTCAGCTTCTGATAATCCAAGTAGAACATTCTGCAGCGGACCTTCCTGCCCGCTGTCCCCTGGCGTAAACACAGGGGGGACCCTGGCTGCGGGCGGAGAGGAGAGCTTGGACTTCACGTTCTGCACATCTGATGATATTTTGCAGAGACTCTTTTCCAGGTCTCCGTATTTCTGCTGTAAGCCTTCCAAGTACTTCCCTGCTTCCTTTGTTTGAGCCATGTGCTCCTTAATTACCATAAACACCCGATCGTCCGAAGCAGCGGCTTTTCCCAGAGGCTCGGAGCTTCCTTTGGGAGACACTTGGGATGACGGCACTGTAGCTGGCACCATATTTCTTAATGATAAAATGAGGGCACCAAGATCCTTTTGCTGGGACTGGTGTACAGAGGCGTGTTTGTGGATGGCTTCCTGTAAGCTGATTGGTCCTTTCTGCGCTTCCAGAAGCAGGACCTTTAATTCCTGCAGCCTGACGCGATTAATATAGGTTGATCCCATGACCCCGATAATTGCTCCCAGCACGGAGCCGATGATGGACCAGTTCTTAGTCCGCTCTGCCCTGGTTCTCTCCTTCTCGTGGCTCTCCCTCACAGAGGCGGAGAAGAGGAAGAACTTCTCTCTTTCACTCTCCTCTGCGTTGACGTACGAAGTTCGCAATCTTTTTTCTTCCTGAATAAACAAACAGTGATATGGTTTAATATATGAAAAATAATGTATCGGAGAGCGCTGGACTTAGTACCACCTACTCAATCATATAATAATTTACTGAATGAGACACCAATCACATTTCAATTGACAATTCTTTGTCCCCTTCCCAAATAATACGTGGAATCCATTCAAGATAAAAGTTCTTCATTGAAACCCAACGCGTTTCCTCAGAACGACTTCTTCAGGGGTATGACAAAAAAAATAATTGTTAGGCCTGTGCGGCAACTAATATTTCATTCAGGACAACGGTAAAATCAGTAAGGCGAAAAATTAGGGGGAAGCCAGTCTGGCTTAGTATATTAGATATTTTAGATTTTTTTCTGTGAAGATGAAGTCCTTGAGTGTAGGGCTCACAGGACCCCTAAAATGATGGATTTGGGGGAAGCCAATTTGGCTAGGTGTGCTGGATAACTTCAGTAGGGATTAGATCCTAGAAAATTGGGCTCATAAGGTCGCTAAGGTGATGATTTATTGGGGAAAGCCCGTCTGGCTTGGTATACTGAATGGTTACTGTACGGATGAAATCCTAGAACGTAGGGCTCACCAAGTCAATAAGGTGAAAGATTTGGGGAAGGCCAAACGGGCCTGGTATATTAGGAATTCCCGCAAGGATGAGATCCTCAAATACAGGGCTCGCAGGGCCGTGTTCATACGGATAAACTTTACAGATCCCGTGAGAAATAGAGAGATCAAGATGAGAGTGTCGCCTCTCAAATAGTCACCACAGTGTAGCAAAATTCCAAGCTCCTTCACTATATATAAACAAAAAAACTTCCCATAGTCTAATTCAATTGGTGGGCAGAAGCAACATTTAGTACCCTATGCTAATGAGAGAATCTGTGGGAGTAATGCGGACGTCTGCAAGCTCCTGGCGCCCATTCGTTTTACAGTAGTAGTGTCAGATCTGTCAGAATTCTTTTGATGTTCTCTTGACACGCCCACAAACCTGCGCCTTTCCATTGGCTTCACATTGTCACCTGTAATGCCCAATTTCAAAATGGAGACTAGTGCTCTCATATGCAGCAGCACCGCCATCTTGGTATGGGCGCCATAACTGTCAGTACACAATTGCAGCATCTCCATCATCTGAGTACAGGTGCAATCACACATACGCAACACTCTGCGTAGCTCCTTGTTCTGCCAACACGCCCTCGCTAAACTTCCGAAAGTGCTGCTACCCCTCAGCTACCCCCCTCAGCTACAAGTGGAGATGAGACTGAGTTGCATGCCCTGAATCGTCCATTTAAGTATGCACTTGTCCCCAGAGCACACAGTGTGAAAATCCGAAAGGTACATGCTCAAAGCAGACTTGCATTACCTCCACCTAATCCCAATGTCAGCAGCCAGAACAGACGCTGGACGTGCATGCAAGAGGTTAACATCTCCCTGCAGCTTGTACCATTATGTTTTCATTAATTACTTCCCGGTTACAAATACATATCACATGTTGGATAGGATTGCATTAGACATGCTCTGGAAGGACCAAATTGAATTATTACACAGCATATCTCTGACCGAGTCACTGGCTTTCTGTTCACATGGAGCTGTGAAAAGAGGAAACGGGCACAGGAAGCAAAGAGAATATACTGTGCGTCTCAGGGGGGATCCGAACCCAGTTACACAAATTGCACAATCTGACCCTACTCCCCCCTCACACCCCACCGCAAGTTCACATAATGCAGAGAAAATAGCTTACTGTTCTAATCAGTTTATAAACAGACGTTTCGCAGCATTAATAAAACACAGACATCCAAGAATTCATATATAAACAGCAATGCAAGAGCTCCCCCTTACTGATAGATCGATGCACTGGTAATTATACATTAACTAGTTATCAGCCCATCAAAATGATAGATCATAACAAAAAGTCAGCGGCTCTGGGTGACCCAATGGAGCAACACTCGTATGGCTCTGAGAGGCGCTATCAAGTGGCTGCTAGCAAGCACAACACTTGAACTCCCCCCCGCAGAGGTGAGGAGCAGCATTAGCCTTTTATTACATAGGAATGATTTATACACCTGCAAACTACTGTAGATGCGGAACAGTTCCATTTACCCATGGTTGCGTTCTTCCGGTGCTGGGATAGTTGTGATTAAAAAAAAAAAAAACAATCACGGTATAAACAAGTCAGATGGACAAAGCAGAATTAGACTGACCAATCACAGCTGAATACATTTAGGGGTGATTCAGGTTGGTTTGCAAAAGCAAACTCCTTTTTTCAATGGACAAAACCATGTGCACTGCAGGTGGGGCAGATGTAACATGTGCAGAGAGTTAGGTTTGGGGGAGTTATTTTGTTTCTGTGCAGGGTAAATACTGGCTGCATTATTTTTACACTGGAATTTAGATTTCAGTTTGATTACATCCCCACCCAAATCTAACTCTCTCTCTGCACATGTGCACTGCAGGTGTGGCAGATGTAACATGGTTTTGTCCATTAAAGAAGGAGTTTGCTTTTGCAAACCAACCTGAATTACCCCTTTAATTCAATGCCACAATAAACAAAACAAAAATAAAAAAAGGCATTACAATGTCACCAAGCATATACTGAGCTATCCTTACAATACTGGCATGCAAGCGTGAAAGGATTAACTTACATCTTTGCCGCAATCACCCTGGGCATGTGTATATGCGAAGTTTGGTCAACTACACTCACTACACACACTCACACACTGAGTGGCCAAATTATTATGACCACTTGACACTTGTACGCAGATCGGCCATAACTTCACGTTGTTGCCACCAGAGGGCGAGAGAGTTATAAAAAGGGAATGCAGGACAAGTGAAGCATCAATTGCACTGTGTTGCTTACGAAGAAATGGACAAAAAAAAACGTGATTTAACTGAGTATGAATGCGGGATGATTGTAGGTGCTCGAACCGTCTAAACCAGTATCAGCAAAACGGCTGCTGGTAATAGCGTGAGCTGCCTCAGCGGTAACGTGAGGTGCCTCAGCGGTAACGTGAGGTGCCTCAGAGGTCAAATTTGTTTATTAAAGAAGGAAACATATGTTTGAAAAATGTGACTATTCCCACTGCTCAGTGCCTACTCCCTCTTTTCTATATGACATTTTACTAATTATTATAATGTGCACACACACAGGGTACGTGACTTCAGCATTTATAGCTGAGACTGTTCAGCCCCAACTCCACGCCATTAAGGGGTGTAAGTATACATGTTTGTAAACCTTTATTTCAGTTGGTTGTATCTTGGGATATGTTCATAATCAAATGCAAAGGGGGTTTCTGGTTGCCTGGAAACCCCCCTCCACTTGGCAAGTGCCTTAAATTATGACAACAGTAGCACTGGTATATAATATGATACTAGAGCTGCCACCACATCATGCAGTGTAAGGGACAGAGCAAGGCTGCTGCACATGCCTGGTGTACCAGCTTCTTCTACCACATTTACTGTATGTGTGGATCTGAGCCCTCAAACATTGCAATGGACCAGAGAGGAGCTGCAAGGAGGAAGAGACAGGAGCCTCACCATGAAGTGCAGTACTGGGTCTATTATGTTTGTGCATTTATTTAGTATATGTTTTAACCTCTTCCTGACCACTTATGGTATTTAAATGTTTGAAAGAGCCTATACTATAGACCAGGGGTCCTTAAACTATTTTGCTCTGGGACCCCATCAGACAATAGAAGTAATTACAGGACCCCAACAAGTTATTGCAGAAGGTCATCACATCACACGTGTAGTCAGCAGACAGCACATACATGGCTGCATTGTGGGGGCACAGAGTGATGGGAGGAGTCTGATATACCATAACCAATCACATAACACCTGCAGTCAGCAGACAGCACATACATGGCTGCATTGTGGGGGCACAGAGTGATGGGAGGAGTCTGATATACCATAACCCATCACATCACAAGTGTAGTCAGCAGACAGCCCATACATGGCAGCATTGTGGAGGCACAGAGTGATGGGAGGAGTCTGATATACCATAACCCATCACATCACATGTGTAGTCAGCAGACAGCACATACATGGCAGCATAATGGAGGCACAGAGTGATGGGAGGAGTCTGATATACCATAACCCATCACATCACATGTGTAGTCAGCAGACAGCCCATACATGGCAGCATTGTGGAGGCACAGAGGGATGGGAGGAGTCTGATATACCATAACCCATCACATCACATGTGTAGTCAGCAGACAGCACATACATGGCTGCATTGTGGGGGCACAGAGTGATGGGAGGAGTCTGATATACCATAACCCATCACATCACAAGTGTAGTCAGCAGACAGCCCATACATGGCAGCATTGTGGAGGCACAGAGGGATGGGAGGAGTCTGATATACCATAACCCATCACATCACATGTGTAGTCAGCAGACATGGCAGCATTGTGGTGGCACAAAATTATATGAGGAGTCTAAAATAACAGACAACTCAACAGATTTATCAGACTCCTTGAATCACTGACTGTCTTGACCCCATGCTGAGCAGGTCGGGACCAATTTGGGGTCAGGTCCCACAGTTTGAGAACCGCTGCTATAGACCATTTGTACTGTTAAATATTAATACTGTATTCCATACAGTATCCAGTATACTCCCGTACTTACTCCAATGTGCTGCAGAGTGGGACATTTTGGATTACATTTGGAAACCCCCTTCTAAAAATCCTGCGTTTACCACTGATGTCTGATGTAAAATACGCACTCTGACATTACAAAATAAATTGTATCGACTGATGGCAAATTACAAACCCTGCTCTTGGTATTACCACATTACATTGGGATGCTAAAGCATCCTCTTACCAATAATCCTCTTTAGGCTGCTACCTAAAGAGGATTATGGTCCGGCACCAGTTTGGTTTATACAAAGAGACTTTTCAAATGATGTTATTGTTGACCACACCCCTTTTATTTGCATGCCCCTCCCCCAGGGGTCGATCAAACTCTTTTCCTTACCACAGACAAACTATATTTCAGAACCTGAAGGTTAAATATTGAGCATAAAGGATAAAGATCCAATTATTACACTGCAGACCCAAATAATACAGGATGGCTGTCTGCAGACTTTCCTTAAAACCAGACAGTTGAACCTGAATATCTGACAGTGCGTTAAAATGAATCCTAGTGTTATACGTTCCTGCCTTATATTTATACATGACCTTCAATAATTGGCCACACCAGGGGGATCCGGCTGTAAACACAAATCCAGTCTCCATCTGCTTATTTCACACATTTACACTTCCTTAAAAATAAATCCCCTCAATCAAAATGCAGACTAAACCTTTGAGTGTGCTAAATATTTGTTCAGAAATGTCTGCGGTACTAAAGGATATGCTACTGTCATGTTATAAACAGGGCTGGCCACGCTGGTCCGCAAAATCTACCAAAAACTCGTTTCCCAGACCACCTAGCTGGTGCACAGGTGTAGTCATTACTAACCGTCATGATTCCCAGATCACCTAGCTGGTGCACAGGTGCAGTCATTACTAACTGTCACATTTCCCAGACCACCTAGCTGGTGCACAGCTGTAGTCATTACTAACGGTCACATTTCCCAGACCACCTAGCAGGTGCACAGGTGCAGTCATTACTAACTGTCACATTTCCCAGACCACCTAGCTGGTGCACAGGTGTAGTCATTACTAACCGACACATTTCCCAGACCGCCTAGCTGGTGCACAGCTGTAGTCATTGCTAACTGACACATTTCCCAGACCACCTAGCTGGTGCACAGGTGTAGTCATTACTAACTGACACATTTCCCAGACCGCCTAGCTGGTGCACAGCGGTAGTCATTACTAACTGTCACATTTCCCAGACCACCTAGCTGGCGCACAGATGTAGTCATTACTAACCATCACGTTTCACATTCCACCTAGCTGGGGCACAGGTGTAGGCATTACTAACCATCAGGTTTCACATACCACCTAGCTGGTACACAGGTGAAGTCATTAGTAACTGGCATATTTCAAACATGTGCTGCATTCATTCCTAACAGACACATTCTACAGACACACAGGTGGCCTGGAAAACATGACCTGTTGTTAGATCTTGAGGATTGGTTTGGACACCCCCGGTCTAGTACATTTAAATCAGTGGTGTCAAACTCATGGCCTCCAGCTGTTGTGGAACTACAAGTCCCAGCATGCCATGCCACAGATTTAATAAAATGGATTGCTAAAACTGTGGTAAGGCATGCTGGGACATGTAGTTAAATGATAGGTAAATTTAAGGCACATACACACTTGAAGATTTTCATTTCAAAAGACTTTGCCAAAATCTTTGATAAATATATACGGTACTTATGTATTATCTGGGCTCCCATGTTAAATGCACCCCATTTTTTCATACCCCTACTATCCAATTACGCATGGAGTTGATTTTATATAGTGTGGCGAGCGCAGCGAGCCACCGTGCCCGAAGCGTGGCGAGCGCAGCGAGCCCCGCAAGGGGATGCGGTCTCATAAGAAAAATGGGAGCCCAGATATTACATAAGTACCATATATCTTTGCCGAAAGTAGTGCGTACACACTGAGCAATTTTCCCCAAAGAGCAAGAGATTTTCAGGAGGCGAAATACTTTGCTGAAAATCTTTCCTTATAAATAGGCTGGGTTTGAATTCCAAGGGTTCCATATATACCGTACATTGGTGGCAGTGGGGATATAAATATATGAACATTGGTGGGCAGTGATGGTGCATTTAAATTAATATATTGGTGGCAGTGGGCATAAAAATATAAACATTGGTGGCCAGGGGGCGGGGCCAGCAGGGTGTTTAACTGGACAGGGAGCAGTGCTGTATGCTCCGTGTTGAGCAGGGTGTTTAGCCTGGCCCGGGATAAGGAACAACAGCAGCAGCAGCCGCCAGCCGGCCAGCCAGAAGCTGATCATCAAGGCAGAGCGGCGCGGACCTGCTGGGTGAGTATGACAGGCGAGGGGGCGGGGGGTCAGCCGGGCTGAAAGTGGATAATCTTTCAGCCCGGCAGGTGTACACACATGGCGATGATGGATGAAAAACCATCCATCATCGCCACATCTGCTGGTAAAACCAGCAGATGAACCACTTTCCTAGCAATGATGCGGCAATCTGGGGGGCATACACACTAGGCGATTTTCCACAGAAAATCGATCAAAACGGCTGTTTTGACCGGTTTCAGGTGAAAATCGTCAAGTGTGTATGGGCCTTTTGTTCTCTTTAGAAGGTTTGATACATCTCTCCCCACTCCTGTTATTCTAGGGGTGTTTCTCCCATGCCCGGTGACATTATTCATTCCAGGCATCACCCTAAGGTTTACTTGTAATATGGGAACGGATTAGATCTAGAGACTAAACCCTCTGCATATAGGTTTTTATATCCTGTGAATGACTGTTACCCCACGTGGTTCTTTCACCTGTAAATTCAAGTTTAATCTAACAGTAATGAATAACTTATTATCAAAATAGGGAGTATTTTTGAACATTTAGGGGGGCATTCAATTGTTTTCCTCCTGGCTGCCACTAGATGGCCCCCAGCTGGGGATGACAACAGATTTCAGCTCTCAATCTTACTTTAATGTGCGAAAAGTCACCTGTTTGGGCATTTTGACGGTTTACGAGGATAAACCTAGTGACTGGATGCGATCAGCGTATCACTTGACAGGAGATCGGCCACTAGAGGGCGTGTAAAAACAATCATCCCTTTAAGTCATAAAGGGTTTATTGGTAAACATAAAGTATATATACTGTATAAAAAAGGCAATTGTCCTAATTTTACTCACAGTCAATACACCACCAGCGGGAACCTATAGTCCAGGTAGCACAGATGGTGTAATGGTTAGCATTACTGCCTCACAGCGCTGAGGTCATAGGTTCAATCCCCACCAATCCCTAACTGTGCGGAGTTTGTATATTCTCCCCATACTTGCGTGGGTTCTCCGGTTTCCTCCCACAATCCAAAAATATACTGGTAGGCTATTTGGCTCCTAACAAAAATGAACCCTAGAATGTCTGTGTGTGCGTGTACATGTGGTAGGGAATATAGATTGTAAATTCCACTGGGGCACGGAGTGATGTGACTGTTCAACTATACTCTGTACAGCGCTGTGGAATATGTGTGCACTATATAAGAAACTGTAAATAAATAAATTACAATGGGTTCTTAAACACGGTCCTCAGGACCCCACACAGTTCACCTTTTCCAGGTCACCCGGCAGCTGCACAGGTGCACTCATTGCTCATTGACACATTTTAAAAGATCCACAGGTGGAGATAATATTTCATTTGTGATTCTGTGCAAAACATGCACTGTGCGGGAGTTTGAGAACCTGTGGTCTATAATATATATCACCCTACATAATAAAACACTTATATAGTTACAGGTGTGAAATGGTTAATTACACTTCGCAGTGTTTGTTTACAAACATCAAACATTTCAAAAATTAACAACTTTATGAACAAACAAACAAATAAACAAACAAACAGAAAACAGTATCTTCAGAGAGAGACTGAAACCTCATCTATTAATAATATTCCCCCTCAAGTTGTTTTAATGTAGATGGGAAAGGAATTGAAACACAGAATTCCCAGGCTCTTGTGACAGTGAATAAGACACATGTGCTGAGGGAGGAACATCGTTTAAATAGATATTATGTGTCCTAGGGGGTTGTGGGTTATGGGGCGAAGTCCTGAATCAGTGCTGTAAAGTCTGAGAACATACAGGTCCTCCTCTGCTTGACGTATAACATACCTGCAGCATTTTATGCTCCAGTGTAGCCAGCTCCAGGTACTGGATATCATCGCGAGACACTCTGTCCAGCCGATCCCGCACTTCCTTCAGTTTCAGCAGCTGGGACTCCACACTCTCACGAGCCTCGCGCACGATCCCACGGGCCACCATGAAATCCTTTTCCGCCTGCAGGGAAAGCACGAGATAGATGGGGACAGATCATCTTTAACGGCGATGAATTTAAAAATAGAAATGTTAAAATGGGTGTGAATTATTCAGCTTTTATTTTGTTCAGAAAACCAGATGTGTTAGGTTATTGTGAATCCCGCTATCATCTGCCCAATACACTTAAGGTTCCCAAGGAGACACTATGGTTCAGCCGCACTGTTAAACATATCGGCAGCACTGGAAAATGATGCTGCTATCCAGGGCCTATGCTGGAATAAAGGCCGCCAATGACTGTAACATTACCTAAGTTACCAGCTAGCGATCTTACCTCGGCTACTTTCCCCTGAGCTTCTCTGACTTCAACAAGTCCTACAAACTCCTCATATCGGTCCCACCAGCTTCTGGCCGTTATAGAGACTCTCTGCATGGATTTCTGACCTACAGTCTTCGCCGCTTCCTTCCACTCCTGTAAGGGGCTCACTCCAGAATGGTCCGACGGGAGTTTGGTGTCTGGAGGTTTGGCAGCAGGGGAGCAGAGCGTCCTTACACTGAGGAGTGTGATTCTATGACTCAGGAGAAGAGTGGACTGACTAGGCGGCCTCATGGCCCCAATAACAACCTGCGCACAGCAGAAGTGTTTCATTGCGCACTACAGTGGAATTATACGAGACCTAAAAGAGAAATCAACGAGGTGTTACACTTCAAAATGTGCTAATATTCAATAGCTAATGGATATAGAAGGCAATATATTAGAATTTGACACCCAAACAGGGTTTCTACACATTCAGTGTGTTAAATAAAATAACAAAATGTTTTTTTTTGTAACTGTGCAGAATAAATTCCAATCTCAACTCATTCCCAGACACCTTAACATGAGCCGCCCCTTCCCTAGGTCGCCGACATATTTTTATTTGTGTCACACGTCAACGCCATTAAGACTGTACAACCTCGGTCTTCAAGGACCCCCAACAGTGCACGTTTTCCAGGTCACCCTGCAGGTGCACAGGTGCACTCATTATTCACTGACACATTTTAAATGATCACAAGTGAAGCTAATTATTTCACCTGTGATTCTATGTGGAGACCTGGAAAACGTGAACTGTTGGGGGTCCTTGAAGACCGAGGTTGAGAACCACTGCAATAGAGGAATGATATACAGAATCTGCTTGTTTGCTATGGGTAACATCACTGCTCTTCATTTTTAGAATGAGTACCCCACTTAGGTGGGGTACTTAATCCAGGATTCCAACTGTCGGAATACTGGACCGGTTTCGTTTTTTTCCAACTGTAACTCGACAGCCGGAATTCAATGTTCTGGCAGTCGAGTGTCAAAAATCCAGTGGATTAGCGAAAACGACAGCGGATTATAGCGTAAACGACAGCGGATTATCGAGAAATGACCGAGAATTCTACAAGCCGCGTCCATTTGCGACAAAACCTTCAATTGGGGGTCCAAGTTGACACATGTTGACATAGACACTAGCAAAAAAAAACACATGAAAACCATGTGTCTCCCTTTTCAAGAGTCCTTTTCTATGTTGACCCTTTGCCCAATGTAGACCTTTTTTCCCATGTCGACCTAATAATCCACACCCCAGCATTCTGTCTGTCTTGGTTCAAAGTATCTAGTTTGCCCAATGGCCTAATTTCATTGAAGTTATTAACTAAAGGTCACCAAAATACTACGCATGTACTGATACATATAAAGATAATAACAGTGTGATGATGACTATGGTGTATACAGTGCCTACCTCAGAGCAGGCTGCACTTCCTGCTGATAATGCAACTTCAGCACATACAGGGCAAATGAACCAGTAGAAAGTCACTGGAGGTCTCCAATGTAGGACCTGTAAGAGGCCCCCTTACCTGGATGTCTCACACCTGTGCTCACATGATGCATCCCCCCTTCATAGGGACACCGTACCTAGTGCATGCACAGTGCTGTAGCCCTGGTGACACAGGGGTTGCAGTTGCACCGCTCTCAATGCACTTCTTCAAGCTCCTGTCTGTTCTTCATTGGGTGTACCAAAATGGCCACTACCATACTTCCGCCGCACGATAATACCATTAGAAGCACACTCAGAGGAGTACTAAGATGGCCGCTGCCATACTTCCGCCCCACGGCAACACCATTAGGAGCTACTCGCTAGGGAAAGTGAGGGCGGAAGCGCCTCATGCACATTGCACAGGCTCTGCGTTTGCCTCCTATTTCCGGTGCAGCGTAGGGTCCTCGCTTAACAGTCGCAGCAGAGATGTCTGGAAGAGAAGGTTAGTCGGCGGGAAGCCGCCGGGGGATGGTGTTATCTGGTCCCATCCTTCCCGGGTGTACCTCTGGGAGCGGGAATGGGGCCCCCAGGCCCCGCCGCGTGGCTGTATGGTTGCCATGTACCGGTTATTGCCCAGTGTGGTAGCCTCTGGCAGTGGTACACACATGCCAGAGCTGGGCCAGTACTAGGCAGGGGTATGTGGTCCTCAGTGGCACTACAAGACCCAGCATAGCCTGATAACGATCAGGTTACCCCATCTTGCCTTACTATAGCATTTATGTGTAATACTTCTCTGTAGTATTATATACTGTCCCTATTTTCCCTGACAGTCCCTCTCTTGGTTTGATGCTTAAGATAATAGTGCAGATGGACTATGCCTTAGAGCAGTGGTTCCCAACCCTGGTCCTCAAGTACCCCCAACAGTGCACGTTTTCCAGGTCACCCAGCAGGTGCACAGATTATTCAGGCACAGGTGGAGCTAATTATCACTTATGATTCTGTGTGGAGACCTGGAAAACATGCACTGTTGGGGGTACTTGAGGACCAGGGTTGGGAACCACTGCCTTAGAGGACCAGATGTACTAAGCTTGAAAAGTGATAAAATGGAGAGTGATAAGCCACCAGCCAATCTGCTTGTAACTGCCATGTCACACAAAATGACAGATAGGAGCTGATTGGTTGGTGACTTATCACTATCCATTTTATCACTTTAGGGTAGTGTCTCGATCCCCTTTAGTTTTGTCAATTTTCCCATCATGCACCGGGTCCATGTATACCTGGAGGGGGAATATAAATCTCTGGCAAGCGAACAATGCAGCAAAAATAAAACAAAATAACCTACACCTACGTGAATTACAGATACATTAAAAATCTTTGTCAGGGCGTCGAACAACTTCCGCCCTCATTGATCTTCACATTCTGTAATCAAAATTGAAGGGGATCTAGTCTCTACCCTGCCCAAGTGGAGCTCCCTACACGTAGTGCATTTTGTCAGCCAACAAATGTGCATTTCTAGACCAACCCTTAAAAAATCTGGTGCATCCATATTACGTGGGACAGGGCTTGGCTTCCCTGTGAGCCTGGCTGTGGCTCTATTAAGGCTCTGTTCTCCAGCCTGTCTGATAATGTTGTTATGAGATAATTAGGAATTGGAGTGGCTTTTGTATCACACACTATGGTACATCACAGAGTGTGGCTGCAGTAATATTGGTGTAACGTTCTACTGGTCTGTGTTGCAGGTGGTAAGAAGAAGCCCCTGAAACAGGCTAAGAAGCAGAGCAAGGATTTAGATGAGGTGAGTTATGACGAACACTTGCTCCATGACCCCATTGTGCTCTATATTGTTTACATTTCCATTCGCAGAGGCTTCTCCGCCTTTTCTTCTTTGTATTCCGTATGGACTATTCTCCTGACTCTGCACAGGGAGAAATGAAACGCCCACTATTATGCTGCCCATACACTTGTGAGATATTGCATGCAATCATTCCATTTCGACCACTTCTGGCCAATAAATTGAATGATTGTATGCATTTTTAAGGGACCAATCGATGCGATGCGCAGGCACGCCATCTAATGTCGCATCAATAGATCTCACGTAATTATCAAATCACAGGAGCGATTGCATGTGGTTTTTAACCACATGTGATCATTCAAATGTGATCCGCGGGTGTGAGGGGCAGAGGGGAATGCATTTGGCAGCGTGGGGTTTGGGGAGAGGGGGCCGCTGGTGGTCTGGAAGAGGACTGGCAGAGGAGTAGCGCTAGCGGGTGGCAGAGATCAGCGGTGGTGGCAGAATTGTTTAAAACACTGGGCAGCCCTTTGATTGGCTGAGTTCTCTCAGCCAATCAGAAGGCTGGCTAGTATTTTAAAAAAATCTGTTCCCCACACCCTCTAGCGCTAAGCAACTCCGCCACTCTCATCCCACCCTCTTCCAGTACCCGATGTGCCATCTCAAGATGGCATGCGACATCGGGTGCTGAAAGGGGGCAAGTTTTGCACCATAAGATGCGATCGGAGTGGATGGACATCGCACTTCTCTGCTCGCAGCTAGAGAGCCCCCAGCATACTAAGCCCCCATACACACTAGACAATATAATTTACGATTCCTGCTGAGCCTCCTGGTGAACCATGTCGTGCATCCACACTGTTACTGTTTCTTTATTAAGGTGTACGCTGTTGATGGATGGCAGCTTAGTGGTTGTTTGCTGATGTGCGAATTGACAGATTGCACAACCCAATCCCAACTCTGTTCCATCATCCACATTGTCTGATTTGTGGCTTTTTTATTTAAAAGGGAAATAAGCACAAAGTATAACGGTGTCAACCTAATTTCAAGGTTCAGTTAACCGTGGGTAAACCGTTGGGGGACCTCCAATCCGGCTTTTTCTATTGACTGTAGGTTGGTTTCTGTTTTTCAGCATTTTGCTGTAAGAAAAATATAGATCTTTTCAGGAAAGAGGATTTTTATTTTCTAGAAGACTGCATTCAGTATTTTCTGTGGTCATTAAATACCGTATTTATCGGCGTATAACACGCACTTTTTTCCCCCTGAAAATAGGGGGAAAAGATGGGTGCGTGTTATACGCCGATATGTGCGTGTTATACGTCGATATAGCGAGGGAGCGCCGGAGCGGGCACCCCCAGAGGGACAGGCGGCAGGACGCCGCACACAATAAATACGCTGGTGCAACACTGGAGCGGGCACATGCAGAGGGACAGGCAGCCGGACGCTGTGCAGCGTCCAGCCGCCTGTCCCCCCGCATGCACCCGCTCCAGCACCACACCAGCACATCATGTGCAGCGTCCTGCCGCCCGCCCCCCCCCGAAGGCACCCGCTCCAGCGCCACACCAGCACATCATGTGCAGAGTCCTGCCGCCCGCCCCCCCCGAAGGCACCCGCTCCAGCGCTCATATTTACCGGGATTCTGTGCAGCCTGTACGGTACTTATGCGAGGAGGCTGGCTGCCAGTGTCTAAGATGGCTGCCGGTCTTTTACAGTCCTTTTACATTATTTACCTTATAAGTGGTAATAATATTAATAAAAAAAAGTTCTGAGTTACCCTTATTTTGCTTCAAAGTTTTTATTTAGAAATTTTACTTTTTTTCCTGAGATTTCCCTTTTAAAATGAAGGTGCGTGTTATACGCCTGTGCGTGTTATACGCCGATAAATACGGGTAAGTGTAACGCCAAAGTATGGGAATGTAAAATGTTTCCAAGGCTTGAGGAAATCATAGGACTGGGAGCAATGGTATTGGATGTCTCAATGCTGGTTAAAAGGCAATTCTGATCTGATGCACCAGCCAATCGGCTCCAATATGTTAATTGACTATTAGGAGCTGATTGGCTGGGGTCAAGTCTCCCGTATCCGGAGATCTCTTATCCGAAATATTCCAAAAAAGGTTCCTAGCAGCATATGCAAATGTTACATAATGCTGAAAGCTGGGCAACCTTTCGCCCCGGTACTCGTTCATCACCTTTATGTGTCGGGTAAATGTTATATAAAGGAAAATATTTATGTTGTATTTGGGAACATGACAAAAGTTATGTGGTGTGTAATGACGACAATTCCCCAGTTGACTGGTTACGTCCAAGTAGGATTTCAGTGATCCTGTTACATTATTTCTGATTGTAGGAGGACATGGTGTTCAAGCAGAAACAGAAAGAGGAGCAGAAGAAGCTGGACGAACTGAAGAGCAAAGCGGCACAGAAGGGTCCCCTGAGTAAGTTCTCCCTGACAGGAAGTGGCCCAGATAGAACTAAGATTCCACATATGGATTGACGTGTGCCCTATATCGGCATCTCTATAGGCGGAGGGTGCCTACAGTTCTATGCCCTGTACCGGCATCTCTCTATAGGCGGAGGGTGCCTAGAGTCCTGTGCCCTGTACCAGCATCTCTCTATAGGTGGAGGGTGCCTACAGTCCTGTACCGTCGGCTCTCTATAGGCGGAGGGTGCCTGCAGTCCTGTACCCTGTACCATCATTTCTCTATAGGCGGAAGGTGCCTGCAGTCCTGTACCCTGTAACAGCATCTCTCTATAGGCGGAGGGTGCCTGCAGTCCTGTACCGTTGCCTCTCTGTAATCGGAGGGTGCCTGCAGTCCTGTCCCCTATACAAGCATCTTCTCTATAGGTGGAGGATGCCTGCAGTCCTGTACCGTTGCCTCTCTGTAATCGGAGGTTGCCTGCAGTTCTGTACCCTGTAACAGCATCTCTCTATAGGCGGAGGGTGCCTGCAGTCCTGTACCAGCATCTTCTCTATAGGCAGAGGGTGCCTGCAGTCCTGTACCCTGTACCGTCGCCTCTCTATAGGCAGAGGGTGCCTGCAGTCCTGTACCCTGTACCGTCGCCTCTCTATAGGCAGAGGGTGCCTGCAGTCCTGTACCCTGTACCGTCGCCTCTCTATAGGCAGAGGGTGCATGCAGTCCTGTACCCTGTACCGTCGCCTCTCTATAGGCAGAGGGTGCCTGCAGTCCTGTACCCTGTACCGTCGCCTCTCTATAGGCAGAGGGTGCATGCAGTCCTGTACCCTGTACCGTCACCTCTCTATAGGCAGAGGGTGCATGCAGTCCTGTACCCTGTAACGGCGCCTCTCTATAGGCAGAGGGTGCATGCAGTCCTGTACCCTGTACCGTCACCTCTCTATAGGCAGAGGGTGCATGCAGTCCTGTACCCTGTAACGGTGCCTCTCTATAGGCAGAGGGTGCATGCAGTCCTGTACCCTGTAACGGCGCCTCTCTATAGCAACCGCAAACTGTGATTCTTTTTTATTTTTTTGGTGCATTCTTCCCCCTACTTGCTGGGGATTCTCTCGGTCTTTCTAAATGGGATTCCTCATGGACTCGTCGATGGCGGAGCCTTTCGCACGCCGCGTGGTTTACAACCACTCACCCAGATTGTCCTCTCCTGAGACTGCCACCTCTCATTCCTCTAGGACAGTGACCCTCAACCTCGGTCTTCAAGTACCCCCAACAGTTCACATTTTCCAGGTAACACGGCAGGTGCGGTTCACAGGTGGAGCTTATTATTTCATTTGGGATTTTGTGTGGAGACCTGGAAAACGTGACCTGTTGAGGACCGAGGTTGGGGACCAGTGTTCTAGGGTACCCCTAAAAGTGGTGATGGGCCTTGTTCGTTCGACTGATCTCTGCGTACTGCTGCCCTCACACTGCAAATATCGGCCTTCATAGCGATACTTACACGCTACTCCATAATGCCAGTGGAGCCCAATTTAGCCTATTCCATGGTTCCAGCATGGGCTCGCGCTCTCTCGTCTGTGCCCTCCAACAAGTTCAGCTCGCACTGCTTAGCTCCTTGTCCTCAGTCCTTAGCCTCCCCCCTCCATATAGAAGGATGTGGAAGATCTGGTACAGGCCAGAATCTCCCCCCACTCACTGATCAGTGATTTTTAAAACTTTTCAGTATCTGTTAACCAATGCCTTTGCAGCATGCTACAGTTAGTGCTGGCGGACACAAGCCTGGTGGACACAGCACATTATACTTTGTGTGTCTCCCAATCGCAGAATGTTACCTGAGCAGAGTGCTCTGAGTTATGGCTTATTCTTAGTGTAATCCTATTTACTGTCCTAATGCAAATGAGCTGTCTACCACCTCTATAATATCCTTCAGCCTCGCTGTCTGTGCATGACCGCTGCATCCTTGTAATCACATTGTGTGACTGTCCCGTCACTCATTCAGCGCTTGCCAACTACGTTAAGAAAAATGTATTTTGTTTTGTCCTTCAGCTGGCGGCGGAATAAAGAAATCTGGGAAGAAGTGATCGGCATGTTTACATGGCTCGGGTGCCGAGGATCTCCCGAGAGCAGCAGCTCTGTGCGGATCTCTTCTGTGTTTCTGTGTACAGCGATAATACACATTTTTTGTATTTCTCCTTTTTTGTTTATTTTTAATGCAGCAACACCTGTGACTAAACTAATGTTAAACTTGCTCCCATGACGTATGTTTTTCCCCCCCCCCTCAAATAAATGTGTAAAGAGAACTTCATTCTTCATTTTGTTATTTAAGTAGCGGATAGAAAATAGGGGTTTATATTGATCTGGACTGTGTGTATTTTGTAAAATGAGCAGCTGTACCAATGTTAGACAGCCTGTGATGCACAAGGTAATAATCTGGTGATGTCATCCTGTGATGTCATCACTGATCCTTTTTAGATTCAGGTAATTACATTGGCACAAATATGTCCTTTTTTATGGATTTTAATTTTAGGAGTGATCCTACGGTGATCTGTATTCTATCCATGTTGCAATGCTAAAGTTGTGTTTTTTGCATTGCAACATGGGGGGGATACGGTTCCTTCACTTGGGACTGGTTGTTGCACAGTATCTGGATGGCTAGGGACTGCCGACTGCATTGTTTTTTTTTTTTTAATTAATAATTTTTATTTATTTTTTCACAGGTAAACATACATATATACAAACATGACAGCACCTAAAAATAAATCATACATACATACAGATTTATACATTATCTTATGCGGGGTATATGGATTGCACTTCTCCAATAACTCTCCATCGGAGCGCCTTTATTTTGAACTTCTAAAAATATCTTCTATTTTCTATTTCCTCTTTTCTCCGGGGGGTATGGGGGTACTGTGTTATTAGTGTATATCGTGAGCTGTGATAGTCTTTTTTCTCTCCCTATTCCCTCCCCCCTCTCCCTTCCCCTTTCCCCCTTCCCTTCTTCCCTTTCCCTTTGTGCTTATACTTAGTAAGGGGCCTAAATATGTGACTATTTAAATTCTTACAGTGTATATGTGTTACATTTATTGTGACTTCCTCTTGTGAAAGAGAAAAAAAAAAAAAAAAAAAAAAAAAATATATATATATATATATATATATATATATATATATATATATATATATATATATATATATATATATATATTATATATCATATATCTCGTGTATTTCATGATGGGCCCTCCGTGAGGAAAAAAAAAAAAAAAAAACCCACTATCTATAAATATATACCCCTTCCCCCATTTCCCCCACCCCCCCTATTTGTATTTCACATTTTACATCAAATGCGAATTTTCACACTGTTCATTTCTGTTTCATTACCCTCTTTTTCTGTTATTCCTTAACGGCCCAATACCAAAGAATACCAGTATATTAACATATACAGGGCCCGAAAGAAATTAACCCCATCTGTACTGACATACAAGTGTAGGATATACTTTATATATACAATGACCTTGCCAAACCTATACACCACCTCCTAAATATTTTCTTACTTCTCCCGCTAGTATCCTTTACTCTAAATTTAATTTTAATTTCGGGCCTTTCTCATCTCTTCCTTTAATTGACCCCATTTTGTCTCCTTGTTGTCCATGTAGTATTGTCAAATAGTTTCATCACGTTCTCCCTAGTCTCCCTGGGCAATGATTCAATATACAGGCCCCATTTTTTATAGAACTTGATGATGCCTGACTCAATGTCTGGGAGGGTAGCTCTTCTTTCCATATAGATCATTTTTAAAACCATATTTTTCAATTCTACTATAGATGGCGCTGTCCGCTTAATCCAATGATATAAAATAAGCTTATTCGCTACTCCCAATATCACTATTAATGCCGGCATTATCTTTCTGCTCCTCGGGCCCAATTCCCAATCTTCAACATAAAACAGAATACATGTTTGTGGCTTCTTCACAAGTCTTAAGGAGAACACTCTATTTATATAGTTTATCACCTTGTTCCAGAATACCGCTATTTTTCCGCACCCCCAGAAATTGTGAAAAAAAGAGGCTGAAGCCTTACTACATTTTACACACCTGTCGGATTCCCCCTGAATCATATGGGCTCTTTGTACTGGTGAAATATATGCTCTTGATATGATTTTAAAAAATACCTCCTGTAGTAATACTGAATATAAACACTTATATGTAAAAATACAGTTTTTCAATACTAATTCCCAATTAGGCATTTCTGGTATGTCCTCTTGCCACCTACTGATCACTCCCTTCCACTTTTCTTTAAATTTTGTATTTTGTAGTATATCATAGTACATAAACAATCGGTATCTCACTGAACTTATTAGTCATTAATT
The DNA here is from genome assembly GCF_055691185.1 of Crinia signifera. NCBI lineage: Eukaryota > Metazoa > Chordata > Amphibia > Anura > Myobatrachidae > Crinia > Crinia signifera. The sequence goes on from NC_139224.1 coordinate 21,500,891, forward strand.
TGTTTATGGGGTCCACACCCTCCTCATCTTCCATAACTGCTCTCTGCGTCTGTATATAATGCCTCACCTGAAGGTACATGAAAAACTGTGTTTGTTCCAACCCATATTTCTTTTTTAACTCAACAAATGACATTATCCTTTCAGTGGGTCCCCCCGGATCAAAAACATCTTTAATTATGCTAATACCCTTTTCTTTCCATCTCAGAAACCTACTATTTTCTACTCCTGGTTTAAATTGTGGGTTTCCCCATATTGTATTAAATTGTGACCTTGTAAAATTCCTTTTTATTTGTTTATTGGTGGTTACCCAAGCTTTATAGGTTTCTTTAAATAGAATGGAGGTGAATAGCTCTGTGGGTATCAGATTTTTCGGCGAATGAATCAGCGCTGTAGGGGAATACGGGAAAAAAAAACTTTCCTCTAGCTCAATATTAGTAAAAACTGATCTCCTCTGAAGCCAATCTGTGATATATCTAAAACATACTGCCCTACAGTAGGCCCCTATATCCGGCATATTTAATCCTCCTTCCTTTCTAGGTAGCTGTAATTTCTTATAAGCCACTTTACTTTTGCCTCCTGCCCACAGAAAAGAGGAGAACATGCGGTCCACTACTTTCGTATCCACTTTACTGAGTCCTAGTGGGATCATCTGCAAGATATATGTCAATTTTGGGAAAGCCACGCTTTTAATTACCTCTGCTCTCCCCATTAATGATAATGGTAATGTTACCCAGTTCTTCAAGAGTTTTAATATGCTCATTATTGCTGGTGTGATATTCTTTATATAGATATCAGCCAATTTCACAGGTATGCTTATACCTAGATACTTAAAGTGGCTATTTACAATCGAGAACTGGTTTATTACAGGATTCCGCTTCATATCTGAGGCCTCCCCTGTCAACATCATAAGTTCTGATTTACTGTAATTGACTTTATATCCCGCAAATGAGCCAAAGGACTCTATTATTTCCACTATACACGGTATCGAGTCTGAGGGTCTCGAGACAAAAAGCAGCATATCATCTGCATACAATGCCAACTTTGCCTCTAGCCCTCCTACCTCAACCCCCCTATATCTATCTGCTTTCCTCAGGGAAATTGCCAGAGGCTCCAATGCCATTGCAAATAGCAGGGGTGATAAAGGACACCCCTGCCTCGTGCCCCTCTCAATATCAAAGGACTGAGATACATATCCGTTGATGGAGACCTGGGTGCCTGGCTTAGTATACAGTCTTGCCATCAATGATACAAAACCCTCTGGCATCCCAAACCTCCCGAGTGTATCTATTAGGTGTTCCCAGGTAACCATATCAAAAGCTTTCTCTGCGTCCAGAGAAAGCACTGCTTTTGCATCTGAATCCGGGTGTAATCTTACCCATTCCATTACCGTCATCAATTTTCTTATATTTCCCACTGATTGGCGCCCCCATATAAATCCTGACTGATCCTGATGTATTATGGATGGTAAAATTGTCTTAAGTCTATCAGATATGATTTTTGTTAATATTTTGTAGTCTGTATTCAGTAATGATATTGGCCTATATGAACTAGGTTGTTCTGGATCCCTTCCCTGTTTAAATAAGACTTTAATCGTAGCTGAATTAAAATAAAGTGGGAGTGCTTTACCTGTTAATATTGAATTATATAATTTAGTCAATTTATTGCTAATTTTAGGGGCCAGTATTTTATAAAATTCGTTGGACATCCCATCTGGTCCTGGGGATTTGCCCAATTTTAACAATCCTATAGTTCTCTGCACCTCCTGTTCTGAGATTGGTACCATTAGCGTTGCCGCTTGCGCTTCTGACACCTGAGGGACCCTTAGACTATTCCAAAACTTATCTTTGGCTCCAATATTTATTTCCTGTTTAGAGTATAACTGCAAATAATAATCTCTAAAGACTTGTACTATATCCATATTCTTTTTGATCAGGGCGTCCTCTTTATTTTTGATGGCGGTAATGGAAGAACTCCTATATCTCCCTCTCAATAAATTTGACAACAATTTACTTGCTTTATTCCCATATCTATGGATTGCACTCTCCCTCTGAAATGAGTACTTAGCTTCTAATGATTTCAGTATGTTGTCAAATATAGCTTTCCTATCTAAATAAGATGTTCTATTATATTTAGATGGGTTTCTTTTATATTCTTGGTAAGATTCGGTTAATGCCTCTTGCGCCTCTAAATATGTATTCTCCATGGTCTTTTCCCTCAACCTACAGTATGATTGTAATTGGCCTCTAATTACTGATTTGGACGCCTGCCAAAATATCAATGGGTCCTTCTCCCCCATATCCATATTATTTTGTGCATATTCTTCCCACATTGCCTCTAACTCTTGCCGAAACTTAATTGAATTTGACAGGTAAGATGGAAAATACCATTGTCTGATTGGTCCTTTATCCGCTTTTTGAGCTATTTTTATCCAACATAACGCATGGTCTGATATCGAGAGAGATTCTATATTTGTATCAATTACTCTAGCAAATAATTGTCTCGATATCAGTAAATAGTCCAGTCTGGACAATGTACCATGTGCTGCCGAGAGGCACGTATACTCTCGCTCCGTTGGATAACATGCCCTCCATGTGTCCACCATTTGCATTTTTTGTATCACCCATCCTATAATTCCTTTCCCCTCCTTGCTCATTCTTTTCGATGGGAGATTTCTATCCAATGTTGGGGAAGCTATTAGATTATAATCTCCTCCCATTATTATGGAGTCCATGGGGTATGAGTACAATTTGTTTATTAATGGAACAAAAAATTCTCTTGCCTTTGAGTTTGGCGCATATAAATTACATAGGGTAAATCTCATACCTCCAATCGTGACATCTGCAATAATATATCTAGCCTGAGGGTCAGCATCGACTGAATGTATTGTGGTATCTAAAGATTGTTTTACCAGTATTACTGCTCCCCTCGATTTAGATGTATGGTATGTTGATGCTATGACTTTCCATTTCATTATATTTAATTTCAATATCTCCGGGGGTAAAAGGTGTGTCTCTTGTAGAAATGCTACATCTAATCGTATTTTATTTAAATATATCAATATCTTTTTCCTCTTTGCAGGAGTATTTATCCCTCCCACATTCAAGGTTCCCAATTTTAAGCTAATTTTGATACTCAGGTGATAAATTCCTCAGGTTTGGCCGTAAGTCCTACATATAACACTTGACACAACACACTACTAAAAAAAATTCTCATACATTCACAAAGAAAACATAAAACCATATTTCTCAGATATGGAGACAATAACATAAACATCATCAGGGGACAAAAACTTCCCCTGTGAACCATTGTTGTTCCTTCTGGACCTCCTCTTATCTCTCTTTCAGCCTTTCGACTGATTTTCACTCTCATTTTCTGGGATCGCCCCTAGCCTGCCCCAGCTCTTCTTTCTTCCTATATCTCTATATATATTCATTTGAGTTACCCTGACCTTTTTAACATCATATACCATATACCCTCCTCCCCCACCAACCTCCATCTTATATCTATAAAGTCTCATCTCTACATGTCTTTTGGATCGCCTTCACAGTCCTAAGCCCATCTTCCCATAGCTCCCTTAATTTTCTCGTTTTAGTGGCTCTGGGCCGTCAAGGCGGCTCCCCTAAGTATTAGCATGCAGGACCCACCCTCCTCATGCAACTCTTCTCCTATATTGACATGAGTGTAATATATTATTACATACATTTTTTTCCTTTTTTTTTTTTTTTTTCTTCCCTTCTCTCCTCACTTGGAGGCGGGGGGGGTACCTTCCTTCTCCCTCCTCACCCGGTGACCCTATTTCCCTTTTAATCTATCCGGTTAGACATCCCCCTTTTTTTTTTTTTTCTTTTTTTTTTTTCTTTTTTTTTTTATTCAGTCCTATCTATATACATCTAGGTTGCTTCAAACATACTTTATATTCCCTTTTTCAGCTTTTTGTTTAGCCTGTTTCCCTCACAGGCCTTAAACTAAACACATTCTCATTTGCGCATTTATACAGCGCTATTTCCAGGGTTGCCGGTCAAGTCCCCAGACGAGTCCAATTTTTCTCTCAAAAATCTCTCTGCCTCCCTCACATTAGTAAATTCCTTAGTGGTCTCATCCATGAACAACCTTAATCTTGCTGGGAAAATCAGAGCAAACTTTACGTTGGCTTTAAATAATTTGGCACACAAAGGAGAAAATTCCCTACGTGCCCTAGACACTTCCGCAGAAAAGTCTTGAAATAGAAAAATATTCGCTCCTTTCCAGGTCAAGTCCCTAATTTTCCTTGACGCCATCCAAATTGTCTCTTTATGCTGGTAATTCAGACATTTAAAGATAACTGTTCTCGGCCTCCCTTCTGATGACTTATGCACAGGTCCCAACCGATGGGCTCTCTCAATTATCATGTCCTTACATTCTGCTGTTATTTGAAGCATTTCTGGTAGGGATTGTTGTAAGAACTGAAGCAAATCGGGCCCCTTTATGGCTTCATCCAGACCGACTATCCGGAGATTATTTCTCCTGGCCCTATTTTCCAAATTGTCGATCTTGGCCTGCATCATATCAACTGTTTTCTGCATTGTGGCAGTGGATTGTTTTACCGTGGCCATATCTGTGAAGAGCTCTCCTACCCTTCCATCGGTCTCCCGCTGCTCTTTTACTATTTGCTGCAGCTCCTCTTTCAATTCTTGTATGGCCATTGAGAATTTGGAGGCCTGTGTCTCCATTAATGGCCCCATCGTCAATTGTATGGCTTTAACCACATCTCCATATGTTACCGGAGGATCTTCTGTCGTATGTCTATTTGGGGCTGGGGACATTGGCTGCACTTGTTGCTTAGGGCCTGGTGTCTCCTTTGCTGCCGCCATTTTAGGTTCCACCACTTTCTTGATCCTATTGCTTCTCGGCATCTGTGGGGACAGATACCTATCCATACGGTACAAACCAGCTGTATATATCTTATTTGCCTGTTTTCCCACTGGTATGGCTCCTAAGTTATATTGCCGTGTTACAACAGTCCCACTACTTCCAGCGGTTATTTAATATTAATAATGCCAGTTAGGGTCTAAAGACACTTAGTTCAATTTATCCTCCCAACAGTCTGTTGGTGTTTTTAAGTGTGAGCTTTATGCACTTTACACCTCCTCCACATGTTTAAATGCCTATATCTCTATGCCACATCAACCAGAAGATTTTTATGTGCAGTTCTTATAATTTTCAATAAATGAGTACCTTTCAATAGGGTCTGCTAGCGGGCAGTCTGTCTTTCAGATCCTGGGCACACTCCTCTTATGCCGCTACCACCTCAGTCCTCTGCGCTGCTTTTCTTCTTTAGTGGGTCAGCCATATGTACTCCCCCAGCCACCGCTGTCTCCCCTTCTCAGCGCTGGTTTGCTTTTCTCTATAGCTGTCAGTCTGCCTCCCTCTTCACGGAGGTAGCCGACAGTAACTCAGTGTACAGCCTCCCACCGCTGCGCCGCTTCCTTGGCCCCCAATTCAGGATCCAGCAAGCCCCGTCTCACTACTCCGCGGGTAAGGATTCAGCTGGCGCCGTCCCTCTGTTCTGCAGCCGAGTAGTGCTTCCCGGCCTCCGCTCCGTCACCTCTTCGTCACCACTGGACCAGATTCAGCTGGCGGCGTCTCGCTGTGCTGCAGCCGGGTAATGCTTCCCGGCCCCCGCTCCGTCACCTCTTCGGCGCCACGGGTCAGGGTTCAGCTGGCGCCGTCACGCTGTGCTGCAGCCCTGTCCGACTGCCGCTACGTCACTCCTCGGCACCTCCGGTCAGGGTTCACGCTTCCCCTGCTTCTACGGTGCTCGCGGCTCCGTCACTCAGTCTCCTCTCTGCCCTTCCTTGCTTCACCGGGCTGGGGGGAAGTTTTTACAATCCCCAGGGTAGACTCATTTTGGCTGTTTAGGGCTGGGGCTACAACGGAGCTCTCCCTCACCTGTCCTCTCACATAGGAGCAGGATCCGGAAGTCGTCCTCACCGTCGACTGCATTGTTACATGGCTGGTAGATTCTGTGGCTCTAGTATGCAGGGATTTGTTGTTCACAACAACAGGAGAGACCCAGCTTGCCCTTGTATACAAACACTGGCAATGTAATGCAGTACAGATCCTAGGCCAGCTCAGTTATATAATGTCGGAGGAAGATTCCAGTTCCCTTTGTTCTATACAGTGTCGGGGTCTTTAGTTCCCTTTAGTGTTAAAGACTTGTTTAGTGTTCATTCTAGCACCCGCCATATTTGAAAATCCATGCAGTTCCTGTTCCCTGCCTGGGGTGTCGCTGTCTGCTGTGGTGTTTCTAGCACAGGTCTGGTTTGCATATCAGTGCTGATATACAGACCACACTGTGCTAGAAGCACTACAGCATAGAACGACACCCCAGGCAGGGAAGAGAAACTGCATGGGTTTTCAAATATGGTGGTGCTAGAATGAACACTACTTGTTCTACTTTGTATCAAGATTGTACGTTGTCCTTTATACTGACTTCTAATTGAGGGGGATATCCTATTATCCCCATATTTTGGCCAATCTAAAAACAGCTAGATGTTGTAATTAATGACTGACCGTCATTATCACAGTGTCCATAGTGTTCGAAAATGGACCCGCGTTCATCAATGTTTGGCAACTCCATCCCCTGCTTTTGATGCATTGCTTTCCCTATGTGTGCTCCGCCCCATGCACCATTTTTACAGAACCATCTATGTCCAGCAAGTACCCCCGGGTGAGCACTGCTGTCCCGTGATCAGGTCTTTCTAGGGCGCGAAGACGTTAAGAAACCTGGAGATGAGCCGCCATAAACCACTATTCTATATCGATTTAAAGTAATCTGTGCAAATAATATGTTTATGAAACACACATTTAAATGGTTTGGCCGAGATAAGGTCACAGTAGTTCTGTGTTAAAGGGAAAGGTTGTTCTTTATTTTGACAGTTTGAGTCAGGTTAAGAAAACATTGTGCTAGCGACCTATCATAATGAAGGTAAATTACATTTTATGGTGTAAATATAAAATGACCCTGCAGTAAAAAAGTATTTATTGTTGTTTTTTAAAACATTCCTCCAGTTCATCAGATGCAGCAGAAGAACCACCCACAGTATATGGACACTAACTTGGTGTGTACACACGGGTACAATCGCATCGGGATAAAACTGAGGCTGCAGTCATAGGAGCTGCTGTGATATCACTGGCCAAAAGATTGTATACAGCCCCATCCTGAGTATTTTAGGAGCTTTCCTAGCTGTGCTCCTGCGCTAGCAGTCAGCGGTGGTCAGCCCGGGGGCTTAATTTGCAAAAAAAAGTAAAACACTGGACAGGCCTCTGATTGGCTAAGAGCTCAGCCAATCAGAAGGCTGCCCAGTGTTTTAAACCAGTCTGCCGCCACCGCTGACCCCCGCTGCCATCTAGCACTACTTCACAGAGCTACAATACCCAGACGGACACCGGCAGCATACAATCATTTGATTTATCGAACAGATTGCAGATTGAATGGTTGCATGTGATATGCCCTACATAACTTCTGTGATAGGGGTTTGAATAAACTAAAACAATTTTGATAGGGGTGGGGGTTTGGACTGTTATGTGACGTTTACATCTTCCGGTTTCCACCCGGCTGTCTTCTGTTGCCCATAAACAATGTATTTCCCTGTATACCGGTTCCATCCGTCCATACCCAGACATGATAAAATGCAGCCAGGACACACCTCAAAGTAGGGAACAATGGGACTGCTGCATTAAGCCTGGTAAGGTGATAAATGGAAGGTAATAAGGTACCGGCCAATCAGCTACTAACTCATTCTTTAACCACACCTGATTGGCTGGTGCATTATCACCTTCCACTTTATTACTTTACCAGGCTGAATACAGCTGCCCCATTGGTCCCCATGAAGCTGATCTGCATACTCCAGCATTCAGGTGACGTTGCAGTTTTCCTGTGTTGGTCTGGCACTGCGTTGGCAATGCATGTGTATAGATCTCTGTAGGGATCAGTGGTCCTTCTGTATTTTCATATGCCCAATTGATGGAACCTGGGTGTAGACAGCGTTGTGTGTTATGACCCTAAAGAGATGGGGGAGCTGATTTTTCCAATTCTGCGTTATTTCTTCTTTGTGGCCTTTCCTTTGCCTTGGCTCAGTTCTACTTCCACAGGATAATGGTCGCTTACTGCCAGAGCCTATGAACAAACAGAAGTACAGATCACTTACGGTACACTGAGGCCATTCACGCATCATGCATCCGCTCTGTGTCTGGGGCTGCTTTCCAGTTCTGTGGCCAGAATATTTTCAGCATTGTTACTGAAACTGATAATCCTGGCCTGTGATGGGCTGTTATGGTGGTGGGACTACCAGATTTCATGTGAATGGAAATGTGCAGAGGCTACGTAACCCCTCATGGCCCTGTGGATTGGGGATCCATTGCTTCTGGCTGGTGAGGGATAACCCAGCTCCGCTGAGCCATTCATCGCTGGCCGATAGGAACATTAGCTGAGTAAAGCATAGGATCACTTATTAGTAAGGCGTGCCAGCCGGCTGCATTTATAGCCGAATAAAAATATTTGAACTCCTCTAATTAAGCTCTTGTGTAATTCTTCCCAACCAGTAACCTTGCCGGGCGTTCAGCATATGTATAATGTATATGTTGGTGGAAATGGTGTGGGCAGCGCTCACCTCCTCATCTGTCAGTTTGTATTCTTCCTGGAAGTTGAAAGGCTTTGCGGATTTCGGGACGATATACGGCATCAGATCCTTGTGCACAACAATCCTGAGAGAGAAGGAATGTGATGGTTAGCCATGGTGTATTCCACACCTGTCACCGGGTTGGGATCATTTGGTCTACAGCATGATGGTCGACACCATGAGGTCGACATTGGGAAAAGGTCGAAAGGTCATTAGTTTGAAATGTTTTTTTTTTGTTTTTTTTCTGAATGTCAACACAGTCGACATGGGCACAATTTAAAGTGCTCCGCATCGCTCGCGATGCGTCTGGTACCGGATCCTCGCTACGTTCGGCACACTATTTTATTCTCCCACCACACCCTAATGGATGGTAGGGCATGAAATACCGCCTGTCTGCTCAAAAAATAGTGAAAAACCCCATGTCGACCTTTTGACGAACTAATGACCTTTTGACCTAGAACCATGTCGACCTCATGACTGTTGACCATCATGCTGTAGACCAAATGACCGCATCCCCTGTCACCATTGTGCTCCCTCAAAAGCCTTGGCTGCCATTTCCGCTCTGTGTATCGCGCCGGCCACAAGGGACTGCGCTCTGTGTATCGCGCTGGCCGCAAGGGACTGCGCTCTGTGTATCGCGCTGGCCGCAAGGGACTGCGCTCTGTGTATCGCGCTGGCCGCAAGGGACTGCGCTCTGTGTATCGCGCTGGCCGCAAGGGACTGCGCTCTGTGTATCGCGCTGGCCGCAAGGGACTGCCCTCTGTGTATCGCGCTGGCCGCAAGGGACTGCGCTCTGTATCGCGCTGGCCGCAAAGGACTGCGCTCTGTATCGCGCTGGCCGCAAGGGACTGCGCTCTGTATCGCGCTGGCCGCAAGGGACTGCGCTCTGTATCGCGCTGGCCGCAAGGGACTGCGCTCTGTATCGCGCCGGCCGCAAGGGACTGCGCTGTGCATCGCGCCGGCCGCAAGGGACTGCGCTCTGTGCATCGCGCCGGCCGCAAGGGACTGCGCTCTGTGCATCGCGCCGGCCGCAAGGGACTGCGCTCTGTGCATCGCGCCGGCCGCAAGGGACTGCGCTCTGTATCGCGCCGGCCGCAAGGGACTGCGCTCTGTATCGCGCCGGCCGCAAGGGACTGCGCTCTGTATCGCGCCGGCCGCAAGGGACTGCGCTCTGTATCGCGCCGGCCGCAAGGGACTGCGCTCTGTATCGCGCCGGCCGCAAGGGACTGCGCTCTGTGCATCGCGCCGGCCGCAAGGGACTGCGCTCTGTGCATCGCGCCGGCCGCAAGGGACTGCGCTCTGTGCATCGCGCCGGCCGCAAGGGACTGCGCTCTGTGCATCGCGCCGGCCGCAAGGGACTGCGCTCTGTGCATCGCGCCGGCCGCAAGGGACTGCGCTCTGTGCATCGCGCCGGCCGCAAGGGACTGCGCTCTGTGTATCGCGCCGGCAGCAAGGGACTGCGCTCTGTGTATCGCGCCGGCAGCAAGGGACTGTAAAAGCAAAATATTTCTCTAATGGGCAAAACCATGCTGCACTGCAGGTGGGGCAGATGTAATGTTGAGATTTGGGCGAGTTATTTTGTTTCTGTGCAGGGCAGCATGGTTTGTCCATTTGAGAAACATTTCACTTTTGCAAACAGCTCTGAATTAAACCCTGTGCTTGGTAAATTACACTGGCCACTGGCCTTGGGTCTTGGCATTAAAATGTGTAATTGTTGGAATGGCATATTGAAATAGCGTTCCTACTAGTTATAGGGGAATATGTGAAACTACTAGATCTTACCGATGTGTCTACATCCAAGGCCTTTGCGGCTAAGCTGCACCATGAATGCCGCTTAGCCGCACCACAGGATTTCACAAACTCTTTGCATCACTAATGCAACGAAAGTAAATAGCACCCTGGGTACTGGTGCTGGCATTGCATGCAGCTGCTGTGTGCAACTCAGACGCTACGCTTCACGCCACAAATGGCTGTGCTTAATCTGCGCCCAACACACTAATCCCCAGTGCCTGGTACACTATGAGCGGCGGTCCATGCTTATGAGAGGTGAGAGGCAGATTTAGCTGTCAATGTACTTTGCATTACCCTTTGCAGAACTCCTATTGGAGGGGTTTGAAACGCCTGTTTGTCGCACGTACCGATCATAAGAGCAGTCTGTGGAGTTGGTGGCCGTAGTGTCCTTGTCATCAGAGATTAACCAATGAAAACATGGGTCGGTCCTCAGTCTTATTGTTTTCATCCTCTTATTTGAGACGTATGACCCATCTGCGTTAAAATCCCCAAGTAAAATAATATTCTGTATAGAAAATAAATACATAATAAAGTAGATTACAAAACTTCCCATCGGAACCATGAGCAGGCAATATGATCTGTACTTTTCCTTCTTGAGGTAGTGTCACACATACGCTGTGGAGGTTAGCGCTATGGATGGCTCGGAGCGTCACACATGCACTGTGGAGGTTAGCGCTATGGATGGCTCGGTAGCGTCACACATGCGCTGTGTAGGTTAGCTCTATGGGTGGCTCGGTAGTGTCACACGTGCTGTGGAGGTTAGCTCTATGGGTGGCTCGGTAGTGTCACACATACGCTGTGGAGGTTAGTGCTATGGGTGGCTCGGTAGTGTCACACATACGCTGTGGAGGTTAGCGCTATGGGTGGCTCGTAGTGTCACACATACACTGTGGAAGATAGCGCTATGGATGGCCCGGTAGCGTCACACATGCGCTGTGGAGGTTAGCCCTATGGATGGCTCGGTAGTGTCACACATGCGCTGTGGAGGTTAGCTCTATGGGTGGCTCGGTAGCGTCACACATGCGCTGTGGATGTTAGCTCTATGGGTGGCTCGGTAGCGTCACACATGCGCTGTGGAGGTTAGCTCTATGGGTGGCTCGGTAGTGTCACACATACACTGTGGAAGATAGCGCTATGGATGGCCCGGTAGCGTCACACATGCACTGTGGAGGTTAGCTCTATGGGTGGCTCGGTAGTGTCACACATGCGCTGTGGAGGTTAGCTCTATGGGTGGCTCGGTAGCGTCACACATGCGCTGTGGAGGTGAGCACTATGGGTGGCTCGGTAGTGTCACACATGCGCTGTGGAGGTTAGCTCTATGGGTGGCTCGGTAGCGTCACACATGCGCTGTGGAGGTGAGCACTATGGGTGGCTCGGTAGTGTCACACATGCGCTGTGGAGGTTAGCTCTATGGGTGGCTCGGTAGTGTCACACATACACTGTGGAAGATAGCGCTATGGATGGCCCGGTAGCGTCACACATGCGCTGTGGAGGTTAGCTCTATGGGTGGCTCGGTAGTTTCACACATGCGCTGTGGAGGTTAGCTCTATGGGTGGCTTGGTAGTGTCACACATGCGCTGTGGAGGTTAGCTCTATGGGTGGCTTGGTAGTGTCACACATGCGCTGTGGAGGTTAGCTCTATGGGTGGCTCGGTAGTGTCACACATACGCTGTGGAGGTTAGCTCTATGGGTGGCTCGGTAGTGTCACACATACGCTGTGGAGGTTAGCTCTATGGGTGGCTTGGTAGTGTCACACATGCGCTGTGGAGGTTAGCACTATGGGTGGCTCGGTAGTGTCACACATACGCTGTGGAGGTTAGTGCTATGGGTGGCTCGGTAGTGTCACACATACGCTGTGGAGGTTAGCGCTATGGATGGCTCGGTAGTGTCACACATGCGCTGTGGAGGTAAGCTCTATGGGCGGTTTGATATAGTCACGCATGCACTGTAAAGTTGGCCCTATAGGTGGCTCGGTAGTGTCACACATGCGCTGTGAAGTTGGCCCTATAGGTGGCTCGGTAGTGTCACACATGCGCAGTGAAGTTGGCCATATGGGTTTTAAAGCTGGATATGTAGCTAATGTGTAAGATCACATGAATGGTAACTGCAGAATAACAGAATGTTCTTTAAATCTTCATTTAGAGAATCACCCAATGTGACAATGATAGATGATGACGGATGGTGGTATTCTCAAACAAAAATGCATACCGCACTTACTATGGTGGTGGAGTATTTAAAGCATATAAAGGTTTCTTTATGGCTTTTTTCAAACGTAACCACATACACCAAGAAAAACTGCCATACCAAATTTCACATGGGAAGCGTACCGTACTCACTCAGAGCGAGCATGATTTCAAGCGTGTAGAGGTTTCTTTAAACACGGCTCTTAATCAGTCCAAACTTAGTAATTCCCTCATATGCACATATATAAGGCAAAGGAAAAAAGGGACCGGTCTCAGTGAAAATAAAGCAAAGTCAAACTATAATGTGGCCGTATGGCCAATAGCCACAAGAACAGCTAAACAGTACAGATAAAAAGATGAATAAAAACAATTTCATTTTGTGTGAGGTTTGCATAACAAATACATTCTATGCTCATAGCAATAAAGTGTCTCGTTACCTGCGTTCCCCACTTTTCTGTCACATCCAGATAGACGTCATACAGCTCATCGATCTCTTGCACGGAGTCTTTGGGAGTGGTGTGTACCGGGATGAGGACAAAATCCTTCGCAGCTGGAGACAGAATAAATGTGCTATTACTGCTCCAGGTACTGAGCGCTGTGCAATGCAATAGGCTTGAGAATAATAACTAGATATCACGGTTCCTTATTCCGCCATGACATCGCTAATAAGCCGCTTCTCTGCTGGTTTGTTATGGCCAATGCTAGCATCTTCTGCTGCGATCATTATGGTAATGCCAGTCTCAGCCCTTATGGTGTATAGCCATGCATCTGAATGCGCAAGAGCTGGTATGACCACTGTGGGTGGTATTCAATCCCCGCCGCTATTACCGACAGGGGAAATAGCAGCAGGCGCCTAGTCAATGCTGTCCTTCCCGACCACATTGAAGCGGCATCTCGGCAGAACGGACCCGACTTTGAAAGCAGTCGGGCCTGGGTATGGGTGAAAACCGGACCAGGACAAAACCCCCGGACCGGACATCAAACTCTGCAAACTGTAGCGTCCGGTCCGGGGGGTGTCCTGTCCGGGGGGCTGCCTGTCACACCTGTCACCAGGTTGAGGAGGAGGGGGTAGAATAAAGCCTCCCTGTATGGTCCGGGCATGTAGCAAAAACCGGATGGTCCGGACCACATGGGGAGGCTGTAATCACCCCTTCCCCATGTCCCTGGTGATAGCTATCACAGGGACCCCGCGGACAAGACACCCCCCCGGACAGGACACCCCCCGGACCGGACCCTACAAGCTCCGGACTGCAGATTTTGATGTCCTGTCCGGCGGTCCGGAGTGTAGTCCGGGTCCAGTTTTTACATAGTCCCGTCGGGCCTGTATCTCATACAGGAAGTGTGAGGTCCTGGTAAGAGGTGACATCGCTATAGGAAGCCATTGCTAATGGAAGGTATTCTCTTGTTAACATGAAACATAAAAGGATCCAGTATGATACAGTATTTACTATGCACGTCTTCAAATAACCTCTATTGCGTGATATTAGTTGGAAGAATAGATTTTTTTCATACCAGTCTTCTTTGCTGCAAATCTGATGATAAATGGTTCGCGGGCGAATGAGTCCTCGTCTCCGTGCTGCATGTCCTCATACTGATACTGTTCCTTCACTGCCACCAAGTCCGCTCTGCAACCACAACACAGGCCGCTGTATACTGGTGTTACACCCCACCCCCCGGTATAGGACAGGATCTGATACAGGTCAGAAAGGTGAGTCTCCCGTCACTAGAGCTGCTGTCATCACTCCAGTGTCTTGTACGTTCCAATGACTGTGTAGCGATGTCTGTCAGGTCAGGTGACACTTACCGGTCTATTGTGCTTAAACAAAATTCCTCACATTTCTACCTAACGCATTCAGACAGCTGCTATGGTTCGGCGCGGTGGAACCGCGTGAGAATAGCTGTGATGTTTATACAGAAGGCATATAGCGGAATGTTTATCAATATAATGTAAAAGGTGTCCACATTGTTTTATGATCACCTAAATGTACTAATGGGCAGTTGGAGAATTCACAAAATTCTCCTAGAAGCTTTAAAATTCAAATTTTTCTAGTAAGCAGATCATATTTCCTGGGCTTTTAATGGGAAATGCAATCTGTCCGAATTTACTAATAAAAATAAAACAATAGTGGAGGGAATGCTGTGATACTAAAGCTATCTTGAGATAGCATTATCCAGGCTTCCCTCTGATTCTCAATCTTCACAGCCCAACGGACAGTTAGCCGTCCCTCCACCAGAGTGAAAACCCGTCCCTATACATTTGCAATCACTCCCCATCAAATAATCCCCCCCCCCCAAAAAATAAAAAAATAAAAAAATGTGTGTGCAGTGGCCGAGGAGCCATATACATAGTCAGCGCTGCGATACGCTGACGTCAGATATCCTCCCTTCCATTGCAGGGGTCCCGTCTGTGTTGTTCTCGGACACTCCTTAAAAATGCACGGGTCCATCCTCCAAACACCGGTTGCTACTTTTTTTTTTTTTATTGCTGGCCATGCGCAAGGTGTTTGACAGGAAGCCAGCTTTAATCGGTGGCATTGCCCAGTTTGTGGGAGTGTCAGCAAAAGCACAGGCGTGCCCAAGCATTTTCAGGGAGGGCCTGTGACATCAGCTCCGCCCTCAATCCTCATGTTTCTTATTGCACCGGCTGAGTAAGCCCTGGGCTACATACAGACTACACACACTGGGAACATCATGTGATGATGCGCGCGCTGTGCATGGATTTGCAGCTGATCTGAGAGATGCAATATTTCCCCCGGCCATTCGCAGGCTCGCATGAGGCGGGATTGCACTCAGACTGGGCAGTGGCTATCTAATTGCAGGGCAGTGCTGAATCGCACCACAACAGTCAGATCTGAATAACCCCAAATTGAGCCTGCTTAGGTTTATACCACTGAAATGAAACGAGGCGACTCTTACCTGTAGACATAGAGGTATTGCTCCTTATAACCGCCCCTTCCCAAGGGTTTGCTCATGATGTACTTATAAGACGCACCCTCCTCGCACGTGCTGAATAAGGAAACCAATAACGGACATTAATCATATCGGCCTCCGAAGCGAAGGATTCACATTTACCTATAGAATAAGAAAGCGACAGAGAACATGTATAGACGGGGCGAGATCAGTGCTAAGGGGCGAAGTTACTAAAGTGGGACTTTTCATGGCTTTATCGATTTCAGTACGTTCAATCTGGATTTAGGGCCCAATTCAGATCTGGTCGCAAGACAAATTTGTTCTTGAAATAGACAAAACCATGCTGCGCTGCAGATGGGGCAGATGTAACATGTACAGAGAGAGTTAGATTTGGGTTAGGGGTGTTTAAACTGAAACCTGAATTGCAGTGTAAGAATAAAGCAGCCAGTATTTACCCTGCACAGAAACAAAATAAATCCCCCTAATCTAGCTCTCTGCACATGTTACATCTGCCCCACCTGCGGTTTTGTCCGTTTTGAGAACAAATTTGCCCCGCGATCAAGTTTGAATTAGGCCCTTAAGAGGTGCACACACGGGACTCAGTCCCGGCGAGTTATACTGAGCTCTGTGGGTGATCAAGATGTAGTTAGAGATTAGATGGCTAACTACATCCCGCCTTCCACAGCCACTAGTGAAAATAATCTTGTCTGCACAGTCTATTTGGCCGGGTGATAGCGACGTTGCGGAGCCGCGCATCGCTATCGCCCGTTGTGTACACACGGTGTGATTCTATCAAACCTAAGAATCCTCAAAATCGCCTGGAAGAATCGCCCCGTGTGTACACTGCTTTAGACTGCTTGAATTAAAGGACCATAGCTCCACCTTGTGTCAGTGAAAGGTACAGCATGTCACAAAAATTGTTGCGGTCTTCAATGAAATTATCATTAATGAGAGTAGCAACTTGCTTCATGCTGAATATAGTTTAATAATAATAAATCTGTGTACATAGGTAGCATTTCGATACCATTTTATAAAAAAAATCTATAGATCCAGGTACTAATGAATGACCATATGAGGTTAGAAAAATCCACTAATTCAATTAAATCTGATGTTCAACATAAAATAAAACCGATGTCAAAAGAAGATGATATATAAACCGCTGTTCTCAATTTGGAATCAGTAAATCGAAACGCTGTATACACTATACTAGCTGTCCATACACCTGCCACGGGTGAGCTACTTGTACATCTGCCACAGGTGAGCTGTCCCTATACCTGCCACGGGTGAGCTGCCAGTACACCTGCCACGGGTGAGCTACTCGTACATCTGCCACGGGTGAGCTGCCAGTACACCTGCCACGGATGAGCTGCCTGTACACCTGCCACGGGTGAGCTGCCTGTACACCTGCCACGGGTGAGCTGCCTGTACACCTGCCACGGGTGAGCTGTCCCTATACCTGCCACGGGTGAGCTGCCTGTACACCTGCCACGGGTGAGCTGCCTGTACACCTGCCACGGGTGAGCTGCCTGTACACCTGCCACGGGTGAGCTGCCTGTACACCTGCCACGGGTGAGCTGTCCCTATACCTGCCAGGGGTGAGCTGTCCCTATACCTGCCACGGGTGAGCTGTCCCTATACCTGCCACGGGTGAGCTGTCCCTATACCTGCCACGGGTGAGCTGTCTCTATACCTGCCACGGGTGAGCTGTCTCTATACCTGCCACGGGTGAGCTGTCCCTATACCTGCCACGGGTGAGCTGCCTGTACACCTGCCACGGGTGAGCTGCCTGTACACCTGCCACGGGTGAGCTGCCTGTACACCTGCCACGGGTGAGCTGCATGTACACCTGCCACGGGTGAGCTGCCTGTACACCTGCCACGGGTGAGCTGCCTGTACACCTGCCACGGGTGAGCTGCCTGTACACCTGCCACGGGTGAGATGTCCCTATACCTGCCATGGGTGAGCTGTCTCTATACCTGCCACGGGTGAGCTGTCTTTATACCTGCCATGGGTGAGCTGTCTCTATACCTGCCACGGGTGAGCTGTCCCTATACCTGCCACGGGTGAGCTGTCCCTATACCTGCCACGGGTGAGCTACTTGTACATCTGCCACGGGTGAGCTGCCTGTACACCTGCCATGGGTGAGATGTCCCTATACCTGCCACGGGTGAGCAGCCTGTACACCTGCCACGGGTGAGCTGCCTGTACACCTGCCACGGGTGAGCTGCCTGTACACCTGCCACGGGTGAGCTGCATGTACACCTGCCACGGGTGAGCTGCCTGTACACCTGCCACGGGTGAGATGTCCCTATACCTGCCATGGGTGAGCTGTCTCTATACCTGCCACGGGTGAGCTGTCTTTATACCTGCCACGGGTGAGCTGTCTCTATACCTGCCACGGGTGAGCTGTCTCTATACCTGCCACGGGTGAGCTGTCCCTATACCTGCCACGAGTGAGCTACTTGTACATCTGCCACGGGTGAGCTGCCTGTACACCTGCCATGGGTGAGATGTCCCTATACCTGCCACGGGTGAGCTGTCCCTATACCTGCCATGGGTGAGCTGTCCCTATGCCTGCCACGGGTGAGCTGTCTCTATACCTGCCACGGGTGAGCTGTCTCTATACCTGCCACAGGTGATGGAGTAATCACAGTCTTACAGCTGCTTAGTGGTTATATACAGGTATTTGTTGCGGTTGTACCATCTCTGTGCTGTACGCAGGACCCAGAGCAGCCTGGCGATGCCACCATGTCACCCTGATCCTTGTTAATCTATTATACCACACTCAGGATAAAGCCCGGGCCCCCATAGACGGTCCCATAGATAACCGTCCCACCCAGAGCACTCACTTATTCAGCTTCTCCACAAGCAATTTTGCCGCTTTCTCCTTTGCATCAAAGACCTCCAGTAGTACGATGATGTCATAGCGGGACACAATCTGAAAGAGAAATAGAATAATACAATAAGAAACTGTTAATAAATAAATATGATGATCCTTGAGTCCTTAGATCAATACTGATATTTGGGCTCGTCCAGACACCGAAGCTCGCTGGGCCCCTTTCACCTTGTTGCCCCCTGGACATTTGAAAGTCTGGCCACCTTGTCGTGTTGCCACTACTTTGGGCTACAACATTGATTTCAGGCCAGACTGTGGGAAGTCAGATACCCATTGGGGAAAGCAGTTGCCCCTAATGAGTACACAATTACACAAAACTTCACTGGACATATCATTGTAAATGTCTCCACTTGTTTTATATATGTATTTATTCATAGCATACACGGAATCATTTATTGAGAATTAAGTTAATAGAAAAAAATTGCAATAATGAACAAACACCAATCAGCAATTGTAGCACAAGTAAGACAATGAAAGCAAGTGTCTGATTGGTGACCGTCACACAGTGTTAGTGCGTGTTCCCTTCTGAGCGTAGAACATTAGTAAATACATTTCTCCTACCATGTGACTTGTCTATTGCCCCTGCCGCTGTGTACTCTCTATGAGAGACACCTACCTTACTGATGATTGGGAACACTTTGGCATCTGTACATTTCTTTATCCCGAAACGTCTGGCGTTGAATGAGGCGATCTTCATTTTTTATTTTCCCTGGGAGCAAACAAATAATGTTTTATGTTACATATGCGATGGCGAAACCACGGTCTAAGCCGTTGCTTCCTCTTCCTTCTATGTAAGGTCCTGACTGTGCAGAAACGCAGCGTGCATCAGTATATACATAGATAAGCCCAATCTGTTTCACTTTCTGTCACCAGACAAGATAATAATGGGATACGGTCATTGGGTCTACAGCAAGTTGGTCGACACCGTTATGTCGACATGGGGATAGGTCGACATGGATTTAGGTCGACAAGTCATTAGGTCGACAGTGTCTAGGTCAGTGATGGCTAACCTTGAAACTCCGGCTGTTGTTTAACTACACATCCCAGCATGCCCTGCATCAGTTTTAGCATGGCCAAATAGCAATACTGTAGCAGAGCATGCTGTGATGTGTAGTTCAATAACATCTGGAGTGTCAAGGTTAGCCATCAAGGGTCTAGGTCGACAGTCAAAAGGTCGACATGGGGTTTTTTGAGCCGACAGGCGGTATTTCATGCCCTACCATCCACTAGGGCGTGTTGGGAGAATAAAATAGTGTGCCGAGCATAGCATGGCGAGCGAAGCGAGGGGATGCGGTGCACTGGAAACTGTGTCCATGTCGACTGTGTTGACATTAGTGTAAAAAAAAAAAAAAGTGAAAAACTGCATGTTGGCCTTTTGACTGTCGACCTAGACACTGTCAACCTAATGCTTGTGTTGACCTATTGACCTGTCAACCTAAACCCATGTCAACCTAGAACCATGTCGACCTTTCCCATGTTGACCTAACGGTGTCGACATAATGACTGTCGACCAACTTGCTGTAGACCACACAATCCCAACCCATAATAATATGGAAGTCATATAATCAGGGCCGGCGCCACCACTAGGCAGCTTTAGGCATTTGCCTCCAGCCACTGGAGGTCGGCACTTGGGAGCCCCCCCTCATGGATCCAGTTGAGAGGTAGTGCCGCAGCGGCGCCTGCACCATCTGAGCACCATGAAGCCAGGTGAGTGCAGCGGTGCCCGCACCATCCCCAACCCCCGTGGAGTCCCGACCCCTTCCTCCGCCGCAACTCTCCCCCTCTCTCCCCCCCCTGTCATGCAGCGACTCAGCGGCCGCATCAACACCCCCACACACACCCCCCCCGGGCAGGTGAGTGGCGGGCAGGTGGGCCGCCCCCCCCCCCCCCCCCCCCCTTACACGGCACTGGCCCTGCATATATTACTTAAAGTCTGTTATAGGTTACACTTTTGAAGCTGTACATAGCAATAATGCAAATTGATAGAAATGCCAAAATAATGTTTTGCTTCATAAGAAAAAGATAATACTGTAAATGAAGACTGTTATCATGCATTACGCCATTATGTTAATAGCAGTAAAAGCATGAGAGAGGGCAACATGACGGAACTTAGTGCCCTGTCTAAGACACCACCTCCATTCTAAGACACCACCTCCATTCTTAGAGACCACACCCATTATGTGACACCACACCCATTTTAAGACACCACCTCCATTCTAA
Organism: Crinia signifera; assembly: GCF_055691185.1. Taxonomy (NCBI): domain Eukaryota; kingdom Metazoa; phylum Chordata; class Amphibia; order Anura; family Myobatrachidae; genus Crinia; species Crinia signifera. The sequence continues at coordinate 21,521,551 of NC_139224.1, forward strand.
GACACCACACCCATTTTAAGTCACCACCTCCATTCTAAGACACCACCTCCATTATGTGACACCACCTCCATTCTAAGACACCACCTCCATTCTAAGACACCACACCCATTCTAAGTCACCACCTGCATTCTAAGACACCACCTCCATTATGTGACACCACCTCCATTCTAAGACACCACCTTCATTCTTAGAGACCACACCCATTATGTGACACCACCTCCATTATGTGACACCACCTCCATTCTAAGTCACCACACCCATTCTAAGACACCACACCCATTCTAAGTCACCACCTCCATTCTAAGTCACCACCTTCATTCTAAGACACCACATCCATCCTTAGACCCCACCTCCATCCTAAGACCCCACCTCCATCCTAAGACCCCACCTCCATCCTTAGACCCACAATCCTTATACCCCCACCTCCACACTTTCACCTGAGGTTCTGGGAAGTGGGTATTTTGGTGTGGGTGGTGGTGAGAACAGTAAGCTGCAGTTGAGCAGGCCCGGATTAAGGGCCTCATCATGGGCAGTGGGGGAGGTGAGGGCAATGCCATGTAGGCATGTACAACCCATTCACTATAAGCCCCAATGTCTCCCTAAGTATTAAATTTGCATAAATGTGTAAAATTGAAATGCATTTGTAACAATTATGATTTATGGCCAACCATGTGGCCAGCTGTCATGAAGACCAGCCCATATTCATGTAGAGGCTTGGAGCTGCGGCTCCATCCGCCCCATTGTTAATCTGGCCCTGCCCCGAGGAGATCGTCTTTTGTATAAATCTGCCTATACATGTAAAGTTTCAATCCATGGAATTTGAGAAATCTCTGTCCTGCCCAACAATCCTAGTGTGAGCACTAAGCATACACAGCAGCGCTAACAGATATATATCAGGACATGACAACTAAATGGTGCAAGTTAATCACAGTACTTGAGAGTTGGAACGCGGTGTAAATATTTACAAAAAATTTAATCTTTTTGTGCTTTCTTAATGTTAATCAGAGATTCATTTTCTATTCATGTGACCAGTTACGTCCTGCAATGCAACACACCCATGAATGATCATATTTACTTTCGAATCGATTTCGATTTGATTTGCTTTCGATTTCCACAATTCCACCCCCTTTCGATTTGGCCTTTGCATTCCATACGATTTCACATTTGATCGGCACTTTTGCATCCAATATCGATTTTAGATATCAAATTCGGGTTGCATTCAAGGCACAGTGTACAGATTCAATTTCCTGGGTAGAATGTGATATCCCCTTGCCTGCACAGTCTATTTAAATGTTCGATATATGGAAAACGGGAGCGCGCATCGAATCGAATGCAGATCGAAAGCGTCTTAAAAAAAAAAAAACGTTTAATTTCCATTTGATTTTGCTTCTATAAGCAAAATCTAATCGAGAACCTGTCAAAATCAAAGCGTGTGTACACCCCTATACAGCGTACAATAGCCTTCACACTATAGTTTCTAATAATGAAAACAGGTGATGAGCATGTCCAAACTATGGCCCTCCAGCTGTTGTGAAACTACACATCCCAGCATGCCTTGCCATAGTTTTATCATTCCCTAATAGCAAAACTGTGGCAAGGCATGATGGGACGTGTAGTTTCACAACAGCTGGAGGGCCATAGTTTGGACATACATTGCCTACAGACTCCACAACAACAGAGCAGCGTCACCGATCTATCCACCATTACGCACCAAGTAGGTTCTCCTTATCTCAGTCACACATGACTTACTGTTGTCTCCGTGAAGCTCCGTGCGTCTCTTTGTGTGAGCGAAAGTGCAGGAGAACTCAGATCATTCGGTCTTTTGAGTCTGCAGACAGGAAAATCCGGTTCCCCCCAGTCCTCTGTGGTGGCTATTATGTCTCTGCAGTATTTAGCAATGTTTTGTAATCTAACACTGTGACCACATCAATGACATTTCTGCTGTTAACAAGCAGCTGCCTATTGCTTTGGGTGTTGGTTTTGAACCCTTGACAGAGGTCAGCACCTAGGACATCCTGGGGGTGTGGTATGATCAGTGGCGTAACTAGCTTTTGGGCGCCCCCCCGCCGTTAAAGGGAGGGCGCGCACCCCGCCGCACCAACCCCCGCCCGCCCCGCCGCACCAACCCTCACCCGCCACACCAACCCTCGCCCGCCCCGCCGCACCAACCCCCGCCTCGCCGTCCATGCAATCCCCCGCAGTCTTACCTACGCTCAGTACACGCTGGTCCCGGCTCCCTTCTTCTGCTATGAGGACCACCACAAAATGTCTGCCCCCATGCAGCAGACAGTTTCAGAGAACTTTCTGCTACATGGGGGCGGACATTTTGTTGTGGTCCTCATAGCAGCCAGAAGAAGGGAGCCGGGACCAGCGCGTACTGAAGACTGACAGGTAAAGACTGTGGGGGATGGCGGCGGGGTGTAACTATAGCACTGCAGCCCCCGGCGCCCGCACATGCACAGCGCCCCCCCACGGTCGCGGGGGCTGCGGTGCTATAGTTACGCCCCTGGGTATGATGCTCCAACAGTCGGGATTCTAAACATCGGAATCCCAACTGTTAAATGCCGGGCAGTTTTGATCCCGACCAACAGGGGCTATTCTCCCTCATGAAGGACCACGACTGCCATAGAGAACTTGTGAAAACTGACTTTAATTTCAGCTGGAGATGGGTGAATATGTGGCAGGTGCTGACATCACGTGATGCCAGGCGCCCGGCCCAAGCAGGCATCGGCCCGCCTGCGTACTCAGGGGAATGCCCAGCGTTCACGGGGTTTTGCACATGCGCATAAACGTGCAACGAATTCATCCCCTTCCGATCGGATCTGAATTAGGCCCATAGATTGTAAGCTCCACTGGGGCAGGGACTGATGTGAGTGATCAAATATTCTCGGTACAGCGCTGCGGAATATGTGTGCGCTATATAAATAACTCGTAATAATAGAGGAAGACAGCATTATATTCCGTGGTTGTTGCTCTGACTGTGTTATGTGACTTCTTCAGGGGGTTATGTCGCATACGATCTCCTTTGAACCACCTGGCAGGTTCCCAGGGGGCAGGATCACATACCATCCCGATCTGATGAATCTCGGTGGTGGTCCTGTGCTCATCAGATCGGGACCGGAGATAACACACAAGCGATTTGATACATTTCATGTGATTTCTTGTCCCATTGCGTAGGAATCAGATGAAAAGGACCCAAATCACACTAGTGTATGCAGGCTTTAACCCTACCCTGAGTCTGACGGGGATGCGGTCAGTTGGTCTACAGCATGATGGTCGACAGTCATTAGGTAGACATGGGAAAAGGTCGACATGGATCTAGGTCGACATGGGAAAAGGTTGACATGTTCTAGGTCGAAAGGTCATTAGCTAGCTTCTGGCATGTTTTTGTTTAAATGTATGTAACATCCACATCCACTGCACTACAGATCCCAGCCTAGCTTCTGCATTATCTTCTGGCATGTTTTGCTGTAAATGTATGTACATCAATAGCTAATTGTATTTGTTAGATTGGGAGGTTCTAAGCAAGCCAATATTAGCATACCTCTTGGTTGGCCAATCAGGCTAGTTTATGATCTCTGTACAATTAGCATTTCAATCAGGTGGGCAAATGGTCTGGTCTGGTCTGGCCTTGCCCTTAATTCGGGATAGTATTTCTGTAGGGTTAGAAGCAAGGCAACTTGCTGTTTTAACAAAGGGTGTTAATAACTAAGGGTGCCATCTGAACAATTAAGAAACAGTTGAACAAACATTGAACAACTACATAAAGAAATACCGGAGGAACACAGAAGGACATAATATTAAACATCATCCACTGAAAATCCAGCATTCTGCAGTGAGTTACCTGACCCAGCATCACCTACAGTCTGCACAGCCAGGACAATGACCTCCATACTGAACCAATCTCTGTGCCAGAGCCATGGTTCCTCAATCCTGTGCATTCCCTATTCACTCTGCATGCTTTCTGCCCCTAGCAGGGTGTGTTGTGGCATGGCCCACGGTGCAAAGCTGTTAGGGGTCAAGGGTGCAGGTGGAGGGGGAAGAGGAGGATAGGAGGAGAGAGAGGACTACTTTGTCAATTCTCTTTACCTGCTGCCTCATGTCCTGCCCATCCCTGCCATGCTTACTTCTTGCCTCAGGTCTCCTTACCTGCACCCCATGTCACCTGTCTGTCTCTCCCTCCCTCTAGATTGTAAGCTCCTTAGAGCAGGGCCCTCCTCCCTCCTGTTCTCACAGCACCCTTCTTGTATTTCAACTACAGCTCTCTTAAGCCCCGTACACACGGGGGGAGTTATATTGCTCAGCCATATATTGCTAGCAATATATGGCTGAGCAATATATTGCCCAGTGTCTCCTTTGCATCAGCGACCAGAGATGGTCGCTGATGGAAAGGAACCTCTGCTGGCGGTGCCACAGAGGTAATTAGCTGGTGGCAGGAGCAAGCTCCTGCGACCAGCGATTAGAAAGGGGCTGTAAACGGGAGTGCGCACCTGTCGATTTATCGCCGGGGCACACTCCCAATCACTGGCAATATGGTCGCCTGCGACCATATTCCCAGCGATTATAGCCCCTATCACCCCCGTGTGTACACAGCATTACTCACCTACCATCTATACCTGCTTCTCTTCTCACTCACTGCCCTATATCTCAGCTGTATTGTGTACTAAGAATTGTGCTTTAATTGTGTTATGTCTAGTTCTGTGTACCCTGTACTGATCTAGTGTGTTCTATCTGTATGGTGCTAGCTGTGCAATCACCATGTGGCGCCGCTGAATGGCTGCCTGGGTGCTGCACAGCTCAGTAATGCACTTGAAACCGTGTCCATGACGACTGTTGACATTCAAAAAACAGTGAAAAACCCCATGTCGACATAGACATTGTCGAACGAATGACCTGTCGCACTAACGACCTGTCAAACTAATGACCTTTCGACATAGAAACACGTCGACATTTTCCCAATGTCGACCTAATGGTGTCGACCTAATGACTGTCGACCAGCATTCTGTAGACCAAATGATCCCAACCCATCTGACGGACAAATTACTGACTGGACAAGGATGACTATCGTATCTCCTTGAAATTCTGTTAAGATATCCCATATCCTGCTCACCTGCGTCCATTCTGCCCCCGGTCCTGCCGGCTGGCTCCTGGTATCCATTGTGGCTCCTGTTGATAGAAGAACATTAAGAAGTTGCTCATTATAGTGTTTGCACAACTCCTGGTGGGCCAAGGAGAGGAGCATTGGCATCGGGGAAGAAAGAGAGAGCAGTGGGCCCAGTTGTAGTGCTGGTGGCAGAGCAGACATAGAAAGAAGTAGAAAACTCTGGGTGGCCAGAGGAGTGTGCTAATGGAAGATTGTATGGTAGAACCAAGTCATCATGGGACATGAGTCATAGGCAAGTGATCATATCCCAACTAGAGGTTCTGCAAAACCGAAAAATGATCCAGTTGAAGTCACAATAATCCAGATGTTTTAGCTGGATCATTTTTGGATATCCCAACACGAACGATGCTGCACTGGGCCCCATAATGAGATGGTTATTTCAAGCCAGAAGTAACAGGATAACGTGATGTCAGATTGGGTGCCGGACGGCTCCCCGACAGCCGGGATTCCGACAGTCAGTACTACGACGACCACACCCGTCAGATTTGCTTCAAGCATTAATTTATTAATTCAAAAACATTTCCTATTACCTTGTGCAACTGCTAAATCATATACAGTCACATTTTTGTCATATACAATTTACATCGCTCTGGTTCTAAGGCGAGGGGTGGCTCATGGGATAAGATACTTTTTTGAGGTGTAGTTCTCAACTGGGAGACCTTTGTCAAAACATTAGGGTGTGTGCCTGAAAACAGATGCCACAATACTCAACCTGACATGTGTCTGCTGCTGCTATCCATGCAGCCATTATTTGGGTTTCCATGGTTAGTTATTAGTCATCCATTGTTCCTCAAAGAGACGTGTGAGTACCAGTCTGACACCAAGTCACTGCCAAGGGTTCATGTTGTTGACTTTGAACCACAAGTTAATTGGATCTGTCATTGCCACCTAAGTACATAGTGGAGTCCTGAATTCATAAGAGGGGAGGTTCCGTGTGGTGTCTCCGTATCTCTTGGAAACTGAATATAAACAGTAAAAAAAACACAGCCAAAACATTTCATAATTCCCCCCCCCCCCCTCACCTTATGATTGATAGATCTAATAGCCAATAAAAAGTTACTCACTGCAACCAATCGACAGCAAGTTCAGGAGCAATTGGTAAACTAGAGAGGACCCACAACCACATTCCATACACTCTACTCCCAGAGGGAGGCATATCCGGATGGAACGCGATGGGGAAACAGCTAGCGGGACCCTTGTCTGGCACACAGCAGAGAACCGACTCACATACCGTGAGACTTGGTATATCGTGCGGCAGATGGAGGACTATGCTTAAATCCATATGGCCAGAGCTGTATTACCCACAAGTCACAACAGACAGGCACCTAGGGTGACCATAAGTAGCCCAGTGCCACAATGCTTAATGCAATATGCACAGAGGGTAGTGCCCAGAGTAGTACATCGCAGCTGCTCACAGAGAACTGGGATTAGCGGGGGGGGGGGGGGGACACGACATAGTTACGGACTTATCAGAGTGTCACGGGTTGAGCTTGGTGGCTGTTGGGGATAGACTGGGACTGCTTGTTTACTTAACAGCCTTGGCATATCAGTGTGTGCTGGCATTTGCCAGAAGTGCCAGATGGCCGGTCTGGCCATGGAGGCCAAAAAAGAGATTTGAGCTCCAGCCAGCAGCAGGTGATGGACAGCTCTCTAAGGGGCCCATTTATCATTTAATATTTGCGGCTAAATCCCTGAAAATTGCCTTTTGGCTAGCCGCAAATATTAAGTATCACCAGAATGCACAGATCTGACATCTGACAGGGGCGCGCAAGCATCTCGCTCGCATGTGCCCGTCAGGGTGACAGACAGGGAGAGAGGGCAGGCTGCGGCAGAGCGGGCGGAGGGGCAGAGCTGGGTGGGGGGCTGCTATAGCCTCCAACAGAACAGGGCGCGTGTGCCCCATTTTGTCGGATGACAGCGGCTCCGTCTGTATGTAGAAGGGACTGCAGTAGGAATCTCCGATCCCTGCTGTGATCCCTCCTGCTCAGCTGCCGCCAGCATCCCCCCCCGAAACTGCCCGTTCTATCAACATTGGGCAGCATTGCTTTGGGTCCCTGTGCTACCGCCATTCTAAGATGACTGTAGCCCATTGTAGCCTATAGGCTACAGACCCCACTGCCGCCAGGGCAGCGTGGTTGGTAGGGGTCAGCGCTTAACACGCATGGGCAGACCCCCGGCACCCGACTGAGCACAATGGGGTAATGGGCTCCTTTTGGTCCCCGCCGACGGTCCTGACCCCCGTCGCATGGCCAGCACATGTGCAGTAGCTTCTTCAGTACTGCGCATGTGCTGGCCCCCAGCCTCTATGGGCTGCTTCGGCAGCAGTCCATAGAAGCATATTCACAGTCCCAGGTCCGGCGCATGCGCAATATCGTCCTCGGTACTGCGTATGCGGAGAACCTGTTTTCATGGGCTGCCACTGCAGCAGCCCTTAGAGGCATCCCGGATAAGAGGGGCTTCCTTTGGGTACTCAAATTTCCTTTCGCAATCCAAAAATATACTGGTAAGTTAATTGTCTCCCAACACAAATGAACCCAAGTTTTTAGGGCCATGTGGTTCTCATCTCCCATCAAACTCTATGGGGGAAATTTACTACATGGGATGTGTCTATGGGCAGCCAATCAGAATCGACTTCTTATTTATTTATTTAGCCTCTTATAAAAGATAATAGATAGGCCTGGAAGGTAGCAGAGGCACGGCAGGTCCTGCGGCTCACGGCACTTCGGCTCCAGCGGTGTCGGTAAGGTCAGGGGGCTGCTGGTTGCCGGGATCTATACATGCGCGTCACCTAACTGAACCCTCTTCCTAACCCCTCTCTGCCTGCCCCCCCCCCCTCGGGTCCCCCTCCTGGCTCCCCTTAAAGATAGGCAACCCTCCTGGATACTGGAGCCCCCCCGCGCTTCTCCCCCGTGGCAGTGTAAATTTCCTGCAATTCACAGCTTTTCATGAGGGAGCGGAGGGGCTAAATATGCAAATTGCGTCATTTAGCCCCGCCCCTCATCGAAGACGGTCTATATCAGGCCCCGCCCCCGAAGTGCTGCTGAGAGTCTCCTCTCCGGTTTTCTCTCAGAAGGAGACTTTAAAAGTAGGCACCCCTGAGTAAAATCTATTCCCCTGCCCTGGTCCAGTATTATATTATTGGTGGCGTCTGTATGTTTGTATAATTTTACAGGTAATTCCCCATTAAATAAAGTTTCAATTATACCAATTGTTTACTATTCTCCGTATCCAGGCAATAATTCAATCTTATATGGGCAGGCATAGCGGAGACCCTGCATTGGGGTTTATTCTAGTTTATTCTTTCTGACAAAATCCTTCTTAGATGGACAAAACCATGTGCACTGCAGGGGGGCAGATGTAACATGTGCAGAGAGAATTAGATTTGGGTGAGTTATTTTGTTTCTGCGCAGGGAAAATACTGACTGCATGATTTTACACTTCAATATAGATCTCACTTTGAAGAAAAACCCCACCCAAATCTAATTCTCTCTGCACATGTTACATCTGCCCCCTGCAGTGCACATGGTTTTGTCCATCTAAGAAGGATTTTGTCAGAAAGAATGGACTAGAATAACCCCCAATGTTATTAATTAATAACATAATCTCTTTCATCCCATATTTTATCTGATATAGTTTTTATTATTATTTTCCTAATACCACTATCAGACAGAAAAATCCCCCAAAAAATGGGTTTTCCCCAGATACAAAAACCTGGGTAGGACACGGCTCAAAACTCTTACCCCCTTTCGCACAGCACATTTAACCCAGGAATTTCCCGGGTCGACCCCTTTCACACAGATACCTGGTTATCCTTGCAATATACTGTATGCATGTGTGCGTGCGCCTTGCTCTCTCATCTGCAGCGTCCTAATGACCTCAGACCTGTGATTGCCACGCCCACTCATCAAATCACAGAGGCCCTCCAACTCAGCCAGCGCCCCGCCATATCACCCAATCATTTTCTGTGACCTGATTGAAAAAACCCGGGTCACGCCCTTTCAGACAGCCAGCAACCCCGATTTTCTTAATTAAGACACGGGAATAACCCTGGTAAATTCCAGGGTTGAAGCCCTGGCACTTTAGGTCCACCCTTTCAGACAGAGAAAAAAGCTGGTTCTATCTGCCTGGAGCCGTAAAATTCCTGGGTAATTTTCTCTGTCTGAAAGGGGTATATTAAACGTTATGTTTTAAAATGTGAATATTAGGGTGAGTGCCCCTAAAAACATTATTTATGTATTAAATACATGTATTAATCGGAGAAATAAATCACAGCAGCGAACAGTCACATAATCCCACATATTACATTTATTGGAGCTGAGTATACACCCGTCAGAGTACTATTGGTAAATTGTTATTCACCTAAATTGGTGATTGATTCACCATCATATTCAGAGTGGAAAATATTATTACTTTCCCACTTTTAATGAGGGCGTCCATCTGGTAGCAATAGTTTTTGGTGGAGATTGGAAAGTGAACGACGGAAGTCTGAATTTTCCACTAGAAGATTCATGAGCCAAAGAGTAAAATAATAATATATATACAATTGATACCGGACCGGGACATTCATGAATTGTACATTTCATTGCTAATTCGGAAAAATGATTATTGTGTGGGCTAAATTTAAATTTATTGATGTCTAAGTCTGCATCATTCATATATTAATGAATGTGGGGTCTGTATTTATTGTGTAATTTATATCTATACTAATTTAAAGGCCTTTAAAATGACGGCTTCTGTAATGCATATCTATAAACTGTACCTTTGTGGCAGGTACAGTACCGTTTTTTTTATGTCCTGTACCTTTTTGGGTCTCTAACTGCCCACTGTAGGTATAGGAAAGGGGGCATGGTCATGCCTCCTTTACCCGTGGCACCCACGCCCGCTTTTATACCTGTTTTTGCTCTTCAGATGTTGGAGGAAAATGTAGTTTCACTTTGAGCTGTGACCGTTTTTATGTTTGTTATATTTGTAGGTATAATAATTGAATCAATCCCTGCTATAAATGAAAAACAATTTCGAATATGTTTCACAATATGTTTAGTGCCCCAGACTCACATTAAGCTGATATAAAGCACTATTTTATTATTTCTTTTTGATAACGGTTTAATGTCTCTGAAAGATCAAAATTATGTTTCAATTCTAAGTACAGTATATGCACAGCCTCATATTAGACACAGCCTGACTGCATCTCTCTCTCCCCACCCTTACTGCACCTCTCTCTCCTCATCCTGACTGCATCTCTCTCTCCTCATACTGACTGCATCTCTCTCTCCTCATCCTGACTGCATCTCTCTCTCCTCATCCTGACTGCATCTCTCTCCCCAGCCTAACTGCACCTCACTCTCCTCATCCTGACTGCATATCTCTCATCATTTTGACTGTATCCCTCTCCTCACCCTAACTGCACCTCTCTTTCTCTCCTCATCCTGACTGCATCTCTCTCTCCTCATACTGACTGCATCTCTCTCCCCAGCCTAACTGCACCTCGCTCTCCTCATCCTGACTGCATATCTCTCATCATTTTGACTGTATCCCTCTCCTCAACCTGACTGCGTCTCTCTTTCTCTCCTCATCCTGACTGCATCTCTCTCTCCTCATACTGACTGCATCTCTCTCCCCAGCCTAACTGCACCTCGCTCTCCTCATCCTGACTGCATATCTCTCATCATTTTGACTGTATCCCTCTCCTCAACCTGACTGCGTCTCTCTTTCTCTCCTTATCCTGACTGCATCTCACTCTCCTCATCCTGATTGCATATCTCTCCCCAGCCTCACTGCACCTCTCTCTCTCCTCAGCCTGACTGGGCAGGACTATTTACTGATCCTTGCTGAGAGACAAAGTCGGCATGTTCACAGAAGATGACCAGCAGAGGTCCCAAATAATCATTTAAATCCTGCTGGATTTGGTTTGTGTGTGGTTCTTCCCAGTGCAGGGGAGTACCAGCGGTATGAAGGATTTGTGGACAAGCCTCGGTGAATTCACATCATTTAATGTAAAACTTACCTTAGTCCTTTGCACATTTTGTCTGTGAGCGGCAGCATATGGCTGCCAAGGTTGCTTCCAGGAGAATAGGCCACCACTGCTGCTTCTGGATGTCACCTCCGCCACTATCGCTGCCAAGCACACTAGCCGCCCTAGCCTCCACTCAGATAGCCTCACTCAAGGGTTTATTTACTAAGATGGGAATTCTATTAAAGATGGGATGTTGCTATGGCCAACCAATCAGATTCTAACTATTATCTTCTGGACAGTGCTATATAAATACGAAGTAGATTCTGATTGGTTGGTTGCTATGGGCAGTATCTCATCTTCAGTAGAACTCCCATCTTAGTAAAGTAACCACCCGATGTGGTGGCTGGTTTTTAAATAATGTGGCATCACGCATCATGACATTGTGGCATATCCCATGTAGGCCCAGGCATTTCCAGACTCGCGCATATGTATTACAGCATGTCGCTGAGAGACATGCAAAAACCTGGAGGAATAGAAAAGTTTGCAGGGATGTGGGAGACTCAATTTAAAAATGGAAGCCTCCCATTGAACAAAGGGAGTGGAGGCAACGCTGTATAAACCTTCAGGAACCAGACTTTAGAGAATGCCTGAGCCTGACTGAATCCTAAGAAAAAGACAATCCTTGCTTTAGATTTTAGCATTTTGGCCAAATGTTACATGATTGCATGGAGAGGTGCAGTCTCCGTCCGACCACCTCATCTCTAGCCATCAATGCTCTAGTGAGTACTAGTAGACTAGCACTGAGCCAGAAACACCTGGGTATGTGATGGTCTCCGTAAAAGATATTTGCAAATATGTCAGTGGAAAATATTCGCAGGTGACTGGGCAGGCTAACGTCATGTGACGTCAGCCGCCCACCCCGACAGACTTCATCCCATCCACATTCCATAGGAAATCTCAGCGTTTTCATGGGGACACCCATTGGGCTGCATGGCCCAGCAGCGCCACTGCCATCATCCGTCCTCCCTCCCCGCTGCGACCGGCCTACCAACATTGTAAATCGCCAAGGCTGCTTGCAGTCGCTGCTTGCACATGCGCAAACTCCGACCATCGGGGCAGGGGCCAAATTCGGTTCACTAAGATTGAACCAGAATCAGCCTGAGCCCCCTAATTTCGGAACTATTTTCATAAAAGTATTGTCCGATCTTTTTTTCAGACAGCAGTACTATATTCCAGCCACTAGATGTCACCAACATACAGGTATAATGAGGTACAGACCTATTTGATCTGCAGAGACCAAACTGATGCAGATAATCTGCATGGACATAGAGACATGAGAGAGGCCGCAGAGACATAGAGCCTGAGAGAGGCTGCAGGGACATAGAGACCGAGAGAGGCCGCAGAGACATAGAGCCTGAGAGAGGCTGCAGGGACATAGAGACATGAGAGAGGCCACAAGGACATAGAGACCTAAGAGAGGCTGCAGGGACATAGAGACCGAGAGAGGCCGCAGAGACATAGAGCCTGAGAGAGGCTGCATAGACATAGAGACTGAGAGAGGCTGCAGGGACATAGAGACTGAGAGCGGCTGCAGGGATATAGAGCCCGAGAGAGAGGCTGCAGGGACATAGAGACAGAGAGAGGCTGCAGGGACATAGTGCCTGAGAAAGGCCGCAGGAACATTGAGACCAAGAGAGGCTGCAGGGATATAGAGACCTGAGAGAGGCTGCAGGGACATAGAGACCTGAGAGGGGCTGCAGGGACATAGAGACCTGAGAGAGGCTGCAGGGACATAGAGACCTGAGAGAGGCTGCAGGGACATAGAGACATGAGAGAGGCTGCAGGGACATAGAGACCTGAGAGAGAGGCCGCAGGGACATAGAGACATGAGAGAGGCTGCAGGGACATAGAGACCTGAGAGAGGCTGCAGGGACATAGAGCCTGAGAGAGGCTTCAGAGACATAGAGCCCGAGAGAGAGTTTGCAGGGACATAGAGACAGAGAGAGGCTGCAGGGACATAGAGACCGAGAGAGGCTGCAGAGACATAAAGCCTGAGAGAGGCTGCAGGGACATAGAGACCTGAGAGAGGCTGCAGGGACATAGGGGGTTATTCTAGTTCACTCTTTCTGACAAAATCCTTCTTAGATGGACAAAACCATGTGCACTGCAGGTGGGGCAGATGTAACATGTGCAGAGAGAATTAGATTTGGGTGGGGTTTTACTTCAAAGTGAGATCTATATTGCAGTGTAAACATAATGCAGCCAGTATTTACCCTGCACAGAAACAAAATAACTCACCCAAATCTAATTCTCTCTGCACATTTTACATCTGCCCCACCTGCAGTGCACATGGTTTTGTCCATCTAAGAAGGATTTTGTCAGAAAGAGTGAAGTAGAATAAGGCCCATAGAGACCGAGAGAGGCTGCAGAGACATAGAGCCTGAGAGAGGCTGCAGGGACATAGAGACCTGAGAGAGGCTGCAGGGACATAGAGACCTTAGAGAGGCTGCAGGGACATAGAGTCTGAGAGAGGCTACAGAGACATAGAGACCTGAGAGAGGCTGCAGGGACATAGAGCCAGAGAGAGAGGCTGCAGGGACATAGAGCCAGAGAGAGAGGCTGCAGAGTCATAGAGACCGAGAGAGGCTGCAGAGACATAGAGCCTGAGAGAGGCTGCAGGGACATAGAGCCCGAGAGAGAGGTTGCAGGGACATAGAGACCGAGAGAGGCTGCAGAGACATAGAGCCTGAGAGAGGCTGCAGGGACATAGAGCCTGAGAGAGGCTGCAGGGACATAGAGACTGAGAGAGGCTGCAGGGACATAGAGCCAGAGAGAGACGCTGCAGGGACATAGAGACCGAGAGAGGCTGCAGAGACATAGAGCCTGAGAGAGGCTGCAGGGACATAGAGCTTGAGAGAGGCTGCAGGGACATAGAGACCTGAGAGAGGCTGCAGGGACATAGAGCCTGAGAGAGGCTGCAGGGACATGGAGACCTGAGAGAGGCTGCAGGGACATAGAGCCCGAGAGAGAGACTGCAGGGACATAGAGACTGGTAGAGGCTGCAGGGATATAGAGGAGACCTGAGAGAGGCTGCATAGACATAGAGACTGAGAGCGGCGCAGGGATTTAGAGCCCGAGAGAGAGGCTGCAGGGATATAGAGACCTGAGAGAGGCTGCAGGGACATAGAGACCTGAGTGGGGCTGCAGGGATATAGAGACCTGAGAGAGGCTGCAGGGACATAGAGACCTGAGAGAGGCTGCAGGGACATAGAGACATGAGAGAGGCTGCAGGGACATAGAGACCTGAGAGAGAGGCCGCAGAGACATAGAGACATGAGAGAGGCTGCAGGGACATAGAGACCTGAGAGAGGCTGCAGGGACATAGAGCCCGAGAGAGAGGCTGCATAGACATAGAGACTGAGAGAGGCTGCAGGGACATAGAGCCTGAGAGAGGCTGCAGGGACATGGAGACCTGAGAGAGGCTGCAGGGACATAGAGCCTGAGAGAGGCTGCAGGGACATGGAGACCTGAGAGAGGCTGCAGGGACATAGAGCCCGAGAGAGGCTGCAGAGACATAGAGCCTGAGAGAGGCTGCAGGGACATAGAGCCTGAGAGAGGCTGCAGAGACATAGAGACCTGAGAGAGGCTTCAGGGACATAGAGACCGAGAGAGGCTGCAGAGACATAGAGCCTAAGAGAGGCTACAGGGACATAGAGCCTGAGAGAGGCTGCAGGGACATAGAGCCCAAGAGAGAGGCTGCAGGGACATAGAGACCGAGAGAGGCTGCAGAGACATAGAGCCTGAGAGAGGCTGCAGGGACATAGAGACCTGAGAGAGGCTGCAGGGACATAGAGCCTGAGAGAGGCTATAGAGACCTGAGAGAGGCTTCAGGGACATAGAGACCGAGAGAGGCTGCAGAGACATAGAGCCTAAGAGAGGCTACAGGGACATAGAGCCTGAGAGAGGCTGCAGGGACATAGAGCCCAAGAGAGAGGCTGCAGGGACATAGAGACCGAGAGAGGCTGCAGAGACATAGAGCCTGAGAGAGGCTGCAGGGACAAAGAGCCTGAGAGAGGCTACAGGGACATAGAGACCTGAGAGAGGCTGCAGGGACATAGAGCCTGAGAGAGGCTGCAGGGACATGGAGACCTGAGAGAGGCTGCAGGGACATAGAGCCCGAGAGAGAGGCTGCAGGGACATAGAGACAGGTAAAGGCTGCAGGGATATAGAGGAGACCTGAGAGAGGCTGCAGGGACATAGGGGTTTATTCTGCTTGGTACGGTGGGACCGTATACGGGCGGATCGGGGTATTTTTCATCTGCGCATGCGTAGCTTTCGCAATGCGCATGTGCGGCGACCTCACACCGCTCACGGACGGGTCTCTCCGTACGAAAAAACCTGTGCGCTCATTGTGGGCGGCATAGAGACCTGAGAGAGGCTACAGGGACATAGAGACCTGAGAGAGGCTGCAGGGACATAGAGACCTGAGAGAGGCTGCAGGGACATAGAGACCTGAGAGAGACTGCAGGGACATAGAGACCTGAGAGAGGCTGCAGGGACATAGAGACCTGAGAGAGGCTGCAGGGACATAGAGACCGACAGTGCCTGCAGGGACATAGAGACTGGCAGAGGCTGCAGGGACATAGAGCCTGAGAGAGGCTGCAGGGACATAGAGCCTGAGAGAGGCTACAGGGACATAGAGACCTGAGAGAGGCTGCAGGGACATAGAGACCTGAGAGAGGCTGCAGGGACATAGAGACCGAGAGTGGCTGCAGGGACATAGAGACTGGCAGAGGCTGCAGGGACATAGAGACAGGGAGAGGCTGCAGGGTCATAGAGACCGAGAGATGCTGCAGGGACATAGAGACTGGCAGAGGCTGCAGGGACATAGAGACCGAGAGATGCTGCAGGGACATAGAGACTGGCAGAGGCTGCAGGGACATAGAGACTGGCAGAGGCTGCAGGGACATAGAGACTGGCAGAGGCTGCAGGGACATAGAGACTGGCAGAGGCTGCAGGACAAAACACTTGCACATCACCTGCTGCCCCATGGCTGTCCATTCTAGCTGCAAAGCCAGTCGTGGCCATTATTTCTGTGTCGCACCTTAGACTTCATCGCACGTGCACACATCCGCAGACCTGCAAAAACTGCATCTAGTGTGTGCGCACTATATATAGTTAATGATAGGGACCGAGAGAGGCCATTTTTGTTTGCCCTCCTAACAGCTTAGAATGAGGAATATTAGGCGCATACTTACAATACTGTGTATATATAACTTTGCTATTTAAAAAAAAAATATTCTGTGTGGGATCGCTGCGTAAAGAAGATTGAATTCTTAGAAAATGGACATTCCAAGGCAAACCTGGACCATGCCGAGAAAATCAGGGCACTTAGGACCTCATTCAGGTCCGTTCGTACGGCCGCGTGCGTGCAAACTGCAGATGTTTTGGCTTTGTGCATGCATATTTCTGTGCATGCGCTTGGTGCGTGCGACCACGGTGAACCCACCTTGAAGCCGCTGGGGGGGCGGGCGTGGGCGGCGCGGCCCATTAGCATATGAGAACGCCCAGCATTTCATGGGTGTTTCCTGGGTGTTCTCATGGTATTGGGCTAATGACGCGGGTGCAGGGGGGCGGCCAGCTGACATCACGGGATGGCAGCTGACCGCCCGCTTCCCTCAGAATGTGCTCTGAGCAACCTTAGATCTTCATACACGTTCCACATCATTCGATGGTCACTGACCATTGAATGATGTGGATGTTCTCCGACATGCTGTGAATGGTTGTTAATGTAAAACATCCATTCGCAGCCAGTGCAAACATGCGTGCCTAGTGGATGGTGGGCCGGCGTACCACCATTGCCAAGGCAGGGTTTGGTTGACTCGCAAGGATGCAAATTCACATCCGAGCGAATCAACCAGAATAACCCCCATAGAGCAGATGGGAAGTCGAAAAGAAAATGTAGCGTGCTGAATGTAACATTTTATTCCTTAAGAGGTTACTCAGGTCATTGTAACAACACTGTAACAACACTGTAACAACATATCCAACATACTGTATCTAATAATGTGTGCACAGCGGGGGGGGGGGGGGGGGGGGGGGGACATTAGGAATGTCATCTGTACATGCAGGATATCTGCATGTTCTGATATCTTCCCCTTGGCCCACCCATCCTAGGCAGATCTCTCAGAGAAGGTGGGTGTACCCTTTTACGTTTCCTTTTCTCAGGGCTAATATATTCACTATTTCATGTTAAAGCAGCAATCTCACGAACAAATATAATGTGTCAGACAATAAGAAGAATTCTGCCATTTACCAGTTTCCCTTTTTGTTCTTCAGTCAACAATTGAATATTTCTGATTTTTAGACTACCATAGCAACCACAGTCACATAGCACATGGTGAAGTCAGCAGATAGTCTTTGGAACCGTACTCTGAAATCTGCTCTATGACATCTTCTTTCTAGCCCCTCTTAAACCAAATGACAGGCTGAAGGCTCTGCTCCCACACAGGCTGACTGTTCTGGTGTGCGTCAGACATTTTTGTTGCACTCCGGAGAGATTTTGAAAAGGAGATAATGATTTTAGCTTAGAACGAGCAATATTAGGCGCATACTTAAAATACTGATTATTTAACTTGCTATTTAAAGAAATCTAAATAATCTATGTGGGATTGCTGCGTTAAGCAAATAGCTATATTGAATTCTTAGAAAATGAACATTCCAAGGCAAACCTGGACCATCCTGTGAAAATCAGGGCACTTAGAGCGGGTGGGAAGTAGGAAAGAAAATATTAAAAAGTAGCGTATGTAACATTTTCTTCCTTAGGAGCATTCTCAGGTCACTGAAACAACATATCCGTTTAATATGTTTGGACCTTGGGACTGTACGTTTCATATGTTTACTTTTAAACAAATAAGTAAAGAATTTTATCTTTATAGCAGTCTGCCCGCTGATGGAAGCCAGAGGCTGGTACAGAGGGGGCGCTACTGGCACAGATGCTTTGCATACCGCGAATGCGCTAAATCACACAAAAGCCACATCTTTTGTTAAGGCCCCCATACACTGTGCGATTTCTATGTATGGAGAGTTGCATGCGAGGCCGCTTGAACCTCCCGGGAGCTTTCCGGGCGAAGACACATATATGATATATCGTATGCAATCTCGTTCCCCGCCCCACTGAGTCGGAGGTCAGACGTGCAGCAGTTTCGACCTTTGACTCCGATCCGATGGACACAGGACCACACCTCCGATTCCATTTCACTCCACAGGAAAACCGCCTTTTTCCCATAACGTTTCAAATTCATGGTTCCCAAAACCCTGTCCGTTTGTTTATCCGACCTTGGCAGCTCATAGACTCCACTGGCACATCCGCACGAGACTCACTCAGTTCCCGCAGTCTCATCGGCTGAGAGCTAGTCCACCCCCGCCAGTGTTTTCAGTACGGAACCGTCTTTGTTTAGGTTATGGCTTTTAAGATACAGCTGTTGGGATGTATGGTTTAATTCCATGGTTTGGTTCCTTTTTTTCATAGTGTGCTACCAGCATAAACATCTCTCCCCCTCAAGCCTTTGATACTGTACAGCTCCCTCCCCAATTATATGAAGTGTGTACGTATGAATCACAGTGCGCATCATGCCTTGATGTGGCTGCACAAGGATGGGGGGGGGGGGGGGCGTGCCCAGCATTAAAAAATAAAACCTTCAGTTCCGCTGAGAGGTTATCCCGAGATCTTTGTTTTTCTGTCCATATTAAGCCATTTTCCATGTAAGCAAGTAGCACAAATAAATTGTCTGTAGCGAGGACGCGGTACTCTTATATGGTGTCCATGGCGACATAGGTCGACATAGACACCAAAAAAAAACATGACAAACTCATTTCGACCTTGTTCAGGTCAACCATGTCCGTGTCAACCTAAAGCTTTTGTTGACCATCTGTCAGTGCCGATCTAGGATATGTTGACCATTCTTAGGTTTTGACCTATACATTGTTGACCATTAGTGGTCTACCGAGTCACTTTTGACCTAGACATTGTTTATCATCTATACCGTAACCACAAAAGGTCCACGTCCACAGACCCTCCAGGTTGCAACCCAGATCTACAGTAGCTAGACGTTCCGTTGTCTGCTCAGCTCCGGCCATATCGTGCCTTGGGCATCCGCGTTTGAGAGTTCTAGGGGCATCTTTAATTAAGGGAAAGGTTCTGATGCGATGTACATCTCATAAAATTGCGAGCAAGGTTTTAGTATTAATGCTCTGATAGATCGTTAGGGGTACATTTACTAAGATGGTAGGTCTATTGAAGATAGGATGTTGCCCATAGAAACCAATCAGATTCTATCTTCAGTAGAACTCCCACCTTTAATTTTAGTAAATTGACCCCTTACTGGCAACTGGAGGGAGGGAGGTTCAGGGGAAATCTGAGGAAAAATGACTTCAGAAAGGGAAGTGGACAAGCGGAACAGCCTCCCATCAGAGGTGGCAGAGGGTAAGACAGCAGAACAATTTAATCATGCATGGGATAGGCATAAGGATATCTTTACAGAATCCTAAGGATCACCTAAAGGATTTACCTAAAAGATAAATAAAGGGGCAGATTAGATGGACCAAGATGTTCTTATCTGCCATCAAATTGTATGTTCTATGAAGTCTGTTGACTATACAACACTGTAATAGACTGACCCATAGCCAGGGTTGGACTGGCCCACTCCAGTGTCAGTGCATGTCCTCATGTTCTAATACTTCATGTGAAGAATGTTTCCCTCCTGGACCTTGGTAAAACCTTTTTATATGTGAGAGTCTCTATCATGTCCCTCCTTTCCCTTCTGTGCTTTATAATATACACAATGAGACTCTTTAGTCTTTCCGGGTAAGTTTTATGATGTAGTCCATGCACCAAATTTAGTTGTCCTTCTTTGTACAGTCTCTAATGTATTTATATCCTTCTGGAGATATGGCCTCCAGAACTGGACACAGTACTCTAGGTGAGTTCGTACCAATGACCTATACAGAACTGGACACAGTATTCTAGATGAGTTCGTACCAATGACCTATACAGAACTGGACACCGTATTCTAGACAAGGTTGTACCAATGACCTATACAGAACTGGGCACAGCATCTAGATGAGGTTGCACCAGTGACCTATACAGTACTGGACACAGTATTCTAGATGAGGCCGTACCAATGACCTATACAGTACTGGACACAGTATCTAGATGAGGCCGTACCAATGACATGACCTATACAGAACTGGGCACAGTATCTAGATGAGGCTGTACCAATGACCTATACAGTACTGGACACAGTATTCTAGATGAGGCCGGACCGATGACCTATACAGTGGCATTATTACTTATTTCTTTCTCTTGCTGATACCTCTCCATTTGCAACCAAGCATCTGACTTGCCTTCCACATTGCTTTGTCACATTGCCTACCTGCCTGTAAGTCACCTAAAACACTGACTCCTAGATCTATGGTCCCCAGAATCGCACCCTTGCCGGCATCTCACAGGCTATGATATAAGCCCTAGGTTTTAATAACAAATATAAAATGGAAGCAGAATGAACCTAACGGCTCAGCAAAGAAGGGGTTAAGGAACTTTGTTTGTTTACATCACATGACACAGCCCTTGACACTTGGGAATTCGGAAACAAATAAGGGAGGTCCTTGGAAGAACATCATACATTCTCCGACTTTCAAAAACAACCTTCATATGTTTCTCATCTGGCCGTAATGTAGCATAAAAACTGGCTACAAGGTTTCACTTCCAGATGAGCGTTAAGAAGGAAGGAAGAGATTTTCTTATTGGCCACTAGCCTAATACTCTGAAAATCCGAGACTTGCCGATGACATCATTAATATTCACGGCACTTCTGAGCCCGCTGCAGCTGGGACATTTTGGAATGACTCAGATTTTACGATTCTTTAGTGGAACAATGTTTAACATATATTTGTTCACTAAAAAAAAAAGTGCTGCAGATTTGGCACAAAATATCGCAGTGCATTGTTCTACAAAAACTGGTAGATGTTACACTTTCTATCGGGATGTGGCCAGAATGTTCTGATACCGACATTTAGAATGTTTCCAGGTTCTGAATCTTGACAGTCAGAATATCGACATGTACAACGGATCAAAAGAAAAAAATGACATTAACAAATGTCCACAAGAGACTGTCAACAGTACTTTTTGTGTTATCGTTAGGATTAGGGTACGATAGGATCCGACTGACGTCTGATGACATATTGCTCAATTCAGCACATGTTGGACAGTGTGTATGCACATGCCTGTGGTCATTAGCACATCAAACCTGACGATATCACTAACGAGCGACACCATGCATGTTAATGATGGATGGAACCGTGATCGTTCTATCCTTCAATAACATTGTTCCAGTGTGAACAGGAAATCCGGGCTGATGGCAGCGTCGAAGCTAGGGCCCCACTGCCCTAGCGGTGGCAGGGGGGAGCCAGGGGCACGGCAGATTCCATGCAGTCTGGCCATCGAATCTGATAAAGCAGCCGTGCAATAATGGCCACCGCCTTGGTGGAGACAGATGCTAGAGGTCCTTGATGACAGCCTGCTGTTATACACTGAACACTGTCTCCCAGGCTGACTGTGAAGACTCAGAATGTTGTTTTCTAGAGTTGGCTCCATAGTTCCAGTGTGCTTCGACTGCTCCCTGTGTTACTCTCTGCATCAGTCACCATTACTGGGTACTCTCTGGTCTGCTCCCTGTGTTACTCTCTGCACCAGTCACCATTACTGGGTACTCTCCAGTTTGCTCCATACCTGCCGACTTCTAAAAACTCCTCTCCAGGAGAGGAGTGAAAGGGGGCGGGACGAGGCTAAGTTTTGGGGGTGGGGCTGACGTCACCAAGCCTTGCCCCCATGACAGGCAGCCGCATTAATTTGCAGGTCTGTGGATGGGGGAGGGGCTAAAATGATGCGATTTGCGTAATTTTAGCCCCTCCCTTGACCCACAAAATTCTGTATTTTTTTATTTGTGGGACCCTCCCGGACATTCCGGGAGGGTAGGCAAGTATGGTTTGCTCCTGTGTTAATCTCGGCGCCAATCACCATTACTGGGTACTCTGTGGTCTGCTCCCTGTGTTACTCTCAGCTCCTGTCACCATTGCTGGGCACAACCTGCGTTTCCATCACTCCGGGGGTCCAGGAAATGTTGGTCTGCCCCTGGACACTGCTGTGGCTGCACTGCCAGTTCCTACACTGTTACAGGAGCCGAGTGCTGCACATAATGTTATAGTGCAGCTCCTTACTTCTGTCACTGAGTAGGAGCCAGCATTTCAGTGTCATACCTAGAAGGGTGTCACCTAGGAGCGCCCCTCAAACTCTGCACCCCTCTAGTGACTCCACCAATCTTGACCAGCCATCTTGGAATGCTAGAGCATAAAACAGTAGCATCAGTGACATCTGCAACATATAGACACTGTTGCAGCATCCTACATCACTACCATATACCTACATACACTCGTAGACCAGTGTATGACACCCCGCACCGCTCCATCTACCAGTGTGTATAACAGTGAGTACGGCAGAAACTCTGCTACATCCTCAAGCATGTACACAGATATTTCCAACATGTATTACATGCCTCAACTGCATCAGTTGCATCTGATGGTAAAGAACAATAATCGGGGTCTCCCAAAAATGGGTACATTGCTTAAATATAGGGACACACTTGGGGACACAGGGTGCATTTGTACATGTTCATTAGGAACCCTTATTATCATTTATATAATTATATGTCTTTCATACAATTCCCGGTAAATGACATTTAACATGATCTAGTCCTACTCTTATTGCCCCTCTGGCGTAGGAGCGGCGTCTTGTCCGTGTTCCGCCTATAGAATATACATAGAATATACACAGAGGTGACAGTCTGGCGGAGAAGCAAAACTTACATAAGCATCTGACAATGATCATTTCTCCCCTACGTAGGCAACTCAGGAAAACAACTCCAGGATCAAACGCGAGATTAGGCCACATCTGTTTGGGCTTAGACGACATTGTCTACACAGTTCAAAGTTGTTTCTCGTTTGCTTTTGTTTTTTTTTAAAGAAAATGACGAAAAAACAAAACCTCCCAGATGTTTCTTATCTCATCTCCATGTTTTCATTGGCCGGTTGGTGCTATTCCCGAAAGTAAAAATATTCCCATTTTTTTTTTTCCTATTAAGTTCCTTGTGCGTCCATGGGAATAAGAGACTGATTCAGTACAGGTCGTTAAGCAGCAGTCATTCGTTGCTTAGCGAGCGGCTAAATACGGCCCGCTGGGTGACCGTACGCCCACCCCTCCCCCCACCCCCGCCGTTCCCCTCAGAGGCTGACACGTCCATTCGCATGCGAGTGTACGGGGGGAAAAAATCATTTGATGGTCACGACCATTGAATTACTTCCCCTGCGCAAATAAAAGTCAATGTCGTAGAACGGGGCGGGCGGTGATGTCATGTGACATCAGCTGCCTGCCCAGTGCAGCCTCCGACCCACCAGCTTTCCCATGGGGATGGCCATCGTTTTTCTGGGCACGCCCATCATTTTTATGGGCACACCCAAATGTGCCAGCCCCCTGTCCGCCCTCCTCCATACAAACTCCTCAAGGACTGTGGCATTTGTACAGCGGCCCTGCACACGCATATGCGCAGAGCTGCACCATCGTTCTCTGGCGCAAATACGCTGGGGAACGGTCCTTACAGAATCAGGCCCTTAGATCATGCAGGAAGAGCAACGTTTCTTCACCACTTGGATGAATGGTGCCGAAAGCTTTAAATGGGGCTCAGGAAAGTGGAAATATATCTGTGGGAGGTCATGTGTTTATCGTCCCTTGGATGCTGCAGAACATCTTTGAAAGATAAAACAGCAATTATATTGGTGACGACCAGAATTTTCCCTTAAATCTACATTTAAGGGCCAGCTTTCTGAATGAGTTTGAAGAAACTCAGGGAGCCCGAGGTGTGCTCCCACCACCACCAGTGACGTGACTAAACGCGTGCACAGGGGGCAGCCGTACAGAACTTGTGGCCCTCTCCCAAAGGAGAAAGGCCCCATGGTTCCCCTGACCTCCCTCAGCCATAAGGCCTAGGAAGGAAAAAAGGGATCGGTGGGTCCTCTTCGCCGAAGCTTAGAGAGACCCGCGTTTCCTCCACCCCCGGAAGGGTTTCGGACGGTGGGTCCTCCGCACCCGAAGGTTTGGAGGGACCCGCTTAGGCTTCCCTCCGCCTTGCGGCTCGGGGTTGCCCTCGAGGGAACCGGGACTCTCCCCAAAAGGTGAAGAGTCCCAGTCACGTTTGGGGAACGGAAGGCCCGTTAGGGACAGCCGCACTACCCAAATGAAAAAACGTGACAAACTAACGAAAAACGTGGAGTGCAAAACGTGCAAATCATAAAAAGAAAAAGAATAAGGCCCTAGCCAAAAGGCCGGGGGGGGGGGGGTGTGAAAAATTGTCCTACCCCATCCAAAAGGACAGGGTAAGGACGTGAAGCGCTAACCTAAAGGGAAGTGCGCAGTGCAAGTGCCATTCGTGCAAGGTGACTTGGGATCACCCGTGCATGTCCGGCACCCCCGAGTTTCCCCGGGGGCACAGTGCAGCCTCGGACTCCAGGCAGCCAGCCAGTCAGCGTCCGACCAAGTGTTTCTCCGTCTCACCAGCAGGTACTTTCCAGCCCCTGGCATGGGAATGGGTACTCCACTGGGCTTTTCGAAAGACTCCCTTAGGGGCTGCACCCCCCTCGGAAGAGCAATCTACTCAGTCCCAGTGTTTCTCCGCTCCCAGGGTTAAGATACTCGGCTGAGCTTTTCGCGGTCTCCCCATCAGAGGCTACGAACCTCTGGAACAGGAGCCATCTACTCAGTCCCAGCCTTTCTCCGCTCCCTGGGAATGGATACTAGACTGAGCCTTTCGCTGTCTCATCCTTCGGGGGCTACAAACCCCGTCAAGAGAGTCAAACTACTAAGCCCAGTGTTTCTCCCCCCCTCCTACCAGTGGGTTTACGGAGCCTCCTACCACTGGCAGAGGTGAAGATACTTAGTGAGACTTTTCACTACTCCCGGGAAAAAACAGAGGGGTCCCACACCCTCCGCCCATCAGAGCAGCTACTCAGTCCCACCTTTCTCTATTCTCTGCCAGAGGCCAGTCCATACCAACTGATAAGAACAGATACTACACTTGATCTTAGCCAAAAGGCCGAGAAGCGAAGGGCCAGCTTTCTGAATACTAACCATGAACTATGTATACATCATATGGGTTGAACTAATATATATATATATATATATATATATATTATACATATATACTGTATACAGTATACTGTAGGTGAGCAAAAAATTAACCAGTGGGATATTCTCCTGACTGCACATTTGGCTGCGACATTGTGGTTCTCCAGTGTGACATAAGGCACGTACACACTGGGTGATTTTTTTAAACCATATTGATTGACCCTTCTGCGCGGTATCATTTAAAATAACGCCCAGTGTGTATGCTACAATTCAAATAGGGGAGCCACACCCACTTCCACCAACTGCCATTCCAAACTGACTCACTGTCAGTGGGCGTGGCTCCCCTATTTGAATTTTGGATTGTGCTGCAGCCCCTCCTGGGGAGCCGCCACTGATGGTATCTTAACAGTACAGATTAAATGTGGGGGTATCAGAGAAGAAGGGAAATGGCTATGGTAAGAAAACATACTAAATGCTGTATTCAGCTTTGTTAGCAAAGAAAAAAAAGCATGCGCAGTACATGGCGTATCTATACTGGCAGCACCAATTTTTGTTTAAACTTTCTTTTATTGAAGCGTAAAATAACAAATCAATACAAATAAATCATGTTCAGTGTCTAGTGCAGAGGTCCTCAACTATTTTGCTCTGGGACCCCATCAGACAATAAAAATGATTACAAGACCCCAGCAATTACTGCAGACGGTCATCACAGTGACATCACATGTGTAATCAGCAGACAGCACATACATGGCAGTATTGTGGAGGCACAAAATGATGGGAGGAGTCTAATATACCATAGCCCATCACATGTGTAGTCAGCAGACAGCATATACATGGCAGCATTGTGGAGGCACAAAATGATGGGAGGAGTCTGATATACCATAACCCATCACATGTGTAGTCAGCAGACAGCATATACATGGCAGCATTGTGGAGGCACAAAATGATGGGAGGAGTCTAATATACCATAACCCATCATATGTGTAGTCAGCAGACAGCATATACATGGCAGCATTGTGGAGGCACAAAATGATGGGAGGAGTCTAAAATAACAGACAATTCAACAGATCTATTAGACTCCTCGAATCACTGATTGAGATTACAAAAGTCTTCAGCCTGATGGTCAGCAACATGGACTCGCGGGCCGGCGTACCACCATTCGCAAGACGGGTTCTGGTTGACTCGCAAGGATGGGAATTCGCATCCGAACAAAACAACCAGAATACCCCCCTAAATCCGCTCAAAATGAACCTCTAATAAATATCAGAATATGGATGTAAATAATGTACATGTCCTAATCCGATGATTTCACTTGTAATACAGTCAAGATTTGCTGTAATCTCCTTGCACTCGGGACATATGTCCTCTCTCTACAGCGTAGATATCCATGTGATGGTATGAAACACATTACAGATAGCTCTTTGATGTGATATTACCGTTGCCAGATCAGCGCTGAATATTGAGCTCGCATTAAAGGACGAGCCGGTGCGGACTGCCACGTTAGATATTGCGCCAGGCCACTGAATTGACTGATTCTCCCATGTGAGCACATTTGATGGTTTTTGGACTGATTTGCATATAATGTGCTCTTATAATGTCAGCTTATTCTGATAGCAGATGGCAGCTGATTGTGCCGGTCTGCAGTCCCATCCCTGATAGAACACGCCAAGGCTTCCAAGCTGCATATGGTTATAATCACCAGACATAAAACTCAGCTGGCAATCAAAACCAATATTCTTTACAGCTCTCGGTGACTGTCAGCACTTCAGTCGGAACTAACCAGCGACAGGCAGCGGTTATTAAAGTCAGTTGTATTTAAAGCACCACAGGGAAAGACATTGATAGGAGAATGCTCGTAGAGTTACATCCCATATATACTCAAGGATATTTACAAGGGCATGGGTCAACCAAATTATGGTTCAAATGCATTGGGTAGACTACAGAAGGTCGACAGGGTCAAAGGTTGACACATGCATTAGATCAACAAGGACACCGTATCACATACTGCGTCCCCTTGCATGTCTCGCTGCGCTCGCCATGTTTCGGGCACGACTATTATATTCTCCCTCTACTCTACGTCCTAGTGGATGGAAGGGCATGAGATACCACCTAAAAAGTGTCAAAATTTTGACTGTCGACCTAAGGCGTTGACCTTGCCGACCTTAGCCATGTCAACATTTTTTATGCGTCGACCTTCAGTTGTTGACCCAATGTATGTCGACCGTAATAATCAACCCAACGTCCATATGCCATTTACATAGGGCAAATGGGTGCTCTGAGTTGTTAATACTTACTGTGGGGTTGATTCGGCCACATTGCGGGCTCTGAGAAAGATAAGGAATGGAAGGAATAGCGCCATGGTGCCAGCCTGTGCATGCCACCGTGTTGTGTCACAGTGCTACATGGCTGTACTTAGCTAGGACAGCCGTGTACAGGGTGCCGACCAGGGGTTAAAGTGAGGGGGAACAGGGTGGAACTGAGTTCCACCACCTCTAATGGTGAGGTGGAACATTCTAACCCCCACGTTGGCCATGAACAGTAATTCTCACAGAAAAGCATTCTAGTTTGCAGGAGGGGTGCCCAAAACCCTACCACTGGCCCTGTCTGTGCCTAAAGGGGGGAGGGAAGGGGGGTTAATTAGGTGGCATAGAGAAATGAGCTGCCCCACCTCTGCATGGCCCTGTTAAGCCCTGTTGCCGACACCTAGGGCATGGCACCATGGGTGCAGAACATCGCTACTCTACAGCACCTGCATTTGGTTTGCAGGTTGCCTGAAGTTGCACCCTCTAGCCAGTGGAGGTGCTGCAGAGCTGTTCAGAGGACCAAAGGACAGAGCCACCTGTAGAATCGCCCGGTGGTCGTCTTCCTAGTGCACTTATTCCGTGTGTCTGTGGCCCCACCCCCTCATTGTGACACATGTTGTGATGTCAGATGTTCAGTGGTGCATGGAACAGAAAAATTGCCATGTTAAATTCTATATCCAGGGCCATATCTAGGATGATGCGACATGTGCCATTACACAGTGCATTGTAAGGAAGGGGGCGCTGTTCTGCAGCCTCTGTCAATTTTCAGTTTTAATATTTATCACTTGCAACTACCTCCTTTTTAATCCCAGGGATCCCCCGGCTGTCCCCACCTTCCCCTCACGCACCTAAGCACCTTTAATCATACACTTATTTAAGGCACACATTTCAAAATACTCTCATATTTTTCATACAGGAGCCAACAGCTCCATGAGTAAGGTGACTGCAACATAGAAGGTCATGGGTATGAATCTTGTATATGACAGGACGGAACTGAATATCCTGGATAATATTGCTAATAAATATGTGTTTTACACAGTTTAAGGGGTCACAAATTCACTGTGCTACGTGTGCGCATGCATTATCGAAAATCTCCTGAAATGATTTTCGGCAATCAGCACCAGAAGCGGAATTATGCCCAATGAGCGCTATAAGTTACATCCAATTTGAGATTTACGGGACTGTTTACCTAGAACGGCGCCCACGATTTTGATCTTAGGCATCGCAAATGCAGACCCAAATGCTCGTTTAGGCCGCCTGGTGCAATCGTATTTAAACGGAAAATCCATTTGGACTCCGTTTGCAGCAGCTTGCGTGATCGGTTCCCACCACGTATGCTGGCGGGTACATGATCAATAATCATGTAACGCAATGTAGACAGATTATGTCCCGCCAGGGCCTGAGGACGATGTGAACAATAAAATACATCGAAACGTTGCACTACTTGCTTGTACTGTGACCTTCATTCGAGTGCCGCCTGCCTTGGTATATATATATATATATATATATATATATATATATATATATATATATATTATACATATATACTGTATACAGTATACTGTAGGTGAGCAAAAAATTAACCAGTGGGATATTCTCCTGACTGCACATTTGGCTGCGACATTGGTTGTGGTTCTCCAGTGTGACATAAGGAACGTACACACTGGGTGATTTTTTTAAACCATATTGATGGACCCTTCTGGTACATTTAAAATAACGCCCAGTGTGTATGCTACAATTCAAATAGGGGAGCCACACCTACTTCCACCAACTGCCATTCCAAACTGACTCACTGTCAGTGGGCGTGGCTCCCCTATTTGAATTTTGGATTGTGCTGCAGCCCCTCCTGGGGAGCCGCCACTGAAGGTATCTTAACAGTACAGATTAAATGTGGGGGTATCAGAGAAGAAGGGAAATGGCTATGGTAAGAAAACATACTAAATACTGGATTCAGCTTTGTTAGCAAAGAAAAAAAAGCATGCGCAGTACATGGCGTATCTATACTGGCTGCACCAATTTTTTTAAAACTTTCTTTTATTGAAGCGTAAAAGAAAAAATCAATACAAATAAATCATGTTCAGTGTCTAGTGCAGAGGTCCTCAACTATTTTGCTCTGGGACCCCATCAGACAATAAAAATAACTACAAGACCCCAGCAATTAATGCAGACGGTCATCACAGTGACATCACATGTGTAGTCAGCAGACAGCACATACATGGCAGTATTGTGGAGGCACAAAATGATGGGAGGAGTCTAATATACCATAACCCATCACATGTGTAGTCAGCAGACAGCACATACATGGCAGCATTGTGGAGGCACAAAATGATGGGAGTAGTCTAATATACCATAACCCATCACATGTGTAGTCAGCAGACAGCACATACATGGCAGCATTGTGGAGGCACAAAATAATGGGAGGAGTCTAAAATAACAGACAATTCAACAGATCTATTAGACTCCTCGAATCACTGATTGAGATTAGAAAAGTCTTCAGCCTGATGGTCAGCAACATGGACTCGCGGGCCGGCGGACCACCATTCGCAAGACGGGTTCTGGTTGACTCGCAAGGATGGGAATTCACATCCGAACAAAACAACCAGAATACCCCCCTAAATCCGCTCAAAATGAACCTCTAATAAATATCAGAATATGGATGTAAATAATGTACATGTCCTAATCCGATGATTTCACTTGTAATACAGTCAAGATTAGCTGTAATCTCCTTGCACTCGGGACATATGTCCGCTCTCTCTACAGCGTAGATATCCATGTGACGGTATGAAACACATTACAGATAGCTCTTTGATGTGATATTACCGTTGCCAGATCAGCGCTGAATATTGAGCTCGCATTAAAGGACGAGCCGGTGCGGATTGCCACGTTAGATATTGCGCCAGGCCATTGAATTGACTGATTCTCCCATGTGAGCACATTTGATGGTTTTTGGACTGATTTGCATATAATGTGCTCTTATAATGTCAACTATTCTGATAGCAGATGGCAGCTGATTGTGCTGGTCTGCAGTCCCATCCCTGATAGAACACGCCAAGGCTTCCAAGCTGCATATGGTTATAATCACCAGACATAAAACTCAGCTGGCAATCAAAACCAATATTCTTTACAGCTCTCGGTGACTGTCAGCACTTCAGTCGGAACTAACCAGCGACGGGCAGCGGTTATTAAAGTCAGTTGTATTTAAAGCACCGCAGGGAAAGACATTGATAGGAGAATGCTCGTAGAGTTACATCCCATATATACTCAAGGATATTTCCAAGGGCATGGGTCAACCAAATTATGGTTCAAATGCCTTGGGTAGACTACAGAAGGTCGACAGGGTCAAAGGTTGACACATGCATTAGATTGACAATGGGAAAGTCGACATGGACACCGTATTGGCATACTGTGCCCCCTTGCATGTCTCGCTGCGCTCGCCATGTTTCGGGCACGACTATTATATTCTCCCTCTATGCCCTAGTGGATGGAAGGGCATGAGATACCACCTGTCGGCATATGTCGTCTAAAAAAAAAAGTGTCAACATTTTGACTGCCGACCCAATGTAAGTCGACCTTATGTCCATATGCCATTTACAAAGGGCAAACGGGTGCTCTGAGTTGTTAATACTTACTGTGGGGTTGATTCGGCCACATTGCGGGCTCTGAGAATGATAAGCAATGGAAGGAATAGCGCCATGGTGCCAGCCTGTGCATGCCACCGTGTTGTGTCACAGTGCTACATGGCTGTACTAAGCTAGGACAGCCGTGTACAGGGTGCCGACCAGGGGTTAAAGTGAGGGGGAACAGGGTGGAACTGAGTTCCACCACCTCTAATGGTGAGGTGGAACATTCTAACCCCCACGTTGGCCATGAACAGTAATTCTAACAGAAAAGCATTCTAGTTTGCAGGAGGGGTGCCCAAAACCCTACCACTGGCCCTGTCTGTGCCTAAAGGGGGGAGGGAAGGGGGGTTAATTAGGTGGCATAGAGAAATGAGCTGCCCCACCTCTGCATGGCCCTGTTAAGCCCTGTTGCCGACACCTAGGACATGGCACCATGGGTGCAGAACATCGCTACTCTACAGCACCTGCATTTGGTTTGCAGGTTGCCTGAAGTTGCACCCTCTAGCCAGTAGAGGTGCTGCAGAGCTGTTCAGAGGACCAAAGGACAGAGCCACCTGTAGAATCGCTCGGTGGTCTTCTTCCTAGTGCACTTCTTCCGTGTGTCTGTGGCCCCACCCCCTCATTGTGACACATGTTGTGATGTCAGATGTTCAGTGGTGCATTGCACAGAAAAATTGCCATGTTAAATTCTATATCCAGGGCCATATCTAGGATGATGCGACATGTGCCATTACACAGTGCATTGTAAGGAAGGGGGCGCTGTTCTGCAGCCTCGGTCAATTTTCAGTTTTAATCTTTATCACTTGCAACTACCTCCTTTTTAATCCCAGGGATCCCCTGGCTGTCCCCACCTTCCCCTCACGCACCTAAGCACCTTTAATCATACACTTATTTAGGGCACACATTTCAAAATACTCTCATATTTTTCATACAGGAGCCAACAGCTCCATGAGTAAGGTGACTGCAACATAGAAGGTCATGGGTATGAATCTTGTATATGACAGGACGGAACTGAATATCCTGGATAATATTGCTAATAAATATGTGTTTTACACAGTTTAAGGGGTCACAAATTCACTGTGCTACGTGTGCGCATGCATTGTCGAAAATCTCATAGAAACATAGAAACATAGAAACATAGAATTTGACGGCAGATAAGAACCACTTGGCCCATCTAGTCTGCCCCTAATCCTGAAATGATTTTCGGCAATCAGCACCAGAAGCGGAATTATGCCCAATGAGCGCTATAAGTTACATCCAATTTGAGATTTACGGGACTGTTTACCTAGAACGGCGCCCACGATTTTGATCTTAGGCATCGCAAATGCAGACCCAAATGCTCGTTTAGGCCGCCTGGTGCAATCGTATTTAAACGGAAAATCCATTTGGACTACGTTTGCAGCAGCTTGCGTGATCGGTTCCCACCACGTATGCTGGCGGGTACATGATCAATAATCATGTAACGCAATGTAGACAGATTATGTCCCGCCAGGGCCTGAGGACGATGTGAACAATAAAATACATCGAAACGTTGCACTACTTGCTTGTACTGTGACCTTCATTCGAGTGCCGCCTGCCTTGGTATATATATATATATATATATATATATATATATATTATACAAATCTTGTAGTTCCGCACTCCCAGCCAACAATGTAACAAATTGCGGTGCTCCTTTAAGGTGACACAATGTGTCCCAATGTATAGCAGGGTTGGGTAGTCCAATAAGGGCACTCACCAGTAAATCATAAAAGGTTTATTCAGGGTACATTACCAATCAGGCATAGTAGTCTACGTTTCGGCCACCAGGTGGCCTTTCTCAAGACAGGTCAGCTTAGACGTCCACACAGTACAAGAGTCAGGATACTGACTCTTGTACTGTGTGAACGTCTAAGCTGACCTGTCTTGAGAAAGGCCACCTGGTGGCCGAAACGTAGACTACTATGCCTGATTGGTAATGTACCCTGAATAAACCTTTTATGATTTACTGGTGAGTGCCCTTATTGGACTATCCAACCCTGCTATATATATTATACATATATACTGTATACAGTATACTGTAGGTGAGCAAAAAATTAACCAGTGGGATATTCTCCTGACTGCACATTTGGCTGCGACATTGGTTGTGGTTCTCCAGTGTGACATAAGGAACGTACACACTGGGTAATTTTTTTAAACCATATTGATTGACCCTTCTGCGCGGTATCATTTAAAATAACGCCCAGTGTGTATGCTACAATTCAAATAGGGGAGCCACACCTACTTCCACCAACTGCCATTCCAAAATGACTCACTGTCAGTGGGCGTGGCTCCCCTATTTGAATTTTGGATTGTGCTGCAGCCCCTCCTGGGGAGCCGCCACTGATGGTATCTTAACAGTACAGATTAAATGTGGGGGTATCAGAGAAGAAGGGAAATGGCTATGGTAAGAAAACATACTAAATACTGGATTCAGCTTTGTTAGCAAAGAAAAAAAAGCATGCACAGTACATGGCGTATCTATACTGGCTGCACCAATTTTTTTAAAAATTTCTTTTATTGAAGCGTAAAAGAAAAAATCAATACAAATAAATCATGTTCAGTGTCTTGTGCAGAGGTCCTCAACTATTTTGCTCTGGGACCCCATCAGACAATAAAAATAATTACAAGACCCCTGCAATTAATGCAGACGGTCATCACAGTGACATCACATGTGTAGTCAGCAGACAGCACATACATGGCAGTATTGTGGAGGCACAAAATGATGGGAGGAGTCTAATATACCATAACCCATCACATGTGTAGTCAGCAGACAGCACATACATGGCAGCATTGTGGAGGCACAAAATGATGGGAGGAGTCTAATATACCATAACCCATCACATGTGTAGTCAGCAGACAGCACATACATGGCAGCATTGTGGAGGCACAAAATGATGGGAGGAGTCTAAAATAACAGACAATTCAACAGATCTATTAGACTCCTCGAATCACTGATTGAGATTAGAAAAGTCTTCAGCCTGATGGTCAGCAACATGGACTCGCGGGCCGGCGGACCACCATTCGCAAGACGGGTTCTGGTTGACTCGCAAGGATGGGAATTCGCATCCGAACAAAACAACCAGAATACCCCCCTAAATCCGCTCAAAATGAACCTCTAATAAATATCAGAATATGGATGTAAATAACGTACATGTCCTAATCCGATGATTTCACTTGTAATACAGTCAAGATTAGCTGTAATCTCCTTGCACTCGGGACATATGTCCGCTCTCTCTACAGCGTAGATATCCATGTGACGGTATGAAACACATTACAGATAGCTCTTTGATGTGATATTACCGTTGCCAGATCAGCGCTGAATATTGAGCTCGCATTAAAGGACGAGCCAGTGCGGATTGCCACGTTAGATATTGCGCCAGGCCATTGAATTGACTGATTCTCCCATGTGAGCACATTTGATGGTTTTTGGACTGATTTGCATATAATGTGCTCTTATAATGTCAGCGATTCTGATAGCAGATGGCAGCTGATTGTGCTGGTCTGCAGTCCCATCCCTGATAGAACACGCCAAGGCTTTCAAGCTGCATATGGTTATAATCACCAGACATAAAACTCAGCTGGCAATCAAAACCAATATTCTTTACAGCTCTCGGTGACTGTCAGCACTTCAGTCGGAACTAACCAGCGACGGGCAGCGGTTATTAAAGTCAGTTGTATTTAAAGCACCTCAGGGAAAGACATTGATAGGAGAATGCTCGTAGAGTTACATCCCATATATACTCAAGGATATTTACAAGGGCAATGGGTCAACCAAATTATGGTTGAAATGCATTGGGTAGACTACAGAAGGTCGACAGGGTCAAAGGTTGACACATGCATTAGATCAACAAGGACACCGTATCACATACTGCATCCCCTCGCATGTCTCGCTGCGCTCGCCATGTTTCGGGCATGACTATTATATTCTCCCTCTACTCTACGCCCTAGTGGATGGAAGGGCATGAGATACCACCTAAAAAGTGTCAACATTTTGACTGTCGACCTAAGGCGTTGACCTTGCCGACCTTAGCCAAGTCGACATTTTTTATGTGTCGACCTTCAGTGGTTGACCCAATGTATGTCGACCGTAATAATCAACCTAACGTCCATATGCCATTTACATAGGGCAAACGAGTGCTCTGAGTTGTTAATACTTACTGTGGGGTTTATTCGGCCACATTGCGGGCTCTGAGAAAGATAAGGAATGGAAGGAATAGCGCCATGGTGCCATTGTGTTGTGTCACCAGGGCCGGCGCCACCACTAGGCAAACCTAGGCATTTGCCTAGGGCGCCGGCCACTGGAGGGCGGCATTTTGTGCCGCCCGGGTACCTGTCGTTCGGCGCTGTCTATTTAAATCTGGCGGCGGAGGCAGCGGGGGTCCCTGCAGTCCATTAAAAATCACGAGCGCTATCCGGCGGGCTATGCGGAAGCGCTTCTAGTGTGAAAACTCTGGCAGCACGGCGCACGCTGATCTCAGCCAATCAGCGTGCTGCCAGTGTTTTCACACTAGAAGCGCTTCCGCATAGCCCGGCGGATAGCGCTCGTGATTTTTAATGGACTGCAGGGACCCCCGCTGCCTCCGCCGCCAGATTTAAATAGACAGCGCCGAACGACAGGTACCACCCCCCCCCCGGCACCGGGGCGCCCCCAGCCCGACTCGCCTGGGGCGCTCCGGTGCCTTGCACCGGCCCTGTGTGTCACAGTGCTACATGGCTGTACTTAGCTAGGACAGCCGTGTACAGGGTGCCGACCAGGGGTTAAAGTGAGGGGGAACAGGGTGGAACTGAGTTCCACCACCTCTAATGGTGAGGTGGAACATTCTAACCTCCACGTTGGCCATGAAAAGTAATTCTAACAGAAAAGCATTCTAATTTGCAGGAGGGGTGCCCAAAACCCTACCACTGGCCCTGTCTGTGCCTAAAGGGGGGAGGGAAGGGGGGTTAATTAGGTGGCATAGAGAAATGAGCTGCCCCACCTCTGCATGGCCCTGTTAAGCCCTGTTGCCGACACCTAGGGCATGGCACCATGGGTGCAGAACATCGCTACTCTACAGCACCTGCATTTGGTTTGCAGGTTGCCTGAAGTTGCACCCTCTAGCCAGTAGAGGTGCTGCAGAGCTGTTCAGAGGACCAAAGGACAGAGCCACCTGTAGAATCGCCCGTTGGTCGTCTTCCTAGTGCACTTCTTCCGTGTGTCTGTGGCCCCACCCCCTCATTGTGACACATGTTGTGATGTCAGATGTTCAGTGGTGCATGGCACAGAAAAATTGCCCTGTTAAATTCTATATCCAGGGCCATATCTAGGATGATGCGACATGTGCCATTACACAGTGCATTGTAAGGAAGGGGGCGCTGTTCTGCAGCCTCGGTAAATTTTCAGTTTTAATCTTTATCACTTGCAACTACCTCCTTTTTAATCCCAGGGATCCCCCGGCTGTCCCCACCTTCCCCTCACGCACCTAAGCACCTTTAATCATACACTTATTTAAGGCACACATTTCAAAATACTCCCATATTTTTCATACAGGAGCCAACAGCTCTATGCGTAAGGTGACTGCAACATAGAAGGTCATGGGTATGAATCTTGGATATGACAGGACGGGACTGAATATCCTGGATAATATTGCTAATAAATATGTGATTTACACAGTTTAAGGGGTCACGAATTCACTGTGCTACAAGTGCGCATGCGTCGAAAATCTCCTGAAATGATTTTCCGCAATCAGCATCAGTAGCAAATTAGGCCCAATGAGCGCTATAATTTACATCCAATTTGAGATTTACTTTACATTAGGCCTGAAATCTCAACAACGAAGGCAAGGGACACACTAGAAGAAAGCAGACATTCCTTAAAAAAAAAAAAAAAAAAAAAGGCTTCTTAAAAGTATATATATATATTTATTTTTTTCCTATCCTGTTGACTTGCAAAATGGTAATAGAAGGCGACAGATGCCCCTTAATGAAGCTTTATATCGCAGCAGGTAAACCCGACCTTGCAGATCTGGACAGAACGTCTGCTGAACATATGGATTTTGAAAGGACCAAAAAAAAAAAAAAACAAGTATAGATATTTCCCTTTCAAAACTAGGCACCCCGTGTAACCTCTGCGGTGGAACCATGAATCTCATTAGAAAAAAAGATGACTATTTCAGCTAAACAGAACCACATCGTATAACCTCACGCTGAACGCTGTCACCTTTTAAACACTGGCTGCAGGAGATGGTTTTGGCAAGAATTCAAAGGGGACGTGGAATCTGCAGTCCAGAGAAGGAGGCTGAGCTTTGAGTCATGTTTTCCATGTAGTTCTGAAAAGACTTTTATCTTCCACAAAAGTACTGACTCTCTGCGGCACCGCGCCTGTCCCCGATGCTGGGATTTCATATGTTTTATGCCGGCAACATAAACAGTTTTTATAGCGACATGGTAAGGAGGAAATTAATGAATGT
Source organism: Crinia signifera (assembly GCF_055691185.1). Lineage (NCBI taxonomy): Eukaryota > Metazoa > Chordata > Amphibia > Anura > Myobatrachidae > Crinia > Crinia signifera. Next base: position 21,559,291 of record NC_139224.1, read on the forward strand.
AGACTTAATCAGGTTCTAACGGCTAAATGAATTTACTTCCATCTTAAACTGGTTCATTATGCTTACAGGTCTTGCAATTTTTTTGCCAGGCACATGCTAAATAACAGATTACATGCTTCTTTGTGTAGCTATGGGTGATTCAAAGTTGTACGCATCTCAGATCCATCTCCACTGGTGCTGAGTGGGCATGCCTGGGTGGCAAGTTGGAATTCACATCTAAGATAAGTGTACCAGAGGATCCGTGATTTCAAACAGAACCATTGCACAAGCAGATTCTTCCAGAAGCATAGTTGTGCACTGGGTTTACTTTATCAGTGTGCATGGCGAAGCCACACCCTCTCACCTCCACCACAACCCCAACTTGGCCTACTCACCGCTTCCTCGGGGGCCGGCTGATGACATAGCAGCGCTCAATTGGAGCACCTGCCTATGTCACTGCCTTGCTGCCACGCCCCCCAGGCACACAGCTAGGATCGATGTCTGCAATTCCAGTTTAGTGACTGTTATTTCAGGAGTGGTGTTGCATAAGCAGTTACTGTACATGCAGAAAAGGGTGTCAGATTAGTATGGCCTGCAATAGTTTTGGTTGTATTTGGGTAACATAAATATATGCTAGATAATTGCTCTTACCTGTGATGCGTCGAATAGCCCTGAGCAGGAAAGTCTCACAATGGGCCTGATTCATTCATTCATTCATTCACCAGTGATCAAGTAAACACCGCCCCTGTGTACAGCAGTAAATACGTTTGCAGCCGCGCACACAGTTGAAAAACCGTTTGCATCAGCTGGAGGCCGCAGCTGATGGCAACGGCCCTCCCTCCAAAGGGCCGGGCAACACCTAAATGTCCTTGAGCACGCCCCAAAAATTGGGGTTTACGCCCACAAATGGCCGTTGGCTGGCAATCCTCTTGCGAACAGCCAGCAATAGCTTGCGCGTGTGCTGAGCGTACCATGTGCATACATTGACGTTCAATAACCGGGCTGCGGATTTGGTCTGAATCAGGCCCAATGTGCATTATTATGCCTTACTGGGGAATCTATGAATTCTTTTTTAGCTTCATCATTTCTGGGAATAAAAAAAATGCATTTTGCTGAGCTGAGATTAAGCTGACGTCCATTTATTTTGCTCTGGGTCATTTGAGGTAGGACTTGTTGGCAGAATGAAAATGATAGGGATGAGTCTGGCGTGTAACAATTATTGTGAACGTCTGCCAGGAAAACATACTCCAATGGACAGTCAGCTGGAGAGGTTTGTAAATGGCGCCCGTCAATAAGGTATGCTCTCATTTTGCTCTAACCCCCCCCATTATTAGTTATCATCTTTTACCTACGTGATTGTTGCCAGGAATTGAATGCTCGTTGTCAGGGGTTCCTTGTTCATTACAAGGGGTTTCATGCTTGTTGCCAGGAGTTACATGCACATTGCCAGGGATTTCTTGCACATTGCCAAGGGTTCAGTGCTCATTGCCAGGGGTTACATGCTCATTGCCAGGGGTTTCACGCTCATTCCCAGGTATTTAATTTCCAGGGGGTTCCACATCCGGGTAACGCCATAAGCGATGCTCTTCCCTGAGAGACACTAGATCTCCAGTAAGACCTCTAGCATTTGGCTCCTCCAAGGCGGCAGCCATTTTTGGTGAATTATTTTCAACAATTCCATCTGCATAGACCATGTGCACAAGAAGTGCCAGCTCCCCCCCGTCACCATTTGGACTGCAGGGGCAGTGCTACACCACTACCATTTTGCCTATTTATATAGCAGTGAAGGGTAATGAAATCAGGATTGTCTGCGGGGTACTTTTAAGTTAAAATACATTAACAGTTTCTGCAGTGGTATAAAGTGCGTTCTTGAGCGGTAATAAGCGCAAAGTAGTAACATCTAACAAAAATAGCACAAATAACATAAAACAAAAAAACAATAACGAGACATATGTCGTATATTTTCTCCAGAACAACCCCCCCAACCCCCCCCCCCAAGGGCAGTATCTCTGCAGGAAGTCATCCTGCTAGCCAACAATTGAAAATATTTCCTGGGGCCCTTTGGCGCTGAATCCTGCCGCGTCATGTGTGACCCGATCTAGGTAGGCTCCAATCCCAATTATTGGAAGCGTTTTGGCCATTTACATGAATGAATGGCGTACTCATAACATTCTGTCTACGTTCTCCCCAAGGCTGCAAGGCCGATGTTGTTATTCCATGACTGGAGGTGGTGTAAAATAAGCGTAAAGATTCCGGCTAATGATGTCGGCGGGACGCTTTCAGCCGCGGTGAATCTCTGTGATCCCTCAGAGTCTTTCTCAGAACTGATTATGGCGACTTAATGTATAAAGGAAATCATTTGTCTGGAGTTGTCACCGTGCCCTTGCCGTAGCCTCCTGGGAGCTGATAGCCTGAATATTGTTTTATGATGAATTGCTTGGCTGCTAGTTCCTAGAAACTGTGCTTTCTGAGAAGGCCGCATCAGATGACAGAGATGTTCCACCCGCGGTGACAGCTTCCATCATACAGTGCTTTGTGGAACAGGAAGGACTCTCCTGTGATGTCATCTGGTTTCAGCATTAGAGAGGACAAAGCCCCTCTAATGATTCGGGTCAGGCTGCAGGGGAAGGGTACGTATACTCACCTGAACCCTGTTGGGATTCTCTCCTTTGGGATGCCAGTGTTAGTACTCTAGTAAGTAAGTTTAATTTATATAGAGCACTTTCTCCAACAAGACTCAAGGCGCTCTCTGACCGCCGATTATCTATCTGTATCCTCCACAGACAGGCAGCACAGCACACAGCCCACAGCCACCATGATCATTAACACCCCAACTACCCCCCCCCCCCCCCCATTTTCATGGGGACTGCCAATAAAAGCTGGGCGTCCCCCTGCTCCGGACTGATGTCTGCCCCCCGCTCCCTCTGGAATGAACGCCGTTCACTCCTGGGATCTGCGCAGACCCCCCCACCATCGGAACGGGATCCTTACTGAATTAGGCCCAAAGTGTAGATAAAGTAGAAGGTGATAACGCACCAGCCAATCAGCTGTGTTTGAAAAATGACAGTTAGGAGTCGATTGGCTGCCGCGTTATCACCTTCAACTTTATCAGCACTATATCAGACTAAATACATCTGCCCAGATGTTATGTATAAATTCACGTCCACTTTTATACTCAGGCTGTACGGTCTGGGTCACGGTCTTTTCATTGATGATGACCCATGCTGTGCCTCTGCGTGGGGCCCCTAACATGACATGGATTCTCTGGCTGCCTTTGTCTGCGGATGTACGAGCATACTGTAATATAGACACTGCTTTATGTACCGCTCAGAACCTATTGTTTGGTCGCACATAGGGCGAGCGCCGGATCACATAGATCCTATCCACCGGCGCACATAGCGGTGTACATAGTGTATATCTGCAGGTTCCTCAGGCAGCCCAGATTGCAGGCCCTGTACCAGCGCAGACACAGGCAGATGTGTCTCCATCTAGCACAGCATTGGCTGCACGGACCAGGCAGCTTTACGGCATGTGAGATCGCTTTCTAATGCAAACCAGATGGACAGTCCCCGCGCTGGGGCATTCTGGGGGATAGCGAGAGTATTTCATCTAGAAGGCGCATGAGGTCGTTAGACAAGTAAACTGCATTGTAAATACAGGTCACATAAAAGCATAGTTACCTCCCCTCCTGCATTCTGCAGGAGACTCCCTGACATAGCAGCAATCTCCCTCTCTCCCTCATTAGTCTAGCAATCTCCCTCATGTCACCTAGCCCACAATACACGGTTACATCATAGTTACCTCCCCTCCTGCATTCTGCAGGAGACTCCCTGACATAGCAGCAATCTCCCTCTCTCCCTCATTAGTGTAGCAATCTCCCTCATGTCACCTAGCCCACATTACACTGTTATATCATAGTTACCTCCCCTCTTGCATTCTGCAGGATACTCCGTGACATAGCAGCAATCTCCCTCTCTCCCTCATTAGTCTAGCAATCTCCCTCATGTCACCTAGCCCACATTACACTGTTACATCAGTTACCTCCCCTCCTGCATTCTGCAGGAGACTCCCTGAAATAGCAGCAATCTCCCTCTCTCCCTCATTAGTCTAACAATCTCCCTCATTTCACCTAGCCCACATTACATTGTTACATTTTTGGGGAAAAAAGGAATGAGAGATAGATACATTTACATTGAACCATCAGCGCCATTTCCCAGCACTTTACCGAGTATAGTAGCTCTTACTAACTGCTTTGGGGATCATCTACATTTGGATGTAAGTCATTTAAAAAGATTCCTCTCAGATGTAGCAGTACACACCCACGCTTCTAGGTGCCACGTTCACAATCTCTTTTCACAGTCTCTCCATATATGGACACAGACACGCCCTTTGGGTGGAGTATGCCCCCCCACCCACATGGGGCGCTATGGAAAATTCTACTACCGACTATAATCTCCCTGAAACTAGTTTTCAAAAGTAGGCAAGTATGCATATAAAGGCTCATTTAGCGTTTGATTTAGAGTTTGACTCCATGCTTGCCTATTAACATCTGTAGTGTGACTGCACACACTGGGGCTGATTCAATGTAAGTCAGCTGCAAGTAACCTCGCACTGCCTGTACGTAGCTGAATGCAGGTAGTCGCTGAGTTCTCACATCTATGCGTCAAATAGCTGTCATCATCATCACTATCAGCGTGCACCTGGTGCAAGAGATTAATCATAAATGAGACGCATCTCTGCATTGCCGCAATTTTTGTCTGCAACCACCTAGGACGCCGTTACACAGGGACGCTTTGATGGAATAAGGCTACGCAAATGGGTGTGGTACAGGGTTCCGACAGTCGGGATCCCGACAGTCATTAGCCCGACGTTGGGATCCCAACTGGCCGGACTCAGACAGCGTGGCAAGCGCAACAAAGAGCCTTGCGGGATCGCCACACTGCGGGCACGGTGGCTCACTACGCTCGCCACCTTTTCTAGTCTCCCTCTATGGGGGTTGTGAACCCCCACGAGGGAGAATAGCCGGTGACCGTCGGGAACCCGTGCGTCAGTATTTTAACAGTCGGGATCCCGACGTCAGGTAAATGACTGTCGGGACCCCGTCCGGCACCCTACGTAAATTGGTATTATCAGCCCATCAGTGATCACCTGGGCCAGGGTTGCCTACCCTCCCAGAATGGCCCCCCGGAAAGAGGGGCAACCCTCCCGCATAACCCCCCATCTCCCGCGAATCGCCCCTCGGCTGGGGTGTCCGCGGGTAAAATGACGTGACCGTGTCATTTTAGCCCTGCCCCCCGCCGTGCAATGCCTGAAATACCGGCATTGCATAGTGGGGGCGTGGCTAAAATGATGCGATTACCATAGACAAAATAACCCATCTGTGGCTCTGCCCCCAAGCCGGCTCTTTTTCCTCCCGATGATGGCCCAGCCCCCCTGGAGGGAGAATAAATTAGTGTGCCGAGCGTAGCGAGGCACCGGGCCCACTGCGTGGCGAGCGCAGCGAGCCCGCAAAGGGGGGCGATCCACGTCCCCCCCTTGTCGGCATTTCGGCTGTCGGGATTCCGGCGTCGGGATTCTGAACGCCGGGATCCCGACCGCCGGGATTCAGTACTGAATCCTATTTCATTACAGGTGCTATTTTAACCATATAATCCATGTTATTTCCTTCACCTGTCAGTGGTTTTATGTTATGGAACTCACTTCCCGGTACTTGTGTATTATAGCGGCACCCCCGATGTGCATTGCGCAATGTTTACATTGCGTCGCATGGCATGCGATGCGATTTTTGCCCCCTATGCGATAAAAGATCGTATAAGCACCATAAAGGGTGCTTTTAAGCACCCTAATGGGTGCTTACAATGTGAAATGCACCCCCACGCCACCCCCCCCCCCACTATAAACGTGAACCCGAAGCGTGGCGAGCGGCGGCGGTACGCGTCCTCCGACCTTTTCATACCCCCACTATCCACGTCGGCGTGGAGTTGAGAATAGAAAGTGTGGCGAGCGCAGCAAGCCACCGAGCCCGAAGCGTGGCGAGCGCAGTGAGCCCCGCGAGGGGACGCGGATACCTTGCGGGCTTCACAGGTATCGGAGTCCCCTCGCGGGCTTCACAGGTATCCGTGTCCGCTCGCCACGCTTCGGGCTCGCTGCGCTCGCCACACTTTTTATTCTCAACTCCACGCCGACGTGGATAGTGGGGGTATAAAAAGGTCGGAGGACGCGTACCGCCGCCCCTCTCGGGCTCGCTGCGCTCGCCACGCTTCGGGTTCACGTTTATAGTGTGTGTGTGGGGGGGGTGGCGTGGGGGTGCATTTCACATTGTAAGCACCCATTAGGGTGCTTATACAATGTTTAATCGCGTCGCATCGCATTTTTAAATTGTATGACATTGTACAGCATCGCATACCATCGTATGCCTTATGGTATGCGATGCGATGGGCGCCGCCAAAATACACAAGTACCCACTTCCCCGCACAGTTCGAGAGATCCCCACTTTAGAATCCCTCAAAATCAGACTCAAGACCTTCCTGTTTACTCAAGCATTTACATAATTCCTTTAAGTGTAGTGTATGAAAAGCTTTTTCTGTACTTCATTGTTCCTGTACTGTATTATCATATTATCTGTTAAGCGCCTTCAGTAATACTGGAGAAAGAGCGCTATATAAAATTACTATTATTACTATTATTTTTATTATGTCTGATTGGTGTTTATACTAGTTTTTGTATTTGATGAACTGGAGAAGTTATAGACAAGTGCCACTAGATGGCGGTGTTACATGCACTGAGCTATATAAGGCCAGTGGCTGAGAATCACTAACTTGTGAATACAACAAGTCACCTATGAGAACCAGCGGCAGCGGTGCATAGAAAATGCACACTAGATATTGTTTTTAATCAAAACAATGAAACAGATCTTTCTTTCATGCCGCTAGGAATAAGTGTCAGTCTTTGTAGCACAGCAGGTCTGAGCTTGCTGCGGTGTCTTCCCCACTTGTCATCTTAAATCCTAGAATTTACTTACACAAATAATATAACAAGAAATAATATCTTTGTTACTACTGAAAGCTTTGTAATGGGAATGAAAACATTAAACAGAGTGAAAGCATAACACTGTCATACAAGTGTAGTGTAGCTCAGGTGAGGACAGCACTGTGGTGAGCATTGGTGCCATGTAGTGGGGAGGTGGCGCTGTACCCATGGAGTATGTATAGGTGTATATGTGTGGGGTTCCGTTGGGTACTCTGTTTTCTTCCCACTAACCAACATATTGTTGTCTCCTGTCTATAACTGACACACATCTGAACATCTTGCATGGACCAGGGCCAGATTTAGGGGTCAGGCCGCCCCTAGGTACAACACTTTTGGCAACCCAGCCCACCTGCTGCAGCTCAGCATATATGGCTCCCTCTGCCAGCCCGATCCGCTACCCGGTACCTGCGGGGCTGGCGGCTGCTTGATGAGCGGCTGTCTCAGAGGGGGGGGGGGTTGTGTGTATCGGGGATCTCCTGATGGAGGGTAGGTCCGTGCTGTCTGGGTGCTGCACAGTGGCTTCTGGTGTCGGACCTTGTCCTGTACAGAGCTCTATGCCGTGGCAGGTGCAGAGGCCTGGGGACGGCGGGCAGCATGTGGTGGGAGGTGCACATAGTAGGTGCTGCCCCTAGGCCCGTGCCTCACGGGCCTAGTGACAAGTCCAGCCTGGGGCATGGACATGACACAGTCAGAACCCACCGCTGGCAGTGATATGCTTCTGTGCCAGCAACTGAGAAGAGGATGCCGCTGAGGTGGAGGCATTGCTGGAGCTCACCGGAGGCATATCCGTTAGTATCATTGCGTTACTAAGTGATTGTAATCTCCACTAGAGTAGGGACCACTGGCAGTTGCAAAGGAGGGGCTGTAGCACAGTCCAAAATTCAAATAGGGGAGTCATTTATAATGACATTGCGTCAGCTCGGAATGGCAGTTGGTGGCAGTTGTATTGCTTCCCCTATTTGAATTTTGAACTGTTCTGCAGCTCCTCCTCTGGAGCCTCCCTGGTAGGGTCTGATGACCCTTAATAGCTGTTAAAAAAAAAAGCGAGCAGTACTGAAAGTAAAAATGTTTCCACCAAATATTAGATGCTGTGTAAATCTGTATGTAAAGAACTGTCAACAGAATCAGTAGTGTGTGGTTCCTGAGTCCAGGGGGCCAACACCGCACCCATTTTTTCAAGACCTCTACCATCAGCAGTAAAACCTCACAGTAAGGAAATCTCTGGGAAAATGGCCGCCACGGAGTTTTGTGAATGAGCTCAAACTTTACTGCGCCATCTGTAAAAAAGGAGGGAGGCCCGGACCAAGGATCCTGCACATGGGCCTTCTACTTTGTTAATATGACTGTAAACAGAATGCAATATAATACAGCCCGGGGGACGACGACACTACTCACCAGGCACCGCCGCCGCCGCCGTCGTCATCGGACAGCAGCTGGTCACAGAGTACAGCATCGCCCAAAACAAATATGGCCGCCGCTTATGTAAATATAATATATTCATATATGCAGCAGCCATATTTGTTGTGGCCAATGGTGCCGTTTGTGACGAGGCTTCGGCCGCTTGGTTCTGGATGCCCTGGAACCAAGGTAGGTGGCCCAGCCGGAGGGACATCTGGTCCGGCCCACCGGGAAATGGCCCGGTTTCCCGTGGGCCAGTCCGCCTCTGCAATCGCAGCATTTCCAGCATAGCTTGATAAAGTCTCCCGAAAATCGGATCCCCCTCCCGGCCACCCGGAAAGGTGGGCAACCCTCCCGGATTCAGGGGGACCCCCACTGCGCCCCCACTGCAAACCCTGATGTCGGCATTTGAATGCCGCAATCCGCGGGTCTCAGAGGAGGGGGCGGAGCTAAAATGTCACAATTGCGTCATTTTAGCCCCGCCCCTCCACAGAGATCCGTGAATTCAGCTATTTTGCATCCTGGGGGCGGGTCTTTATGACTCCACGCTCAAGCCCCGCCCCCAGAACTGCTGCTGAAAGTCTCCTCTCTGGGCTGGGAGATTCTTAAAGTCGGCAACCCTGTGTTAAAGGGTCCTGAGCAGACCTGATATGTATATATATATATATATATATATATATATATATATATATACATATACATATACACAAGACTTTATGTAACAAGAATGTCTAAAAAATGTGCAAATTGCCCGCATTCCTCAGTTCTGCCTCAACCCTTGAAATGCTATAGCTGAGGTCATCACTGAGCTATCGTATGGCGCTTGCTTATTGAGATAGGACTGTTTTATTTGTAATCTTATCTGACTTGGGAGACTTTGCTTAGCTAAGATTCCCAGAATGCTTTGGGGAAACAGAGACTTTCTGGTCCTGCGCAGCCCCAGTGCCCTGGAAAAGACATGTCGGCTTTGGCTGGCTATGTGACAACGGCTTGCAGAGTTAAACAATAGACACGTTCTGCTTGTCACTGTGAAGAGAGCCAGCCCTGTACTGTGCCCGGCATCCATTCCTGGGCACATCTGAGTAATTGCTGCTAATACACCAGTGTGAGCCTGGCAGCCTGTAACACTGTGAGTGCTGCTCATACAAGAGATTCAGAGGAACATGGCAGAATCCAGGAACTCCATCACACACTTTAAGTGTAGCATTGTACAGTTAGGACAGTACCTGTAGTTATAGTGTTCAGGTTGGACTGGGTGCCGGACGCGGTCCCAACAGTCGGGATCGCGACTGTCAAAATGCAGACAGACAGGTGCCCGACGGCCACCCGCTATTTTCCCTCGTGGGGGTCCACGACCCCCATAGAGGGAGAATAGAATAGGTGGCAAATGTAGCGAGCCACTGTGCCCGCAGCGTGGCGAGCGCAGCGACAGTGAGCCCGCAAGGGGCTTTGTTGCGCTCGCCATGCTGTCTGAGTCCGGGCAGTCGGGATCCCGACGTCGGGCTAATGACTGTCAGGATCCTGACTGTCGGAACCCTATACCACACCCGGTTGGACTTTGGTATCAGGAGGAATTTCAGGCCCTGGTACCTCTCAGCCAGCGCCGGGGCTCGCCAGAATGCCCCTGCTGGTGATCGCCGGCGGAGAGGCGCTCCATCTGACTGGGACGCGTGAGCATATCACACGCAGGCGCGTCCCAGTTTTTGGGCGGAGGGGACGGGAACCCTGCCCGTCTCCGCTTCAGGGAGACGGGCAGGTGTAGGTGGGGGGTGCGGGGAGGGGGTGAGGACCTGGTGAGCTCCATCGGAAGGGGACGCGCAAGCATCTCATGCACACGTGCCCCCTTCCGGCAGCTGGCGGTTGGCAATCCGACCGCCAGACCCCTGCTAGGCTGCAGCGGCTCCATCTGTACAATCAACCATATTATGGTTAACCACCTTTAGTTGACATTGTCGATCTAGACAGCTTTGATCCGCTATACCAGGCATGTGCAAACTGTGGCCCTCCAGCTGTTGTGAAACTACACATCCCAGCATGCCTTGCCATAGTTTTAGCATTCCCTAATAGCAAAACGGTGGCAAGGCATGATGGGACTTGTAGTTTTGCAACAGCTGGATGCCATAGTTTGGACATGCCTGGGCTATTAAATATGCCATAACCATACAGAGTTGGGGCCATAATCACACTACATTGGGATGCGGCTACACCACCTCAAACTACTGGCACATGACTCTGGAACAATGCAGCAACAGTCTGTGGCCTGCAGAGCAAGAGGAGGTGGCAAATGCATTGACTTGTTGTACGGCAGGCGGCATTGGTGGCAAAGGTTGGAGTGGGTTTAGTTGACAATGCGGCAGCATTTTCTTGTAGCACACATCCTCCTTACTCTTCACCCTAATATGGTGAATGGAGAGTGATGACATCATCCCTATGTTGTGCACACCCTAACCAGCCTCAGGGAGATTGATTGCAGTCTTCAGGGAGTGAGGGAGATCACAACTATTTCAGGGAGTCTCCCTGACATTCAGGGTGAGTCGGCAAGTATTCTTTTGACCTCATTCCTACTGGTATTAAATGCTAATAAAAAAACATGTAACAGTGTTTGAATAAATGGGAATAACTCAGGGTTGCCGGAAATCAGGTCCCCCTCTCGGCTCCCCAGGTCCCCCTCTCGGAAAGCTGTCCGTCTCCTGCGACCCCCCTCAGTGGGTGGGGGGGAAGGGGGTAAATGATGCAAATTGTGTCATTTAGCCCCGCCCACCGCAGTACAATACCTGAAATAACGATATTGCCCGGTATGGGGCGTGGCCACGAGGATGCGATAATGGTGGTCACGCCCACCAACAAGGTGTTCCATCTGGCGCACACCTTTTTGTTCGGTCAGTGTCCATCCCCCCCATTCCTATGATTCCATACCTATGGTGTTACCCATGTTCTGAAGTGATTTTGGGGTTCAAAGCCGCCTTCTCTACTTTCTTGCATTTACCGACAAGACTTGGGGATCTCTGTTGATCTGCCAAACGCTATTATAATAGCTATTAACAAACCTCTGTCAAATGTCATTTTCTGAGTCATCAGTGGGTATCAGACCTTAAGGAGTTAAGAAACAAAAAAAGGCCACTTTCAATTAATAACCTAAAAAAAAGGCCTTTGCCGCTCTATTCCCACATGTATAAAGATCCGCTGCCTATATCACGGGACAGCAGAATGCAGGTTTGAAATCGGTAGCCCAATAAATGAGACTTTTGGAGAAAAAAATCTGCATATGTCGGGAAATTCCTTGCATATAATGTGATGGGACTTAATTAAGTATTTATTAAACCAAGCTCTTAAGAATGGCTTCCCTTCAGACGAGGGACAATGGCCTTTCTGTCTCCTGGCTCCTGTGCAGGTAAATGAACAGGACGGCTCTCTGCGATATACGTTACATCTCACCTCCTCATCAAAGAGCAAGTGTCAACCTGATCCCCCCAAACCCCTTCATTACGGAAGGGGTTTCAGTTTTGCGCACTCGTGTTATTTTGGCAGTAATACTTCCTATCAAAACATTACTTAAAGTATAATTCCACCTTTTGTGAACTTTTTGCTGTTGTTAATATGCGTATGATAGACCCAAAGAGCATAATTATCAAGTATTACTGAATTTACATTAATGATCGGTAAGATATACTCTGTAGCTAATGGGTTCAAACCTGCAGTCCCCAATAGTGGCAGGTTGTGACAACAGGGCTGGAGTGGCAGCTTCGCCACTTAACTGACTTCTTTTACGCAAATACAACTCAGAAATTGTAATTAAAAAACATAAAGTTGAAAAAATATTTTCAATCATTTAAAAGGGTGGCTCCAGTGGCAACGAGCACATAATCTCCCTGGCAACGAGCATGTAACCCCATGGCAAGGAACATGTAATCCCCCTGGCATTGAGCATGTAACCCCGGCAATGAAAGTATAACACCCCCCCCCTGGCAATGAGCATAAAACCCCTGGCAATGAGCAATAAACCCCCTGCAATGAGCAAGAAACCCCTGGCAATGACCATGCAACTCCTGGAAATGAGCATGTACAGTAGGTAAGCAGCATTTCAGAGGGCATTATGTGTGTAAGTGTCATTAGTGGGGGCAGTGCGGTGTGTGGTATAATACGTAATAGCCATTACTGTACAGTGGCGTAGCTTGTGTAAGGCAGCCCCCGCCACTGCTTGGGGGAGCGGGGGCTGCGTGGGCGCCTGCTCCCGCACGGAGAGGCCAGACAGAAGCTGGGAAGCTGAGCAGTCCTTAGTCCGGAGGGGGCCTGCTCATGATAATAATACACAGCCGGCCAGCGCGCTGTGAGAGGAAGTCCGTGCACTGCAGCTTGAGGAGCAGGAAAGCCGTCACTCAGTCAGGGCTTCCTTGCTGGCCCCGCCCACCACACTGATGGGCTCCGTGCAGAAGGCCTCAGCCCTGCTCTCCCTGCTCCCTGCTCAGCCCTGCTCCCTGCTCCCTGCTCAGCCCTGCTCTCCGGCTGCCCTGATGCTGGCCCCACCTACCATACTGCTGGGCTCCCTGCACAGTGCTCCTGTAACCTGCTGCTGCTGCCGCCCTGATGCTGGTCCCAAACACTCACCACACTGCTAGCTCCCTGCACCTCCAAGGAATGGGCAAGCCAGGTGAGTGTTGTATAGTGGGGGAGTAAGGGGGCCGTGTTTTATCTACTGTAATGTGGTACTTTTATTACTGTGGTGCTGTGTGTGTACTGGGGGAGTGGGGTCTGTAATATGATGGGAATCTGTACTTTAGTGTGTTTGGGGGCTGTTTATCATGTGGAATGGGCTGTGTATAATGTAATATGGGGGGGGGGGGAGCTGTGTATAATGTAATATAGGGTGGGCTGTGTATAATGCAACATGGGGGGGCTGTGTATAATGTAATATGGGGTGGGCTGTGTATAATGTAATATGGGGGGGCTGTGTATAATGTAATATGGGGTGGGCTGTGTATAATGTAATATGGGGTGGGCTGTGTATAATGTAATATGGGGGGGCTGTGTATAATGTAATATGGGGTGGGCTGTGTATAATGTAATATGGGGGGGCTGTGTATAATGTAATATGGGGTGGGCTGTGTATAATGTAATATGGGGTGGGCTGTGTATAATGTAATATGGGGTGGGCTGTGTATAATGTAATATGGGGTGGGCTGTGTATAATGTAATATGGGGTGGGCTGTGTATAATGTAATATGGGGTGGGCTGTGTATAATGTAATATGGGGTGGGCTGTGTATAATGCAATATGGGGGGGCTGTGTATAATGTAATATGGGGTGGGCTGTGTATAATGTGATATGGGGTGGGCTGTGTATAATGTAATATGGGGAGGGCTGTGTATAATGTAATATGGGGGGACGGTGTATAATGTAATATAGGGGGGCTGTGGGGCGGGAAGCTTCCGGCCCGGCCAGTCTTTTTCAAGGGACATGGGTAGCCACAGAGCGGTAATGTGTATGGGGAATTAGGGGGGGCGCCTAAAAATATTTTGGCTTGGGGGAGCATAATTTATAGTTACGCCACTGCCATTACAGTGTGTGGCATTAAGTGAAATAAGCATTACGGTGTGTGACATAATGTGTAATGGGCATTGCAGTGTGTGGCAGAAAGTTAAATAAGAATTATCATCTGGAATAAAGTGAAATAAGCATTATGGTGTGGCATAATGTGTAATGAGCATTATGGCGTGTGGCATATTGTGTAATGGGCATTACGGTGTGTGGCATAATGTTTAATAGGCATTCCAGTGTGTGGCATAATGTATAATGGGCATTACGGTGTGTGACATAAAGTGAAATAAGCATTTCGATGTGTGGCATAATGGGCATAACGGTGTGTGGTGTAATGTGTAATGGGCATTATTGTGTGTGGCATACTGTGTGCTGAGCATTACGATGTGCGGCATAATATGTAAGGGGCATACGGAAAGGAAAAATGACATACCCTTGTTCTGGGTACCAAGTCACCTTGACTCGGGTCAACATGTCTCCAACCAGGTCCGAGGTGTGGAGTGAAAGGGATATTAGTCTGTGTCTCATGTTCAGAGTTTTAAAAAAATGGTCTAGTTGGAGACAATGGGATTATGGGGATCAGAAGTACAGCAATAGTATCTCTACAAGAGGGTGACCTCTGTAATTTGCCACGTTTCTGTGACGGTGCCAGTAAATCAATGTTCCATAACTAGTATGTGTCTACAAATGAATCCTTTATTATTTACATTGGACAGATACAGCGGTAAAATAACAAAATAGTCCCTTTTAATAACATTGATGCAAATAGCAAAGGTGTCCTGTAACAAGTAGCCGCCAATCACATAGCATCTTGTATCCGGTTGTTGCAGTCGGAATAGAGGTGGAAGATAATATCTGATTACAACGGGTTACAGCACATTTTCTGCTAGAGCTGTTAAATTAAATAAACCCCATTGTATTTGCAATTATATCACATGCAGCGCACAAGTAATATGAGGTTGGAACCGAAAAATACTTTCTGTTTACAAATCCCATATTTGGCAAGCAGGCCGCAGCTCCGTTTGGCAGCGATCGGCGGCTGTTGGACTTGGAGAATCCGGTTGTGCTTCTCTCCAACCGAAAGACATTCCAACAATAAGACAATCTGTTTCTACAATATATTAGGATATTGTTTTAACACATTTTTACTAAGGAAACGGACCATCCACTTATATCCCAGTGTCTCCGGGAGCAAATTGGAAAAAATAAGCTTCCAAGAAGACACTTTTCGTTTTGCTGTGGCTGAAGTCTACTTATATGTGGCTCAAATAATCCCTAAATAAACATACGAGAGAGGCATTAAGGGGTTTGCTGCTGTACTGTATTTCCTTGTAAATGAAAAACAATTGCATCTTGTAAAATTGGACCGAAGGCAAAAATAGAATTTTTGTGTTGTATTTGGGTGATTTGTGCTGCATTTTGCTGCTGTTGTTTTATTTTACTCCCAGAGACTATTCTGTGAGTCCATATACTAGTAACCACTTAACTGGCTAATATTCTTTCCGAAATAAGCTCAGAATTTGTCAGTTTTTTTATGATTGAATCAGGGGGTGCCGGATGGCTCCCCGACAGTTGGGATTCCGACTGTCATTCCTCCGACGTCGGAATCCCGACTGCTCCCTCGTGGGGGTCCACGACCCCCATAGAGGGAGAATAAAATAGGTGGCGAGCGCAGCTCGCCACCGTGCCCGCAGCGTGGGGAGCGCAGCGAGCCCGCAAGGGGCTTCATTGGGCTCCCCCCGATGTGCAGTCGGGATTCCGACGTTGGAGAAATGACTGTCGGAATCCAGACCGTCGGGTATTTATACCACACCCGAATCAGGTTAAGACCCCCAGCAGGCAGGTGTCCACCTGTGTTCACATGAGGCACCCAGAGTTTTCCTGGGTGCACTCAGTGTTTCGCCCCCTGCCTGCCTCCGGGATTTTGTCATTCTGACCCGTCGTAATCAGCAAAATTGTTGAGTGTACCCAGCTTGAACCAGAAAGCTTAGAGCAGGGTTGGGGAGAATTTTGGAATTTGAAATCTGCTTGATTTACCTGGGTAGGACATTAGCGAGCACCCGTAAAAAGGGGGCATAATGTAACAAAAATAACCTTTCACATTGCTCCAACTGGTAAAACCTCAAACACATTGCCCTAACACATGAAAAAAACCCTCAACACATTGTCTTCATGGGAAAAACCTCAAACATATTGGCCCCCATAGGAAAAACCCTGAGTCGCATTGCCCCCACAGGAAAAAAATCTCAAACACATTGCCGCAACAGAAAAAAAACTCAAGTACACCGAGCCAATGGGAAAACCTTACATACATTGCCCCTACACAGAAAAAAAACTTTAAACACATTGACCGAACAGGAAAAAACTCAAGCACATTGCCCCTATACAGGAAAAGAAAATAGCTTGGCACTATGAGGGGCCTATGTGCTGGTTTGCTGGGTACAGAGCGGGCATCCAGGTGGTACAGCAATACTCCATGACACCCAGAACCCACATCACAGCTCGCAGATCCCATGTACTGTTTCAGGTTAATTTTAGTTAAGTTGGTTGCGATCTATAGCACATATCACATGTGCCTAGATATAGGAGAGGTGAGAGCAGGGGATTATTGCATGGAGATATAAATGTCATTTACAGTAACTTTTATTGTAGAAAGTTTGTCCCATATAATTATTTCAGCAACAATAAAAGTCCATTTTGTACCACACAAGGTCGATTTGTGATACAGAAACTGTGGCCCTTATTCTGGTTCACTTGCAAAGGCAAATTCCATTGCAAATGGACAAAACCATGTGCATTAGGTATTAGGTTAGCAATGAGAAGATCGACAGTCAAAAGGTTGACATGAGTTTTTCATGTTTTTGTCACGAATGTCGACATAGTGGACACTGTCTTAGTGTACCGCGTCCTCTCTGTGCTCGCCATGCTTTGGGCATTATTCTCCCTCCATGCCGTAGTGGATGGTCGGGTATAAAATACCGCCTGTCGGCACGTGTTGGCTCAAAATTACTCATCAACAAGAAATTCTGAGCGCTATGGGTTAATGTGTGTGTGCTGTGTGCAAATGGCTGCCCTCTAGGAGGGGGTTGCCGCCCCCAAAAAAGCAAGAGTTTACAAAGAGAAAGGAGATACCAGTAGGCGCCTCTTGCACACAAATATAAAATTTATTGTATAAACATATCATGCAAACATTATTTGCATTATTCAAATTAATAGACACAGGGTATACACAAGAAATAAATGTAATGAATATATGAGATATAATACAGATTGAAATAAAATCAAATCAAAACACAAATAATAAAAATAAAAATAAAAATGAAAATAAAAATAAAAATGAAAATAAAAATAGAAATAAAAATAAAAGTAAAAATAATTATAAATAAAAAAATGAAAAAAGAGGAAAAAGACAATATAAAGATAAATGTAAATATAAAAAATTAGTATTATTAAAAAGCATGTGCAATATTAGCAACTGTTTAAAGTGCAGTATATAGTTACCAAGTCCTGGTTAATTGATTTCTCTTCATATGCGCATATGAAGCCAGGAAATGATGTCCCAATTGGGGGATGAATCGCCAACGCTTCGTGGGGATAAAAGAAAGGCTGTAGAATAACCCAACAGGGTATTTGTAATCCACAAAGGTAATTTTCCAAAGGCTTTTAAATACCAGCAGGATAGGTGGTGTGACGCTGTGGTCGACACTTTGTGTCGATGAAGTCGGCAGCTTGCGATCTCTGCAACAAAACTTGGTAGGGGAAAGTGGACCACGCCAAAATGCTCTGCGTGCTGTGTTAGATGTTATCAGAGCGGCTGTGTCGGCCAGACAGCCAAACACAAGCCGCTGGACACTGACGCGGGCAAAGGCTGTTTGAAAATATTGGTCTCCTGTGCTCCACTGGAGACACGGGGTAGCTGTATGTTGCCGACAGTTCAATATCTGCTGCCGTCTTCCGCAAAAACCGCTGCTGCGCCTGTAGATAGCTACCAGGGACCGAGGTGGGGTAGATGTAATCGAGCTCAGTAATTGAGATTTACCTCCAGGTCCACTGGTTCAAATGGCGGCAGCGGGGCTCCTGTCCAAGACGCGTTTCGCCGCACTACGGCAGCTTTTTCAATTGGGGATAAGGAGTGCAGCTATGTGGGCTGGTTTTATACCTTGATTTTGTCCACAGGTGTGTGTGGCCAGTTATCTATGGCTACACAATTAGCAGCTTCATTTCAGTATTTCACTTTAAGACTCAGCTGCAGCAATCATTATAGCTTTCCTATTTGGCTATTTTCTGCACAAATAGCGGTATATTCTCTTAGCACATGTTTGCATATGTAGTGAATATATAGTTACAATAAAATAAATAAAGTCAACAAAAGAATATTGATGATAAACAAATAAAGATGAAAGTAAAATAGAATGAAATAAAATAAAATAAGGAATAAAATAAAATAAAATAAAAACAAAAACAGAAGCAATTATAAGCATACATTTAGGGCAACAATATATAATATAGCAAATAAAATTGCTGATACACATAGGTCTATAATGTATATAGACATTTCAAGGGGCGCGCAATGCGTTTCCCATTGTATTTTAATGTGTCTGTAAAATACACACTTCGAACATTTATTCATGTCCTGATTCAAGAAAAGCCACACTGACAGACTGTTAATGGGATCCTTATTCATATAGGATGCACCTTTAATATAATATTAGATAGTCCTGTATCCGACTGTGTTCAAACCTATAAATAATTACTACTATAAGTAAGAATTATCTTAAACATATTGATATAGCTAGAAATAGAGTAACAAAGGCTTACAGAGCGAGGCTAAACACCCCGCATAAATAATACACAGACAATGCATAATAACATGTAAATATCAAAGTTTTCCTTATTAAAAGTCGCGATATATCGCTAGGATGTGTGCGCAGTCTACAATGGTATTTAGACACAGAAGCACAAAAAGAAATTGCATTAAATCATACATAAACATTCAATGTGTCAAAATAGATAATGTATACACGTATATCCGTTCTGGTATATGCGAAAGGGTACATATCAGCAAATATATATATATATATATCTCTCTATACGTGTGGGATACAGTGTTTAATACTTGTGACAATGCATTAGGTAAATGTTAGAGCATATGTATCCCACAATTGAGGTCAATGCACCATCCGAGATAATCAAGTGCATCCGACATTGGATTGGATCCCATAGCATAATTGAACAGTGCATGCCGGTGGGGTAGATTTTGGAGCACACACAAGAGCGAGACAGTGGAGAGAGTACGAAAATCATTCATTATTTCAGTGGAACATTTTTAAGTTTGTTCTTTTTGTGTATTTATGCACAAGAAAAGGGAGTTGCTTCTTCTTTAGTACAGAGACCAATCTAATAGTTTTATGTGATCTTAAACGATTTTTCACTTTTTTAGCGGTTTTTTAACAAATTTTTTAACGGTTTTTATCAATTTTTAGCAGTTTTTAGCAGTTTGTGGAGAAAGGGATACAGAATTTCTTAGAAAGGGTTATTTCACAATTATGTATTAACTTCTCAAAATTTCTTTATTTGTTTTTTTTTTTTTTTTTTTTTTTTAAATAAATTTTTTAATTTTTTTTTTTTTTTTTTTTTTTATTATTTATTAATTTGAGAATTTTTAGAATTTTTAGAGGTTTATCAGAGGGTTTATGATCAATTGTTTAAATGAATTCGAGATCTATAGTCTCATTCATACCGTGGGGTTTAAGAGTCTGTAACTTCAGGATCCATGCCGCCTCTTGTCGACATAGAGTCCTGAAGCGATCTCCTCCACGGCTGGTATGAGCTATATGTTCCAAACCTATTACTTTAAGACCCACAGGGTCCCCACCATGATGTTCTGTAAAGTGGCGGGGTACACTGTGGTTCATGAGTTTCTTCACTATGTTCCTCCTATGTTCCAGGACTCTAGTTTTGAGGGGGCGAATAGTGCGTCCTACATAGTAGGTGTTGCAGGGACATATTAATAAATAGATTACATAATTAGTTGTACAGTTAATGAACGTCTCTATGTTATAGATCTTTTCATGATTTGAAGCTGTGATTTTTTGAGTTTTGTTCATTACGTGCTTGCAGGTCATACACTGGGCATGATTACACCTGAAGAAACCTGTTATTTTTGGTCCTGCTATAGTACTTTGTGTGGCCCCGGTCTTCTTCTCTATAGAGCCCTTAAAGAAGCTTGGTGCTAAAATATTTTTTAAATTGCGTGCACGTTTAAATATGACAGTTGGTTCTTTTTCTAAAGTGGCACTCAATATCGGGTCAGTACTAAGTAGTTTATAATTTTTCTTTATTATGTTTGAAATTTTATTGGCAGCTACATTGTATTTTGAAATGAAACATAATCTGTTTTTACCTCCATCTTTAAATTTGTCCACCTTTTTAGCTCTACTATTGGGGCCTTGTTTATTGCTATTAGCAATGATCTCATTGCGATTTAGGGTGCCAGCGTACTCCAGAGCCTCAGTGAGAACAGGTTGGGGATATTCACGTTTTTTGAACTCCTCCAAGAGGCTGCTCATTTGTTCCACAAATTTAGTGTCCGAGGTACAGTTACGCCTTATTCTGTGTATTTGGCTTTTTGGAACATTGTTAAGCCAGCTTTTTTTGTGGTTGCTGGTGTAGGGGATAAAGCTACAAACGTCAACTGGCTTCTTGTAGCCTGTGACTGCTAAGACTCCCTCTACCACCTCCACCGTGACATCAAGAAAACTCATATGTGTGGGGTGATGTGAATGGGTGAAGGATAAACCATAAGTGTTATTGTTAAGGTGCATAACAAAATTATTAACTGATTCAGTGCTACCGTGCCAAATAAAGAACAGGTCGTCGATATAGCGACCGTAGAGGACCAGGTTCGCATCCCAGCCCCCCCTCCAAATATATTGATCTTCAAATTGCCCCATGTAGATGTTTGCAAAGCTGGGAGCGAACCTGGTCCCCATCGCTGTACCGAGGACCTGTTGGTAGTGACAGTGATCAAATAAAAAGTGATTATGTGACAAAATAAATCTAATACCTGCCAAAATAAATTCCCTACTCCCCTCTGAGATACCCATATCTTTCTTTAGAGTTTCCTCTACTGCTGCGACCCCATTTTGGTGGGGGATGTTAGTATATAAGGCTTGGGCATCACATGTCACCAAATGGTAACCTGTGTCCCATTTAATGCCTTCCACCATCTTGATGAAGTGGGTGGTGTCTTTGATATGGGATCTCAGAGAGGAGGCATGTGGTTGTAAATAACTATCAATAAATTGTGACAAATTAGATGTAAGACCCCCAATACCTGAAATAATAGGACGCCCAGGTGGGTTGTGCAGTGTCTTGTGTATTTTAGGGAGGTGATAAAAGATAGGGGTGACAGGGTGGAGGGGGTAGAGGAAGCCAAACTCGTCTTTCGTAATAACACACTTATCTACCGCTGTTTCAAGTAGTATTTTTAATTCCAGCTGGTAGTCAGTCATTGGGTTATTTTTTAGAGTTTTGTAAAATTTGGTGTCTGCCAATTGGCGTTTGGCCTCCCCCACATAATCATCAACGTCCTGGATTACCACACCCCCTCCCTTGTCAGCAGATTTGATGACAAG
Source organism: Crinia signifera (assembly GCF_055691185.1). Lineage (NCBI taxonomy): Eukaryota > Metazoa > Chordata > Amphibia > Anura > Myobatrachidae > Crinia > Crinia signifera. Next base: position 21,580,869 of record NC_139224.1, read on the forward strand.
GGAGGGGTCCTCGGACAAGTTCTTCAGAACTTTTCTTTCTTCTTGGGATAAATTGTACAGGCTCTGGTGTACTCTAGCATCACAGAGATTTTGAAATTCTTCCAAGGTGCATTTATAGAACGTATCGATGGCACTAGATTTGTGCTGTAATGGGAAAAATTGTGATTGTTTTTTAAATATTTTGCGATTGACATTATAAATTTGTGTTTCCTCTCTCTCTGTGTCGTCATCTACACTCTCCAAAAGTAATTCACTCAACATCTCCACTCCTTTATCATCAGTGTGATCTAAGCAGATGGTTTTGTTTGTATCATCTTTAATAATAGGTGCAGTGGCAAAGAATCTCTGCCTGCACAAGGCTCTAATGAACCTATTGAGCTCTATGAACAGTTCGAAGAAATTTGGTGTGGAGGTGGGAGCAAATTTCATACCTCTGGAGAGTATTTTTTCTTCCACATTGGTTAAAGTTCTCGAGGACAAATTGAAGATGCCGGATGGAACTACTTGAATCTTTGATTTTTGTTTCCTCTTTCCTCCTCGTTTGCCTCTTGATCTAAAGCCCTTGCTCTTTTTGGGGTTCTGGTGAGTGGCTGATAACGATTGTGATGGTGGTAATGGTTCTCTGATGCTTCTGGGGTAAGGGGTTCCCCCCTTCCTCTCCCTAAAAAAGGTTTCTGGTGGTGTTGTTCCTCTCTATTGTTGTGATAATAATTGTTCCTATTTTTTCTATAGGGAACTTGTCTCCACCTTGGGGATGACATATTAGTCTGTTCCTGGTATCTACCTTGATTGTTCCCTAATGGTTCTAAGTTAGATTGTGAAATTTCCTTAGGTGCCTGTCTATCATGTAATTTAGTATGAGACTGGTCCCGCGGTCTATATGGTCTTGTGCGGCCCTGTTGCCGATTGCGGGGGCCCTCTCTTGAATTCATTTTATTATAGTTTCTAACTTGGTTTGAACTATAATCATATAGGTCTCTCTTGAATTTCTTTTCTTTTCTCTCCACTATCTCTCTCTCATATGTCTCCAATCTCCCATTTACATTGAGCTCCTTTTCTTTATAGTAAGGTTCATCTTTAAATTTGGCCAATTTATCTTGAGTATCTCTAATCTCTTTCTCAATCGCTTTGAGTTTGTTCTCTCTATAATCTACTAGTAACTGCATCAATGCAAAGGAGCATTTATCCAAAATATTCTCCCATTTGTTTAATAGGTCAGGATCATCCTGAAAGGACAGAGTCTTTGAGATTCTCAGGCCACGGGGGATTTTGTTGTTTTCAATGTATTTAGTCAGGGTGGTTTTATCCCACCAATGTCTGCATTCTGCCTTTAATAGTTCCTCCAAGTGGCCTGAGTTTTCCAAAAACTCCTCCTGAGGTGATTCTATAGGTTGGTCCTTTCTGCTTTCATAGCTTCGCAGTAGGTCCAACCTCTTTTGCAGTCTGTCAGTGTAGCTAATAGAATTCATAATGGCACAAACACACTATCCCAGCAGCTCAGAGACAGGCAGAAAAAATGGACTAAGCAACAAGAAATTCTGAGCGCTATGGGTTAATGTGTGTGTGCTGTGTGCAAACTTGGTAACTATATACTGCACTTTAAACAGTTGCTAATATTGCACATGCTTTTTAATAATACTAATTTTTTATATTTACATTTATCTTTATATTGTCTTTTTCCTCTTTTTTCATTTTTTTATTTATAATTATTTTTACTTTTATTTTTATTTCTATTTTTATTTTCATTTTTATTTTTATTTTCATTTTTATTTTTATTTTTATTATTTGTGTTTTGATTTGATTTTATTTCAATCTGTATTATATCTCATATATTCATTACATTTATTTCTTGTGTATACCCTGTGTCTATTAATTTGAATAATGCAAATAATGTTTGCATGATATGTTTATACAATAAATTTTATATTTGTGTGCAAGAGGCGCCTACTGGTATCTCCTTTCTCTTTCAAAATTACTCATGTCAACCTTTTGACTATTGACCTTCCCACTGTTGACCTAATGCTTAAGTCGACCATCCAACCCTGTCGACCTTAGCCATGTCAACCTATTTCAGGTATCGGCCTAAGCCCTGCCGACCTTCAGTGGCCAACCTAATGCATAGGTGCCAATTCTGTGGGTGCTCAAGGGCCCGAGCACCCACGGAAATTGATGAGCACCCACGGGCCCGAGCCCCGCTGCTGGGCCGCCATATTAACTTGCTAATTTGCGGCTGCAGCACCCACATCGCCAGACCTGCCACCTGGGAAACAGTATGCCGGGAAGAGTGTATTCTGTCCATGGAGTACCTGCACTGTGGGGGCATTTATGTACCTGCACTGTGGGGGCATTTATGTACCTGCACTGTGGGGGCATTTATGTACCTGCACTGTGGAGGCATTTATGTACCTGCACTGTGGGGGCATTTATGTACCTGCACTGTGGGGGCATTTATGTACCTGCACTGTGGGGGCATTTATGTACCTGCACTGTGGGGGCATTTATGTACCTGCACTGTGGAGGCATTTATGTACCTGCACTGTGGGGGCATTTATGTACCTGCACTGTGGGGGCATTTATGTACCTGCACTGTGGGGGCATTTATGTACCTGCACTGTGGAAGCATTTATGTACCTGCACTGTGGAAGCATTTATGTACCTGCACTGTGGAAGCATTTATGTACCTGCACTGTGGGGGCATTTATGTACCTGCACTGTGTTAGCATTTATGTACCTGCACTGTGGAAGCATTTATGTACCTGCACTGTGGGGGCATTTATGTACCTGCACTGTGGGGGCATTTATGTACCTGCACTGTGGGGGCATTTATGTACCTGCACTGTGGGGGCATTTATGTACCTGCACTGTGGGGGCATTTATGTACCTGCACTGTGGGGGCATTTATGTACCTGCACTGTGGAGGCATTTATGTACCTGCACTGTGGGGGCATTTATGTACCTGCACTGTGGAGGCATTTATGTATGTGCACTGTGGGGGCATTTATGTGGGTGGAACTCTGTTGTCATAATTTGAATATTGGTGACAACTGTGCTCCATAATATAAATTGGTATTATTTTGTAGCCACACCCCTTCCCCATGAAGCCACTCCTCTATATTTTTGGCTTGATCACCCACCAGCAAAAACATAAATCGGCACCTATGACCTAATGTCTATCGACTGTCATAGGGCCGACTAATGACCATATCCCATTTTTTCCCCTGCATGAAATCTATTTTCTAACTGTGTATAAAGCAGATTTTGAGCATCTGGTCTCCTGTTTGTGTTAGCAAATTCATTTGCAACACCAACATATTTATTTTGCAGCACAACAACCAATTACGTAGCACAACAGCCAATTACGCGCAAGCTTCTCTTCAGTTACGGCGAATGAGTGAGTGACGAGCTGCAGTTGTGATCACATGACAGGAGACAGGGAATGTTTGTCTTCAGAGCCACAATAAATAAAGTTATGCAAATCTGAGAAAGCCCCACAGTTGTTATGTTGTATCGCATCACCACCGAACTGCCTCTGCCATGGAATCCGTCATTTTTAACGCACTCCAATTTTCCAGTAAATAACCACAGTACCCGTTTCATGCCACACGACAAAACCCCTGATTATGACTGACTGCCTATAATTTCATGTCACCGCTTATTGTTCACTTTGCCGCCGCTGTGTAATTACACCACAATTTAAGGTCACCCGCCATGTCTGAGGCATTGCTCCCACACAATACAGTAGCTGTGTTTTTCCTTGCGGCTTTGTCAAAACAAATCTTTTCATTCGGACAAGTAAAATAAGTGGCTGAAGACGTTAACCCTTATGTTATCTGATTTCTCGTTTGTCTGCATGCATTGGTCAATAACAATGTTAGCCATTAGAACAGGGCCTGACTTTTGATGGTATCTTACTTGCTGGCATATGCTGGGTCTCCTCAGTCCCTGGCTCCGCCTCCTCTCAGCTGACCAGCCCCTTGCGGCTTTGACCTGACACCGCCTTTTCTTAACCAGCCTTCCATCACGGCCCCTTCTTTTCAACTGGTCCTCCACTACAAGGTCTGTTCTGTCTCTTTTCCAGTGAGAACTATACGAGTGAGTTCATAATTGTGCCACCCTTTAGACAAGGCATGTCCAACCCTGGCCCTCCAGCTGTTGTGAAACTACACATCCCAGCATGCCTTGCAATAGTTTTAGCATTCCCTAATAGCAATACTATGGCAAGGCATGATGGGACTTGTACTTTCACAACAGCTAGAGGGCCAAGGTTGGACAAGCCTGCTGTAGACCATGAAGGTGCATCTACCCAGATTACTAAGAAGACACATTTGGTTAATGGAATTACACCATTTGTCAAGCTGACATATATGGCTGACTAATGAAGGGTAGAAAATGAGGGACACATAAAGGGGATAAGGGATACAAAGTCCAAATATCATGGCAGCTGTGGATGTGGATGGAGTATTGATAAAAAAATTCTAGTTTCAAACCACTCCCCTCTCTAAGTCTAACCACACCCCCAAATGGCAGTCAGAATAGTTATTGCTGTATGCTAGGGATAGCCGTCAAGAGAGGGACATCCAAGAGTGGCGGAATGCTTTACAATGGCAGTTACCATTCTATAGTAACCAAGGGTTTACCAACAGTGGTAAGCTGACGCACATGTGTAGGGGTGCTGGAGGTTTGGGTATACGCAAAGGAGCTATTGGTGTATGCAGCAGAATCGATGTCAGCAATCCTGGCATTGAATGTAAGAAGCATCGCAATGGAAACATCGATGATTGTCTACCTGTGGTGGATCTAGCGGGGGAGTTGCAGCACAGTTCAGAATTCAAATAGGTGAGCCACACCAACTGCCAGTGAGCCCCATCTGGCCCTGTTACAGGTGGCAGTTGGTTTGTCTCTGCTATTTCAGTTTTGGACAACGCGCAGCCCTTCCTCTGGGGCCGCCCCTGTCCTGCCACCAGTTTTGGATGGCCAACCCTACACCAAGGGGCATTTACAAACGGGTATCTGGATGATAGGTGGACAGTCAACGGGTTGACACAAAAAATCTTGACATTGACAAAATGTCGACATAAGCAATGGTTGACTCAAAAAGCTAGTGAGTGATGGTGTGTGTGTGTGTGTGTGTGTGGGGGTTGGCAGGGTGGCGCTGGCCTGTTCGCCAGGCTGCAAGCATAGAATCAGGCCCATTTCCAAGGCAAAGCTGACAAGCAGAGTGAGTAGAAATGAAGCAGCCAGCCATTATAATATCCAGTGATTAATAACAGATGAACCAGAGAAACAATATGAAATAACAGAGGGATGTTTTGGAAAATAAAACGGAGCCAGATCTTGGATCTGGCAAATCCGGCTGTAAACAGCTTCCATTGCTTCAGCGGGATGAAATTACCGTCACAATCACATCTTCTCCTTGTGATAATATTTTCACTTTCGCTGCGCTCCGAACAATCGCAGCCGTATCTCGTAGCTGTCAGGCTGACCAGCCTTCATCCGCTTGGCACCTTATGTGAGTGACATTATGTGAACGAGGGCAAATACTGTCATTATTCTCAATAAAGTGTCGTAGCATCAAAGGGTTTAATGTTTGCGTGCATTCTAAACAAAGATTACAGTAAGACAAAGCTGGGTTCTGTTTAACAACTCGGTTTTCTTGCCTTGATATTGTGAGGCCTCTCGGTTGAGTCCGTGAAGGAGGTTTGTAAAAGTTGGCGTGAAGGAAACGTGTATTTATATTGTGATCAACTTTTTTTACTACTGCAGTTTACAATGTGAAAGCAATTACCCGATTGGCTGGTATGGTCCAAATATCCCCTGTTCATTGTCTTCGGACGCACTTCAATCAGTATGTCCCTTTCCTCCTGAACTGTGTGGGGATAGCTGGCAGCCATCAATGATTCCAACCATTGAGTGTTTATTGATAATGGTGAATACTGGGGCAAAACCACAAGCTAGGTTCTCGCCATTGATGGTACAAAACCACACAATGGTTTGGGTTTTTTTTCTACAAGGTGCTGGGTCATGTACAATAGCCATACAGATAGCGGTAGATGCTCAATTAGTTCAGTAATATTACTCAGGTGCATGAGGGAGGGGCTAATACTGAGTAAGTAAAAAAAGACATTGGTTCCCCAGCACACTGAGTGGTATTAGTAACCAATCTTGAACACTACGTGATAATAGAATTCAGAGATATTGGTTACATATACCTGCGCAGGTGTGTGATATGCCCCCAAGCTGCGTCAAGGCTTCTCTGTATATTGGGGTCAACCAGTCCAGGGGCACCACACCCCATACCACCGTTACCCTAAATTGGGTCTACGATTAACCAGCAAGGAGCTACATGATAATGGCTCCTTACTTGATATATCTGAAGTACGGGAGATACCCACAGCCACGCTGAGCCTGACATCCATGCGGGGGGGGGGGGGGTGTGAGCTCTGCAGGTGGCCGCCGCCGACCTGTTCAAAGGGGGGGGGAGGTGCGGGAGCTACCCGCAGCCACCGCTGAGCCTGACATCCATGCTGGGGGGGGGGCGGATGGAGTTCTGCAGGTGGCAGCCACCGACCTGCTCTAAGTGGGGGGGATATGTGGGAGCTACCCGCAGCCACCACTGATCCTGACATCTATGCTGGGGGGACGGGGGGTGTTCTGCAGGCGGCCACCACCGACCTGCTCCAAGTAGGGGGGAGGTGCGGGAGCTACCCGCAGCCACCGCTGAGCCTGACATCCATGCTGGGGGGGGGGGGGGCGGATGGAGTTCTGCAGGTGGCAGCCACCGACCTGCTCTAAGTGGGGGGGATATATGGGAGCTACCCGCAGCCACCGCTGAGCCTGACATCTATGCTGGAGGGACGGGGGTGTTCTGCAGACGGCCACCACCGACCTGCTCCAAGTGGGGTGAGGTGCGGGAGCTACCCGCAGCCACCGCTGAGCCTGACATCTATGCTGGGGGGACGGGGGGTGTTCTGCAGGCAGCCACCATGACCTGCTCCAAGTGGGGGGAGGTGCGGGAGCTACCCGCAGCCATCGCTGAGCCTGACATCCATGCAGTAAAGACTTACTTTTCCCTGGAGATACTGTTGTGCGGCGTGCCCCGGCCGGCTGAGATGATAAATGGGCTGGTGGTGGCTGTTTTCTTGCTCCTTGTGCGGCTTCTTTCCAGCAACTCAGTGCCGCCCTCCAGTGGCCGGCGCCCTAGGCAAATGCCTAAAGCTGCCTAGTGGTGGCACCGGCCCTGGGCTTTTGGTATAGGCAGTGGGGTATTAAGGTAAGGCTGATAGAAGGAAGGGTAAGCATTCCCGCTGTAAAAGTCATTTCATGACGCTTGATTACATGTTAGCTTGCATCAAGGAACTTTATAGGGGAAATAGCTGTATGATACCGAACCCAAATCCAAGCGCAGCTCACTCCTGCTGAACAACCCTGCTGATTTTAATGAAATTTGGCTGGCAACACAATAGCAGGGCAGAGTACAACCCCTTCTTGCAGAGAACATGTGACATATTTCTTTCCCAAAGCAACGGTTAAATAGCAGAAATGTCTCGGAATAATTATATTTCAGCGCTTTCTTTATCAGATAGACTTAGGAACATATTTTATCCTTTCATTATGGTATGTAAAGTTCAAAGAAAAGGTCTTGGTCAGACTAGAACTTTTGTCTTGGGAATGAGGAGTTATGAAATGTGATAGGCCCCCCTTTGTCTGACAAACAATAAGCCTTTTCTCTTTTACCATGTCCGTGGCTATTTAGCTGAATGGGCATAAAACTATGGCACAAAGGGGGGAGATGCTGCAAATATTTGAGGGTGCTTCAATTTAATTGGATGAGAAAATGATTCCAGCGCATAAAGACTTATTTAGCTGTGCGAATGGGCAGTGTTCAGTTAATGCTGTATATTGTGTATGATCAGAAAAGGGTGAAAGGATGTGCTTGGTCAGCGGAACATGGAATTAAATGAGGAACACTGTTTTCTTTCACATCATAGGGATTCATCTGGCGAAACGCGTTGTAGGCAGTTACCCTGACTGTGCATAATCACGCTTAAATAACATTGCAGGTTCCTCCTGAGAAAACTGTGGTATGCTAAAGTACCCGTTTGACTCTACACTATGGGCCTTATTCTGATCGGAGCGGCCAAACGTGCGTACGTTCACAATTACCGCACGCTAGCCGTACGCGGCCGTTAGGGTTAAGTCCACCCACAAATCGGCCGCTTGCGTACGGGCAGAAATAACGTAGAAGGGGAGTGGTGTACAAATGAGCGTACGGCAACGTACGCGGTCGGCCCAGCCCTTACACTCCGTCGGCTAGCGTACGACTGAGCGTACGGCGCCGTCTACGGCCGTCTTTCCTCCGTCTCCCCACCGCCTTCTTGCGGCGATCTGAGCGTACGCCAGCTTGCACGGACGGGTCCCTATTGTTTTCAATGGAAAACTCAGCTTATGTCACCGCTCGTGAGAGTGAGCGTACGTCCGTGCACGCTGGCATACCCTTCACATATATGGACCTGCAAATCTTGCCTTTCAACTATAATTATGAAAATTAATTAATTGATTAAATTAATTAATGTGCAAAATAGTGGGCATGGCCTTAAAACATTGCTGAAACATCGTTTGTAGGTGTTAGATGTGGTTTATGTTATTGTATCCTAAATACAAAACCTATGTTAGTATTAGAGTGAACACGTTGACACATGTCGACTTGTGTAGATTGAGTGTGCTACTGCGTAAAGTCTATGAAAGCAGGTAGTGAATGTGTCTGTTTATCAAATACCTACCTTAGCGTATAAAAAGATTCTTACCTTAAATTAAACAAACCTTTAAATGTGGAGAAGTATAGAAACATAAGCTTCCAATGTGTTTGCGTGCTGCATGTGTGGCTTGCAGGCAGTGAAATCATGGTTTGGAGTTAATAGACTGCAGCATTGCTTATTACATTCAGGTGTATGTGTTTGAGTACTAATCAGCGTTAATTAGCCAACTCAGGCGCACGCTGGCAAGCGGTATCTGTAGGAGTGGTTTTAGCTGTCGGTTGGCGGCCGCCTGTTTGGTGTCCGAAACGAACGGTGCCTTAGTCGATCGTGCGGTAGTAGCACCGCTCATTTCTGGTGCACACCCCCGTGTACGCCCATATTTACGCCCATTTTCCCTCATTATTTCGGCCGCTCCCATCAACACGCCCCTATGCCGCCCCATTACCCGTACGCTCGCGTACAGGTTTTTTCGCACGTTGAGACCCCGGCCGTAAGCGTTGTGGAGTGTTCGCGCCGGTGCATTAGCGTATTTGCACATGCGCAGATCGTGAAAAACCCCGGGACGTACGCGTACGGCCCGGACGCTCCAACCAGAATAAGGCCCATGGGCCTTATTCTGGTTGAATCGCTCGGAATCATCCAAATCATCCAGAACACACCCAGCAAATGGTGGGTTCCTTTGACCGGCATGCGAATGGATGTTTTACATAAACAACAGGGCCGGCGCAAGGCACCGGAGTGCCCCAGGCGAGTCGGGGTGGGGGCGCCCCGGTGCCGGGGGAGGTGGGGGGGGGTACCTGTCCTGCGGCGCTGTGTATTTAAAGCTGGCGGCGGTGGCAGAGAGGGGTCCCTGTAGTCAACGAGCGCTATCCGCCGGGCTATGCGGAAGCGCTTCTGTTGTGAAAACACTGCCCGCACGGCGCACGCTGATTGGCTGAATCTCAGCCAATCAGCGTGCGGACAGGGTTTTCACAACAGAAGCACTTCCGCATAGCCCGGCGGATAGCGCTGGTTATTTCTTCTTATTGACGGCAGGGACCCCCCGCTGCCGCCGCCGCCGCCAGCTTTAACTACACAGCGCCGCAGGACAGGTACCCCCGCGGCACGGGGGGCAAAATGCCGCCCTCCAGTGGCCGGCGCCCTAGGCAAATGCCTAGATTTGCCTAGCGGTGGCGCCGGCCCTGATAAACAACCATTCACATGCCAGTGAGAACATCCCCCATCTTTTGATGCTTGCCAACCATCGAATGATGATGGAGGCACACAATACTAATTCAAGTCAAATACTACTAGGGGAAAGATAAACAATTACAGAATACAATCATAACCAGCCACGTTACACAGAAGAGGAATACAAATGTTACCGTCATGAAATTATGCGCAGCGCAGTCCGGTCGGAGCTCGCTATATTCAAATAGAACTATAGCCCGGGTTAATGGTGAGGGGATACTCAGCAGATTCCAAAGAGAGAGAGCGAGCCAGCTCAGGGATGGCTATCTTATAGGGTCCAGGAAGGGGGGGTCAAAGGCCCTTATGATTGGTCAAGGGTTCAAATGTCCAGTCCTCAGTGATTGGGCAAGGTATTACATCTTGCTTGGAGAAGTGCAGGGGGGGGAGGGTACTTTGGTGTCCTTTTGTTTGCTGGCATCGTCGTCGGGGGTCGTAAACAGCAACAGGAACTTGTTACAACTGCATTCCTTTGTCTCACACACGACACATGATAAAAGTACATATAATATAGGTATTTTGTCCGTAATTATCAGACCATAGGACTTGCGAATATTTGGCTGCGACCGGAATGCTGCGCACGGGACACTGAACATAAAGATACCAAACATGTACAGAAACAATCGTGTATTTCTAATTAAACTATGTGTAGTGCACTAATCCTTTAATTAACTATATTTTATTTGGTGTAAGTATGGTATTATGAATTTATGTGTAATAGTATGGTTAATAGTATACTTTATTTGCGCAACTCTGCGAACCAAAATGGCGGCCATACTATCCTAAAATGGCGTGTGTGTAACTCGACTTTAACAGAAGGCAGGGAGCGTGCAATTGAGTTTGCATGTTCCCAGCGAGTTTGCATGTTCCCAGCGTATGTATATGCAGAATGTATATGGAAATGCAGCTGTGCATGTGCATATGCAAAACACCGGTCCCCCTTGCGAATTCGCGCAAGAGCGAGTCAACCAGAATAAGGGCCCATGTATATATATAGTCTCTTTCTCATTGCCAGGGGTTTTTTTGCTCATTGCCAAAGGTTTCTTGCTCGTTGACAGGAATTTACATGTTCACCTTAAGGGATTACATGGTCATTGCCCTGGGTTACATGCTTGTTACCAAGGGTATCTTGCTCATTGCCATGGGTTACATGCTTCTTGCCAAGGGTTTCTGACTCATTGACAGGGATTACATGCGAGCTGCAAGGGGTGACATGCTCATTGCCAATAGTTACATGCTCCTTGCCAAAGGGTACTTGCTTATTGCCAGGGGTTACATTCTCATTGCCTGTCCTGCCTAATCGCCACCCCTCTTACCGCCTGGCCCCCCCGGAAAGGGGGGCAAGCCTCCCAGAATATGGCCAGTCTCCTGTGAACCCCCCTCGGCATGGGGGGTCCGTGGGAGCAAATTAAGCGAATTGCGTCTTTGTAGCCCTGTCCCCCACTGTGCAATGCCTGAAATACTGGCATTGCATGGCGGGGGGCGAGGCCATGCCCCCTCTCTGGATGAGCCACCGCCCACCCCACCCCATCAATGGCCCCGCCCCCCTGCCTCACTGAACTGGCTGCTCCATAAGGGGGCAGCCATAAAGTAGGCAACCCTGACTTAAATAGGAGCTTGGGCCTATCAGTGCACAGCTTGTATAGCTGCACTTATGGGGCCTACACACAGGGAGATGCGGCTGAGCGTTCCCAACGATGCTAGATCGATCAGAACACTCAGAAACATTGCTCAGCACACAGCAGAGCACATGTGTCAGCGCTGTGTGCTGAGCGATCTGTCAGGGCCAGTGCTCTCTGGTGAGATCACTGGCCCTAACCAGCAATTAAGAGATTAATATCCAGTATCCTAAATATTAATCGCTGGGCGATAGCGTCGTGCCGGGCAGTGCATTGCTATCGCTATGGCCCCTACACAGTACACACGGAGCAATATTTAGGGGTATTTTCAGAATGCCCTGAGATCGCCCGTGTGTAGGGCCCCATTACACACCTCCCCACTTTCGTCCTTTGAAGATCGGAACACGCGAGTGGCTTAGCCGCATGCGTGGCCGAAAAAGAGGTGTGACCTGTGGCATCACAGGATGACACACCTTAAGGCCGCGCCCCCCATTTTCCATCACTCTGCATCGCTGAATAGACAACCACCACCGCGGGACAATGGCGGCCCGGGGCAGGATGCGGGAACATCCCCAAAACCGGGACTTTCCCGCGATAAGCGGTATGCCATTACAGTAATGCCCTCAAGCAGTGGAACTAAGTTTTATTTGTGGGCACCGAGACGAAGACAAGGCGGGTGGCAGACATTGTCATTTCAAAAGGGACGCCCATTGGGACGCCTATAAAACACTGGGTGTTCCCATCCCCTCCGCCGTCTGCCCCTGTCTCATAATAGACCATGCAAATATACAGTCCCACAAACTGGCAGGAATAAGAGTGAATGAGAATTTCCTCCTTGGTTTGTTTATGGACAAAACCATGTGCACTGCAGGTGGGGCAGATGTAACATGTTCAGAGAGAGTGGTTTTGTTTCTGTGCAGGGTAAATACTGGCTGCTTTATTTTCCTACTGCAATATAGATATCAGTTTGAACACCCCCCACCCAAATCTAACTCTCTCTGCACATGTTACATCAGCCCCACCTGCAGTGCACATGGTTTTGTCCATTACCAAATATGCTTTGTGAGTGAATCTGAATCAGCCTCAAAGTGTGGCAACATTACGATTACATACGCATTTTCATTCGCTATTTCCCTTTGCGCATGTAGTACGCATTCCGCAGTCGCTCGATAATCGCTTGTTTCCCGAATTCTCTAAATAGCAATCAATTAAGGATCAGGCGTATAGCACAGTAGTGCACTCCTTATACCAACACATATCTGGGGATACACTGGGGCAGATGTATTGAGCCTTAACAAGAGATAAATGCAAGGGTGATAGATAAACGTCCAACCAATCACCTGCTAACTGCCATGTTACAGGCTGTGTTTGAAAAAAGTCAGTAAGGAGCTGATTGGCTGGATGTTTATCTCTCCTTATCACCCTTGCATTTATCTCTTGTTAAGGCTGAATACATCTGCCCCACTGTTTGGTGAAGAAAATATCTGCAGCATGCGATTATTAGGCAGGGCCATAACTTGGGGTCCCTCAGAATTCATTATATAGCGATACTTCCCTGGAGCTGACAGGCCAGCGCTGACCAGAGAGAATCCATCTGGTGTGAATCATATTAAGTGTGCAGATGCTGTGTGTTACACCCTTCCTTAGTAGGGAATCCCAGATCTCCTGTTATCATCATCTTTCCCCCATCAGAGAGGGTGTAACTGACCACGTCTCTCGGTTCACATGTGGAACGGAGATTAGGACAACTCTGCGATAACAGCGTCCTTCCTCTTCTCTTAGGGGGCTTATGCGCATCGCTGTGCAGTGCTGTGTGCTGAGAAATCTTATTTTTATTATTATTATTTATTAACAGTTTCTTATACAGCGCAGCATATTATGTTGCGACAGTGATACAACAATCAGGGTATTTACAGACAGTCAAAAGGCAGGAGGGCCCTGCTTTGAAGCTTACGATCTATAGGGAAATAGGCATTGATACACAAGGATATTCTTTATTGCATTAATTCCACCAGAATGCAAAGGTTCCTGGTGTGCTGTACGATACGGTGACCCAGCAGTTTGGCCAAGGGTCAGGAGGATGGAAAATGTAAAAAAAAAGAGTGGATATGTGTGGACTGTACAGTGAGGATGTGATTAGATAGGAACAGTATATGAAGGTTAAGTGGCTGGTTCTGAAATTTGATACGCTTGCCTTAAGAGGTGAGTTTTCAGGGAACGCTTATAGGTTTGGAGACTGGAGGAGAGTCTTATTGTGCTTGGGAGGGCATTCCACAGATTTCTTGCAGAGATCTTGCTGAGCGATCTACATTGCTCAGAGTAGATGAGTGATTTCCAGATTTACAAATGTAAACCAGTTTTTATATTTTTTATTCCATTAATGCATCTGGTTAATAATACGGACAAAGCTGCATTTCATGGGTGATCTGCCATCTACATGGGAATGGGGCACTTGTGCTATTTCCAGTGGGGATCAGATTTTGCTGAATAACTCTCGGTATGGAATAGTTTTGGCATTGTGCTTGTTACAATTAAGCTACACATTTTTTGGGTTAAAAAATATTTAATTCGACACATATTAATTCAGTAGGGGAAGGGGAATAGAACAGTGAGTCCCGGCAGAACTGGGCCATATTGGCAGGTATATCAGTTATCGTCACACAACCTCCATTTATGGATGTATTTCTGCAGCAGAAACTTGACTTTATCTTCTTTTGTTCCCTACTCTGATTTCTTTGTAACAACTTGGCAGATGTATTTACTCCCAGTGCCCGGTAATACAACACAGCTTAGCTTCATTCTGTGGACACAACAATTTTCTGTAAATAACCAAAGGAATGAACTTGGGAGCAGGGATATAAGGCCAGTGGCAGATCAACAGGGGATCCCGGATGAGAGAGGGGCCCAGTGGGTAAGGGTCATTTGGTTAACCGAAATTAGGTCGGCATGCATTGGGTATTTAATTGACATTGTATAGTCCGGGAACGCCACCCCTCCAGACTGCGTCTTAGTTACCAGACTGTCTGGAGTAATCCCTGACAGGTGATGGTAAGTCTATATGTGAGGCTTCAAAAAATACCAAAATTTTTGCAACTGGACAGAGTGAACCTTCGCTGTCCTCAGATGGCGTCCAGGGCTGCGAAGAGGTATCCAATAGGATAAATCCACCTCTATTTGAATCATTGTGGTGGACACTGGACCGAGCCAGACTTAGCGGTGCTGATTTTCACTGCTTCAGAGGTAGCGGAGATCTGCCCCCCCCCCTTTCACACACACACACACCGGAGCAATGCTGCATTTCTCCTGTCTTTCATTCAGACGGCCACAAAAATTACTTTTACTTATGTTGTTCCATCATCTTGACGGGCTGGGAACTAGTAGACATGAATGTATAAGCAACTTTCTGACACATAAGGTGTGTCTGTAAGAAGCACTTGGAAAGCTTCATCAATTTCAGACTGTGGTAAGTATTGTAAGAGAGTTTTATACAGTCAGCTGTCTGTGATCTCTTGTACATATTCTTCCCTGATGTCAGGAAAACGAGTGTAATCAGCAGTTTTACAGAATAGCTGCTGTACCGCAAGGAGACTGAGCACAGCCTTTTAGGGAAAATAGGGTTATAATCTGCAATTACCTTGTAATGACTATTCAGGGGAACGCAGTGGTGCAAGCAGAGATTTTTTTCTTAGTGGAACTGATAGTGCGTGCCGTAGGCTCCCAAAAAAAATTGGCCTTGGTCACGTGTCATGTGGGGGTGTGGTCACATAAAACAAGGGGAGTGGCTACATGGAAATAGGGACATGGCCATATTATGCCACACACCGTAATGCCCCTTACACATTATGCCACACACCATAATGCCCCTTACACATTATGCCACTCACCATAATGCTTATTACACATTATACTACGCACCATAATGCCTATTACATATTATGCCACACACTGTTATGCCCATTACACATTATGCCACACACCTAATGCCCATAACACATTATACCACACACCGTAATGCCCATTAAATATTATGCCACACACAGGAATGTCCATTACACATTATGCCACACACCGTAATGCCCATTACACATTATATTACACACATTAATGCCCATTAAATATTAGGTCTCGCATTAAGGCTTCTATTTCTCGCTGCTAGGGGTTTCACAGCAAAAGATGCAGCTTTCTGCATCTTCTCCTAGTGGCACCAATGTTTTCAGCACTTCCGGGTAACGCTGTACAATCAGTGGCATAATTGTACATTTTGCAAACCCTCCCATGGCATTTTAGTGCCGCTTACACATATAATGCCCCCTGAAGTGCTGCTTACATGCATAATGCCCCCTGCAGTGCTTATTATACACAATGCCCATTGTAGTGCTGCTTCATAATGCCCCCTTATGTTCCAATTATACATAATGCCCACTGTAGTGCCACTTCATAGTACCCCCTGTAGTCCCACTACATACTGCCCCTGTAGTGCTGCTGCTTAAAGCCCCTGTAGTGCCGCTACATAATGTCCCCCATAGTGCTGCTGCTTAACGCCCCCTGTAGTGCTGCTGCTTAATGCCCTCTGTAGTGCCACTTCATAATGGCTCTAGACAATGCCCCCTGTAGGGCCATTTAATATATGTTGTCTACTCGAGAGCCAATCGGAACTCCAGTCCTGGCAGCCAATCACCATGGCTGCTGGTACGCAAGCTGTTGATTAGCTCAGGAGCAGCGGGAAGGGGTGTGGGAAGCCTGCGGCACTGCTGTCCTCCTCCTCTCATTGGCGGCGGGCACCAGAGAGAGTGTTGAATGCCCCAGCGCACAGCAGGGGACATATTTTTAAAGGAACGCTGTATTACGCCATACCCCCTTACTTGCACCACTGCAATACTCATAAGAGGATTTCAACTGTAGAATAGGTTTTTTTTTCTCTTTTTTTTTTTGTGTGTCCACTCACCAAACAGAACAATGACTTCTTGCCAATATTGCGATCAGTGGTTGTAACCCGCCAAGCTCCAAACAGAGCTGGAGTGAGCGGAGGCACAGTGACAGTCGGGCCCAGCTCCTACGCAAAGAGTTCAAATAGAAGGACAGCAGTCACGGATCTTATTTTAACTCATACTAACTGGATTCACAGAGAGTTTTGTGCAATCAATAAATGCATTTATAGCGAAAATAACCCCGCTGTTAATGTATCTGATGCTGTTAACATCCTTCCATCCAAACTTCTGTCTGTATTAACCCTTTATATGCCTGGGAAAGTTTTTCATAAATATTTATGATCAACCCATATCTGTCAACTCTTCTGAAATGTCTGGCAGACTCCAGAGTTTTTAGGGAGCCTCATACTAGCTAAATGATTACACAAATTAAGAGAATTGCAACCTCTTGGTGATGCTCCCTTTCTATGGGCTAGCAATCCACATCATTACACTCTGCGTGGGTGGGGCCTCATGACAGGAAGTGGGCACTTCCTGTCATTAGGTTTCACCTCTGCAGAGCGCAGTGTTCTACAGTGATTAGCTGGGAACTAACCTGGAGGGGAACATTTGAAAGTTGTCAGTTATGTCACTTTTTTTAATGTAATGTTTTTTCTAGCTACTATGATTCGTTAGATACCCGGTGACATAATTACACTTCAGTAGAATGTATCTTATACTTAGGTGAAATTCACCAAATGCTTGGCCTTCCAACATAATCCTTTCCACCCAATTAAGGGTGCCATAAAGGCCCAGTGATGGTGATTATGTGGAGGATTCCTATTGGTTTACAAGACTGTAGAGGCCTAAAAACTATATAGCACCCAAAATTCCTCTCTATGCCCCAGAACATAGTATATAATGCTCTGGTCTCAGATGGAAGGTAAGAATACTTACTTGACCCCTGTCAGGATAACCTCCTTTGGGATGTTGGCATTTGTATTGTATCTTTCTTTTTCCTGACTGCTGTTCATCCATATGTATCCCAGTTCAAACCATCTGTGGTTTCCATCGAGGGGTTTCCTGCTACCAATGGGAAATTCCAAAGGAGCCAACAATGGATTGAAACCATTGATGTTGCATACCAACGTGGTTCATCTCTGGTAAAAACTAGCCAATTGGAGTCCATGGGGGCGGGCTTATCAGTATGTAATAGCTTATGCTGGTTCCCAGGAGCCAATGTTTTGAGCAATGGTAATGCCTTGGGGATTGATCCAGCATACAGGGCCGGTGCTAGGGTGTCCGGCACCCTCCTGCAAACCATACATTTTGCGCCCTTTCACATTGCCATTGCAACAAGCTGCAGCCCGATTGTGGGAGTGTATGCAACATGCGATCCTACTGTATGGAGGATCTCGGGTGCATGTACAGTACATGTATATGGCAATTCGTATTCGTATTGATGTACTATCAATACGAATACGAATTGCTGTATTTTCGGGATAGTAAATGTCAAAAATAAGTGTATTTCTGGATGCAAATACTGTACACCTATTTTTTACAAATTTCCTTTAGTAAATTTCCCCCGACATGTCATCCAGGCATTCACAGACAGCGCTACATGCCTCAGCGCAAGTGTCTGTGAGGAAGAGGGGGCAGGTCGCAGGAGGAGGACAGTGTGTGCGCGGTGCAGGGAGCTGCTCAGCCTCTCCATACTGCCGCCCGCTGTCAGACAGGCGTGCAGGTGGCAATGACAGTGAGAGCTGAGGCAGCTTTAGCAGAGCAGGGAGGGAGACAGCGCCTTTTCAGCATGGCGCCTCCCTGCTTTGCAGGAGCTGCTGAGTGGGTAGCGCCGGCCCTGCCAGCATATTTATTACATACATGATAAAATATATGTATATTTGTGCTTAATTATCTTCCCTCCAGTGCTGGGACGGCTGCCGATGTAAAGGGTTCGTATAATGAGTATTAATTGAAAGTTTATAAGTCCTTCAAATCTAAGATCTTCAGTACGGATGGTGTCACAGCACTGAGGTCATGGGTTCCATTCCCACTATGGCCCTAACTGTGTAAAGTTTAATTAATCTCTCCAAGCTTGTATGGGTTTACTCCGGGTACTCCGGTTTTCTTCCACACTCCAAATTATACTGGTAGGTTAATTGGCTTCCAACTAAATTAACCCTAGAATGTGTGTGTGTGTGTGTGTGTACATGTACATGTGGTATTCTAGTTCACTCGGAAAGGCACAAACACTCTCTAATGGGCAAAACCATATGCACTGCAGGTGGGGCTGATGTAACATGTGCAGAGAGAATTAGATTTGGGTGGGGTTTTACTTCAAACTGATATCTATATTGCAGTGTAAAAATAAAGCAGCCAGTATTTACCCTGCACATAAACAAAATAAAACCCAAATCTAACTCTCTCTGCACATGTTACATCAGCCCCACCTGCAGTGCATATGGTTTTGGTTTTGTCCATTAGAGAGTGATTGTGCCTTTCCGAGTGAACTAGAATAAGTTCCACTGGGCAGAGACTGATGTGATTGGCCAAATATTCTCTGCTATATAACTAACTGGTAATAAATACATTTTAATATATCTGTCATTAAAGGCTGTAGTAAGAAATACTACCAGAAGGCACTAATTAGCGGATAATTATCAGAATAATGAATATAATTTTTTCCATTGTACATCAGACTTCCTGTCTGCAGCTAATTAATGAGCACGTCAGAGAACCTTATATGGGAATTTACAAACAATAATAAAAATGAATGCATTCTTCATTGCATTCACTACATAGAACAGCGTTAACCTGCGCATTATTTATAACCCATTGCAATACACAGATTATTCAAGTTGGAGCATCTGCAAATGTTTTACCCTCATTCAACCACATTCCCATGTTGGATTTCGTTTTCCAGGAACATGCTGATATATCTCCTGTGTAAAGTATTATTTTTGTTTTAATTTGAAAAATACTTTCAGGGAAGCATTTTTGTTGTTGTTGTTTTTGAGTGTTTTTGCAGAAATAAGTGGAAATGTACAGTAACTGTCCTGGAAGGATTTGTCAGTCCCCAAAATATAACTAATAAAGAGCCTGATTCTGGTTCACTCGCAAAAGCAAACTCTTTCTTTAATGGACAAAACCAGGGCCCTCATTCTGGTCGACTCGGTTATGAAAACACTCGCATGTACCCGCTGCTGGATAAATCTTTCCATGGTTACCGACCATAGAATGATTTCTCCAGGGCTTGCAACTATAAGTCAGTGGAGACTGACTTATATTTGGGGGCTTTCAGCCGTGTGTCACACTGCAATTTACAGGGAACGCCCAGGAAACGCTGAGCGTTTTCATGTGAGGTTTGTACTTCAAACTGATATCTATATTGCAGTGTAAAAATAAAGCAGCCAGTATTTACCCTGCACAGAAACAAAATAACTCACCAAAATCTAACTCTCTCAGCCCCACCAGCAGTGCACATGGTTTTGTCCCTTATAGAATGAGTTTGCTATTGCGAGTGAACCAGAATCGGGCCCACAGTTCATGTAGAGTTTCCACCGGAGTTTGCGCATAATGTAAGGCCAAATTCCAGCTCCAGCATGTAATGATAAGATCGGACAGTAGCAGACAGTCCTAAATCACATTTACTATAATGTATTTCTGGCTTTTAAAGGCGTGCCAGAACCCTACCACCAACATGCAAGAATAGAGAGGCTTTCCTCCCATTATCCCGAGTTGTTCGTGCCTGTGTTCTGTGGTCCCATGTGACCGCTATGTCAGTATATGGGATGCTTCTTATACATGACCCCTTATTCTGCTGAGCATTGCACCGCGGAGCACTTCCTCCATGTATGATGTCATTGTTAGGTGTTCGTTGAATGCATTTGGACAGCTAGGTTGAAGTGTTGTATCTGGCATTGGGGAACTCGTCTATAAATAGTCCTGTTGACAAAGGTTCGTCATTAACAATCACATCACCTTTTGGCACAGGTGGTGCTGTGTACTTCATGCGGTACACCACTGCACTTGTTTTTTAAACATGTGTTACAAGTAAAAAAGCAGATTGTAGCCAAGGATAGGTTACCAGTGATGGTAACCTCCAGGGCTTAACGTGGTCCTAGAGAGTCGGTGGAACTAATTTCCCTCTGCCATCTAATCCCCCCCCCCCCCACATATTAGGCAGAGCTACTTCCACCTCAACAGTAAGGGCCTAATTCACACCTGTTTGCTAGGCTGCATTCACTCGCAGCCCAGAGAACAGGTCGGCGCTGCGCACCCCGCCGAACACCCCACCCCCCTGCACACCTTTAGTGCCTCCGCATCCCCTCGCAGTTAAAACTGACTTTTATTTCGGTTGGCAATCAGCGATGTGGGGACGCCCATAAAACATTGGGCATCAATCCCTGCCTGCACATGCGCAGACCCCCTACCATTGGAAAGGGGCTTGAATTCGACCCCTTCCTATCTGGCTTGAATTAGGCCCTACCCTGTTACCCCCCACTTTAAGCCCTGGGTAAGCACATATGCAATGACCTCATGTAGATGATGCAGACATCCCCCTATTTATTTTAGAAACCACCTAATCTGTACGTAGGACCAATTATTGGGGATGTTGTCCACAGCAACCAATCAGATTTTTGCTTTCATTTTTTAAATTGGAGGCGTTGCCCAACGCAACCAGATTCTAGCTATAATTTTCGAAAACATCTTAGATTAACCTTGTGGGTGGCAGCGGGCTGTCCTGGAAAATGTATGGCCATACCACTATGCAGTAGGTGCACGCCAGTGGTGCCTCCAGCTGTGCACCACTGGTGCACCACCACTAGGGCCCCCCCGTAGCTCCCCCCTACTGTCGTCTGATTGGTTGCTATGGGCCACACCTGCACATTTACCTTTAAGAAGTTTAAATACCCCCCCGCCTCCTTCTTAAGTTGCCGCACATTGTCCCACCATAGGCGAATACCTAGCTCGATGGCTGCAGTGTTCTTGGCTGAATTAATGGAACAAATAAAGTATTTGATGTTCAAAACTTGACAATTCCGCTGGGAATTCTAACAGGTTCAGAAACATTGCCGAGAGTCCTCACATCATCATGTCGGTCATACATATTCAGGAGTTACTCACTGTATCCGAAGCCGCACATGTTTCCCTTAGGGCACAGTAACCTGTACGTGACCCAGCTTCTTCAGTGTCTCATTGCATTAATATCAGATCTGAAACAATTCCTACAACCTGGAGATCTGAAATACTCCAATAACTCGCCAAATAACCCAAATTCCTCCATCGGGGGGGGTGGGGGGGGGGGGGTGTTTTGGGGATCTCAGGGTTTTCTTGTCACGCTACAAAACTTTTTCCATAAATGATTAACAGTGCAAAAACACACAGGCTTTCATGACTTATCTCTGTAATATCAGTCCTGTAAGATTGTTTACGTTGCGCAAGGCATCAGTACATATTATCTGCTGGCCTCAGTATATTTTTACAGGAAGAACATATGTCCAAAAGCAATGAATCACCGCACCGTATGGGAAGATCCTATATTTATTTAAGTAAACTGTTTTTATTGAAAACTTTTTGCTTACAGAAGACCAGCGGGAACTGGTACACCAATGTAATCAAACTTTTTCTTCTTTTTTTTTTTTTTAAATCTTGAATTCCTTTACATGCATTTAACTGATGCCTGACCACCAAATGTTTCTGTCCTCATAAATCTGCTGCTCTATTAGTCCCCATACATGTGATATACATTGGGGCATTGATCCAAATCAGAGGCATAACTCCTTTAGGCAATGGAGTCATCTGCCGCTGGGCCCCTGCTCCCAAGGGGGCACCGCCTAGCAGAACCATAGATGTCACGCCTCTTTATTTTACACATAACATACATAACATGCATACATACTCACGTGTGTGTGGGGGGGGGGGGGGGGGGACACACTACTTATCTTGCCTCCGGGCAACTGGGACTTACCCCACTGGATCCAATCCCCTCGGGATCGGGAATATTAAACAAAATCTTGATTCTCGGGCCTTGACCAGAAACTGACTGGGTTGACAAATCGGGCAAGATAATAGTTAGGGGGTGGGAAGTTCTATCACAAAAATGCGATAAACCCTGTTATCGAGTTTTTTACCGCATTTTGGTATGCAGGAAAACCCGCAAGCCGCATTATCTCCGCAGGGGGGGGGGGGTTGCCAGCAAAAGCGGGAGATACCCCATAGAAGCCTATGGGCTTCTTACCACATCCCCCACCTCCCCGCACCCATCACCGCTGCCCCACCACTGGCCACGCTGCTCTCCTCTCACTTGTGTCCGCGGACCAGTGACCTCCTTTTCCCCAGCGCTGTACTTCCCCTTCTGGGTGCAGGGAGGAGAAGGCAGAGCCCTGTAGCAGGAGGGGGAAGAGCCACCGAGGACCCCCTCACCCCCTGCCGACTGCTTCGCAAAGGGCATCTCTTATCGCAAGACTACGATACTAATTGCATATGTTAGAGCATATGAGATTAGTATCAGTGCGGTAGCCGGCGGTAGGAGGTGGCGGATCTTAAAGCCTCCCACCCAGAATCTTATTGGTTTCTATGAGCAACAACCCACCCTTAATAGAACTCCAAGAATCACCAATAATTACTGTACCCAGCATCCCTTGCACACATCTATGGCCTGTGAGGGAAAATGTACGATGCTGGAGGTGGCAAGGTATTGGAGGAAAGCTGGCACCTCACGCCCATTACTGCTAAATGAATTGCCAACAAATAATAGTGCCAACAAAATGTCTAAAATAATATCTTGTTTTAGCCACAATAATTACTTACCTGACTTCTTCATATTTAGTGGGAAAGGATTAAAAAAAACCTTGGGGTAAATTTTCTAAATCAGATTCTGGCTATCGTTTCTGTATTGCAGAATGTGATTGGTTGCTATAGGCAACAACGACTATTCTCATTTTTAAATGCTTTAGTAAAAATAGCCCCTGGAAGGAACAGCTGCAGCTGATGAACACCTGACGTGATCAAAATAAAGTACAACTAGTTAATAGCCGTGCAGCCAATCAGAAGCTGTCTCCATCCATGACAAGAACCCAAATGGCCTCAAAACTATAGAAGAAAGCGACATCACCTCATTTTTTGCCCATGCAAGCCTGGGCAGAAATGGCACTTTGCCTTTGCCATACGGATCTGTCTGCATAGAATGCTGAGCTCATCAGAGGAAGCTCCATACTGTCACTGACTGCCAGAAGCTCCGCTCACCTCACCTGGTAGAGTCGGCAGTGCCAACCGTTATGACACGCCTGGAATGGCTCCAAAATAGCAGCTTCATTATGAAAATGTGATGAGACATTAAGCTGAGAGGGGCAGGAGTGGAGCTGATGTCATCGTTATTAGTATATGAATAGTTTCATAACGATTTTATGAAGAAAAACAAAAACATTTTTAGGATTTTTTTCAGCGGACCTGATGCGCTCACACATCGCTGTGCTGCATAATATTATGTGACACAAAAAAGAACTGACCTTGGCACTGGGGAGAAATGGCACAACCAACCCCCCCCCACCTGCGCACCACTGGCTACCCCAAACCACCACTTGGGCTGTGATGCAATTATAAAACCCCACATGTGCTGTGAGGGGCTCTCACTGAGGCTGCATTCTCCTCATATTTCTCTGCAGAAAAGCACCCACAGGTGCTGCTGCTCTCTCCATAGAAGGGGTGCAACTCATGACTGCTGTTTCCAAAGCTAGGGACCATGGAAATGACAGCTAGCCATTCCATGGTCCCAGCCAAGATGCATCCTTCTCCTAGCTTATCCTCCTAACTTGTCCTGAATCTGCTACTTTCTAACTTAAGCTGCGTACCCACGGTAAGATATAGTGCACAATCTAGCACACTATCTAGCCAGTTTCGAATAGCATGCTAGATAGTGCACTATATCTTACCGTGTGTATGCACTATCCGACGTACGATGCGCGCTCCCGCAGGTCGTATGGGAGGGAGCTGATCGGGTGAACATGCAACCCAATTCTGTCTAGAAAGCATAAGATAGTATAGTGTAGTATAGCTGTGACGTCAGATCGTTTGCTATATCTTATGCACATCGTACCTTATTTTAAGCACAAATCTTATGCTTTTTAACCACCAGGACTTTTCTGGGGAATTGTATATGATATCTTACGGAACATAAATCGTACTGTGGGTACGCACCTTTACACTTCCTGTCTTTCCCTCTGCAGGAGGCTTGCATGTGATCACTGCCTGATCTCCAAACTTCTCCCAATCAGTGCACAGGAAAGAGCCCTAGCTATGCATGATAAAACTAAATAGTATTAACCCTTGCAGTACCAGGGTATTACCCAATTGCTAAGCAAAAGATTGGAAACTGAAATGACATAACATAGGAAAATGGGGTGCAAAATAATGATGCGGTGTTACGTTTAAAGCAATCCATATTCCCCACCACATGAGTGCACGCACTAGGGGGTCATTTTTGTAAGACGACATTTAACATACCCGAGTGTTTTTGGATTGTTGGGAGAAACCGGAGCACCAAGAGAAAACCCACCCAAACACAACATAGGGACGTGCAAAATCCACACAGATACAATATTGGGCAGCAATTGAACTCATGACCACAGGACTGTGAAACCATTATAACCGTGCTGCCAGTTATTGAGAGAAACCAGCTTGCCGCTCAATCTGACACTGAAGGTAGCCATTTTGTGCGCATGATTAATTTTCAGCCTATCTAATTTTAAAGACCTAGTGACCTCACTCTGTTATACCTCAGTGATGTCACTGCTTTCTAATGATTTAATTGGTTCATAGATATCAGTTCAGTAGAAAGTATGGCTTCCTCCATTGAATGCTGGTGACATAGGCTGCAGCGTTTAGTGAGAATCGAAACACAGGGGAAAAAGGAAATTCATGATTTCCATGGGAAAATACAGCCCAGCCTATGTTACAGCATACTGTATGTATAGAAGTTGTTGGCTTTATTTTCTCTGTAACAGCAATTATGTCTATCTGAGAAAATACTCTGCTAGAATATTCCCTATTGGGACTGCTCTATTCACAGATGTCTTCCCCTACTTTGCTTTGATTCATAGTAATTGAAAACATAAGGAAGTTAGTGGCACCATGGACATATTCTTGCGGCATACACACGGGGGCGACTTCAGCCCTCTGCTAAGCAATGTAGGTTAGACCAGGTCGCCCAGCACCATAGGCATGCGCACGGGGGGGGGGGGGGGGGGGTGCCACACAGGCACCTCGTAAAGACCTCCGGCACTCCCCACATGATTGCACGCAAAAAGGATTCCTGGCAATCTAACTAGGTTTATAATGCATGCAGTATACAGATAGAGCCCGTTTTATCTTTGCAGGGGCTGGTGTTTCTTTCGCCAGCCCCCGCGAAGGGGGACGTGCACACGAGATGCTTGTGCGTCCCGTGGCAACGGAGCTCCCCGCCGCCGTCCGATCCCTTCCCGCCGCCAACGCTGGTCCCCACCACCTCCCCGAAGTCCCCCCCCCCCCCTCACCCTGCCTGTCTCCCTGAAGCAGAGACGGGTAGGGTCCCATTGCCCAGCCGCCGAGAGACTGGGACACTCGTGCGCCGGGGGCGGTCTGGCAAGAGCCGGGCAAAGAAGAGAGGGGCTCCATCTGTAAATCATAGATGTGCAGTTTCAGATTTTCCCAGATTTACGGATCTCAAAACAGGATCTTATTGGCTCTCGGCTGTCACATGTTTTGGACCCAAAACATGTGACAGCCGAGAGCCAATAAGATCCTGACTAGTATATATCTAGTCAGGCAATGGCGACGCACGGGACCGCGCATCGCCGTCACACGGGAGTATATACATGAAGCGATCCATGCTTCATTTCTAAGTGATCTAGTCAGATCTCTTGGAAATAGTCCTGGAATTGCCCCCTGTGTGCGCCCCATTACACCATGGTTCTCCTCACTGTGCGCAAGCAATTTAACAGAGGAACCCTATGAAAAGGGCGTCCATGCCCAGGATTTCTCTGCTGCCCATTGCTCAGAACTTTGGAAAAAGGACACCAGTGCCATTCCCACAGAGTTTGACAGCATTGTGCAGGGTGGTGGTGGTGTGTGTGTGTGTGGAGCCACCCAGGACCTGGAAGACGACACCCTTTATAGACAGGGTTGTTGAGACAGACACAGGGCCTGGGGTACTGAAGGGGCATGGCCAAATCTGGTAGGTGTGGCCAGGCCTGGTGCTAGGCACCGGAGCGCCCCAGGCGCAACCGCTCCACGGGGGGTCGCCCGGCTGCTGGGGGTAGGGGGGGGAGTGCGATGTGGCCTCCGTGCTGCTGGGGGGGGGGGTGAGTGCGATGCTCACTCACCGAACACCTGTGAGCTCCTTCCTCCGGCTCTCCTGCTCCTCTGCTGCTGCTGTGGTAGCTTTCCAGCTCACTACCGACCTCCAGTGGCTGGTGCCCTAGGCAAATGCCTAAACCTGCCTAGTGGTGGCACCGACTCTGGGTGTGACCATGCCCCCTCTGAAAAAACTACAGCAAATACAATGCAGGCAAAATACCAGAATAGGCAGACAGGTTGTTATGGCAACTGAAGATGCAGGGGCGTGTCCGGGAGGGTGTGGATATTTACCACCTCCCGTGCCTCACTGTTTAGACTTTATGTGCTTGGGGCTTATTTAGTAATATGTTACTGAACAACCAATCAAATTCTGTCTTTTTTTTTTTCTCCTAAGGCAGGTCACAAATCCCGATTGGTTGGTATGCTATGTGTTAAATCTCTGCATACTAATTGATTGGACCCAGCTGCATTAAAGGCCCATTGCCAGCAGACTAATAGTACATTTCAGCAATAGATTTTATGTGAGGAGATAAACTCCTCACACCCTAGGACTGAAGATATGTCTGCACCAAGTTTTATTATACAAACCACTTAACCAAGTCTGTTTCCTATTCCTCACAACTCTCACTCGCACTGATGTACAGAGGAGCCGTGGACCCTTTCCTTGTTGCTAAAACTGTTTACATTGCATTGAGTCTTGCCACAGGGTACCGAAATATAACGAGTCTTGTAAAAGACACAGACACCGCATGAAGCTAAACTTTCCTTGATTAATGTCCGCTGGCTGTTTCTCATTACGTTTCACGTGCGGTAGTTCAGTCTACGTGTTTTACTGACAGAAGGATCGATTTAGGATTTGACAGTCGTGGGGCTGTAATAAAGCATCGATGTCAGGATTCTATCATCCCAAAAATTCCAAGTGTGAGCAAATTAGTTTAACGTGTGACCTCCGTCTGAAGGCGGCGAAGGTGAGGGCGCCGATCGGTAGCTGTTTTTTTTATTTTTGGTCACGTCAAGTTGAAAAGTCATGTAGGGGAGCGTGCAAGATTAGTCACTTAGTACAGTAAATGCAAAACACACTGGGCCTGGGAACAGCAGGGGTCTCTTTATTAAAAAAGCATCTGGCTGTTCTCCATTTCTTAAAAAATAATGATTACACGAAGGGCCTAATTCACATTGGCCTGCTAAGCAGCGTTCCACCTCTGTTTAGCGAGCAGATCAGCACGCCCGCCGCCCCGCCGAATGACCCCGCTTCCAGTGCCACTTGCATACCCTCGGTGACATGCGAGGGGATGTGTCCTAGAACACACCCCCTTCACATAAGGCCGAAGGGGAGAGAAATCGTTCGATGATCGACGACAATCGAAGGATTTCTCTCCCCTTGCAAAATAAAAGTCAGTCGGAAATGCGACGTCAGCCGGACGTTCGTCTGCTCCGGGCCTGTGTCTGCCACGGCCCCCCTCTCTCCCCTACCGGTGCGAACGCCTCGACGACTCTGATAGTCGCCGAAGGCGTTCACACGACTGCCCTGCACATGCATATAATCAGCCGGATGCATGCGCAGAGCCGCACCATCGGTCCCCGGAGAGAATACGCATGGAACCGATACAACATGAATCAGGCCCTAACTTCGTCTATCGCAAAAATTATTGTGGGTTCCCATTTTTGTGTCTACTTCAATGTACTTCAATGTAAAGGCCCCTGAAGGGTGTGTGGAGCAGGGCCATCTGGGCATTGTAGGCCCTGGGCGTAGCAATGCATCGGGGATATCTAACCACCGATTCATGGGAACCAATGAAAAAAAAAAACTTAACCCTTTCTGTGGTCAAGTGCCGTCTCTCCACATGCTTCCATACAGCGAATGGCTGTCAGCACTCTGATTGGTCGATAGCTCCAATTATCTTCCAATCAGCAGGCGGGCAGGCATGTAGAGAATGCGGTATCTGGATGATAAGTCATCAATGTCTAGGTCGGCAATCAATAAGTTGACACCAAAAGGTCGACAAGGTTGACCTGAACTAAGTTGACATTGACAACGACATGACACAAGCAAAATGTCGACTTGGCAAATGGTCGCACATAAAAAGATCGACGTGTTTTTTTCCAGATTTTTATGATATTTTTTCCTTCAACTGTTTGGATTTTTTTATACATTAACATTTGCCATGCTCGAAGCATGGTATATGTATGCGCTACTAATTGGGGGTTTACATGCTGAGGTGTCGGTATTAACACTAAAAAATGTGAACAAAATATTTAAAAGGGCTTCATTGTCCCGGAACAATCCCATCATCAGACCCTCCCACAATCCGCGCTCGCCAGTTCTGGGGAAGAGAGCAAATACGGGTTATGAACTAAATTTCAGGTCATTCCAGTTCTTCTCGTACCCTTCAACCCTAACCTTGTTGAGTGATGGGTTGTGAACGTGTGTAGGAGTTACTGGTAACTCAGCTGATGTGGAGAACTGGGGATATCCAGAGTTCCAGTGAGGGAAGAGTTGTGATTGGACGTGTCTGCTATAAGGAGCCTGAGACCATACAGTACCAATAGGTAAGAATATGATTGGATTCTATTGGCAACATCCCCCTTTTTGTATAGAACTCCCATTTTACTAAATGTACCCCTTTGTGGCTGCTAGTGTAAAGAATGTACATGTCTACAAGACACTGGACACACCCACACAGAACTGGTCCTACCCATGCCTATCCAACCACACCCACGCAGACCTAGACACAGCTCCTCCTCCTCTCTCATTAGGCACTTGATCATTTTGAACATTTAATCCAGCACCTAATTCAGCATAGCTGGTAATGGTGTTGAACTGGGACTTAAGCAAGTAAGTACGCTGGGATATCCACAGAAGAGGATGGAGAGTTTGTCAAGTTGGAAAGATGTAAGGTGTACGGTATCTAATTTAATGTCATCAAGTGAGATCCAGTGCCCATTCATTTCCATACTGATATCGTTACATAGCTCCACCTGCTGCATCTGCAATACATCCTTGATCTTTGCTCATAGGAAACCTGCAAGTGGGGGACACCGTTTGCTCCTCGCCTACAGAATCCTGGGGTGAGACTGAGCTAGAACCCATTACAGAGGTTGTTCTCTGAGCGTCCCTCAGCTTCCTCCCCCTGCCATGTGAAACTTGCCAGAGATGTTCGCACTGGGGGTTTGAATAGTAATGCCTCCATGGCTATAGTTTTTTTATTTGTGAACACATTTGAACACTTTTGTACATGATCCCCTGTGTAATGCACTATACACTTATCAACGTAGTTACCCTCCCTT
This sequence comes from Crinia signifera, assembly GCF_055691185.1. Lineage (NCBI taxonomy): Eukaryota > Metazoa > Chordata > Amphibia > Anura > Myobatrachidae > Crinia > Crinia signifera. The sequence continues at coordinate 21,611,001 of NC_139224.1, forward strand.
TCCACGCATGTGCGCCATTACTGAGGAGTTGGGCAAACCTGTTGGAGAAGAAAGCTGGTGGTTGTTGTTGACACTAGGACCGAACTTCAGCTTTCACCTCGTCATTGGAGTTGAAGTGTTGACCCCTAAGGTGCTCTTTCATCTTTGGGAAGAGAAGTTGCAGGGCACAAGGTCGGGACTGTATGATGGGTGGGGCAGAACCACCTTGAACTGCTGGCCCTGCAACCCTCTTCCCAAGAGCACCTTAAGGGTCAACACTGACGATGAGGTGAAAGCTGCTGTTCCGTCCTGTTGTCCACAACAACCACCAGCTTTCTTCTCCGATGGGTTTGTCTGACTCGTCAAGCATTAGCGCACATGCGTGGAAAGGCATGGGGAGTCGGGACTACGTTGAAAAGTGAATAGTGCCTTATATAGAGGTTCAACTGGGTCATCATGTACAAAAGTGTTCAAATGTGTTCACAAATAAAAAATGTATAGCCTAAAGCTCTGTACACACGGAGCAATACATTGTTCAGTGTCCTGTTTTTCTTTATCAGCGACCATCTCTGGTCGTTGATAAAAAGGAGACGATCTGACGGGGGGGAAACAGCTGATGGCAGGAGCACGCTCCTCCGACCAGTGACCACCCCGTGCTTCCGGTGACAGTCGCCCCATACACATAGGGATATGGTTGCTTAGCGACCATATCCCCAGCTATATAGGTTAGAATCGCCCCGTGTGTACGGGGCTATAGAGGCATTACTTTTCAATCCAGGCTCGTAGATTATGGTTTTAGTCTAGATCTGGGAAAGCAAGGATGCAATTGAAATTCAAGTTATATCTGCATTTGTGAAAGAGATAAGAACACGTTAAGAAAGCAAACTGGTTTGGTTTATATATCCTGCGACCAACAGGAATATGACGCAAGTAATCCCGTTCTCTGCCTGTCCTGGTTTGAGTGCGGCATCTCCAAGCAATGCCCTCTGCCAGCTACCAATGCAGAGGCCTAGTTAATGGTCAGTGGGGGTAATTCACACCTGCTTGCTGGCTGCATATATTCGCAGCCTAGTGAGCAGGTTAACACCAATGAATGCACGTCCCCCTGCCGCCTGAATCCCCGCGCTATGCTGCAAGCGAATGTATACGCTTACCCATCCGCACAGAGGAATAATCATTGGACGATTGCTTACCATCAAATGACTTTTCCTCTATTTGCAGACAAAAGGTAGCCCAGGAGCTACTTATCACCTGCACGTTGTTCCACGAATTGGGGGCAGGAGCTGATGTCATGTGACATCAGCTGGCCCGCCCCCGAGCAGGCAGGGTTACGCAAGCGTTGTCTGGGGCCCGCCCAGCATTTCTATGGCGCGCCCTCTGTTTTTGTGGGCACGCCCATAAAACACAGGGTGCCCACCCCAGAACGCCCCCTGCCAGGAGGCAGCGAGTGGGCGGAGGACTACACACGTGCATTAGCGCCTATGTGTATGTGTGGTCCACCAATATCGGAGCTAGGGCCAAATTCGTGTCTGAATCAGCTCCAGTGACCAGTGGAGACCCAGCCGATGCCTGTCAGTCAGGAGGTGTGTCATCAGCGCATCAACATATACACAGCGGTACGACGCATTCAGGTTCCAGTTGTATGGTAACATGCTTCCAGGTTCCACGTGGCAGGAGCCTATTAGTAGCAGCAACTTACCCTCCCACTGCACAGTGGGTGGAGTCGGTAACGGGTAGTTACTGATGGTAAGAGGGACTCCCCTATTGGTCAGGTCCCATGAGACCCGAACCACTCACGTGATCGCTTTACACGTGCAGCGAGGGCCCATACGATCACAATCATTTACAAAGTAGACCACACCCATGATCTGTAACCCCCCCCCCACCACCACCACCATTACAAATGAGGCCACGCTCAATTTCTGACAACCCGCAGCCCTTTGTGGTCTGTTTTCCAGGTAGCCTCTTCTACATGTGGTTTTCAGCTCTGTCTTTCATGATGACAGATAAGCTGTACATTACCTTCATGCTAAGGCCAAGAAGATCAGTTCAAAAATTCACTGTGCTGCTTTTAATAAATGTGAAGGCGATGGACCCGCGCTGGAATTTCCTTTTTACGGCCATAGATTTCATCTGGTTACCATGAGCTCAAAATATATTAAAATGAGATATAAACTGTGCAAGTGTGAACAAGCCCATAGGAAAGAAATCTCTTGTAAACTTTAAGTATAATCACATATATTTTTAAATATGGCTCAGGGCATTGTCAATTCTTGGCTTTCTGTAATGCAACACTCCATCTGAGCGCTGTTATCTGTTTTCTATTATGTCCTTCCTGTAGCAAGACGTCAACGTAAATGATGAAAACACTAAGTTATTCTTAGAAGAATATGAAAATCATCCTCATTATTTCATTTTGGAGTCATAAAAAATATGTGGGTTTAAAGCATCTACAGTTGCCCCAAATTATGTCTGACTGCTTGGAGCATGTGTATCTGCACCACCAGTTCCTCGGGGGCATAGTGGGAACTGCATTGCCCATTGAGACTATTCTCAAAGTGGCTTTATATTGAAGGCAGTGGAGGCTCCAGAGGTGGGGCTGCAGTTCAAAATTCAAATAGAAGAGCAGCACCAACTGCCATTTCAAACTGACTCAATGGCAGTTGGTGTGGCTCACCTATTTGAATTTTAAATTGTTCTGCAGCCCTTAATCCAGCCACTACTGATTGTAGGTATTCCCAAGTAGGTAGGGTCAAATTTGCAAGGTAATGTATAAACCACAACTTGGCCAGGTTCTGTCCAGTGATCAATACAAAGAGCCTTCCAGTGACCGTGCACAATACAGAGCCTCCCAGTGACTTTCACACAATCCAAAAGACTTCATGTAACCATAACAATACATAGAGATTTCCAGTGAACCTTGCATAACACAGAGGGCAATGTAATAAAGACAACACCCTAGTGAACGCCATAAGAAATATTCAAGAGACTACGAACAATACAGAGAGCATCCCAGTGAGCACTATGCATACAGAGAATATCCTAGAGTACGAAAAACAATAAAATAGAGCAATCTAGTGTGAGATGAACACATAACCAAGATCAAACCTGTTATCTGACTAAGGTACCCCAATCCAGATGCCTTTGCTTCAACTCCAAGCCATTGCCTCTTTCTTCCCTCAGGCTGGATCACTCTACATGCATTGCTATTCACACTAAGGATGGTGCTCACCAAGCTGGGAACAAAGAGCCAGGGGATGGTGCTACCTTCCTTCTCCATTCTCCTCATTCATCCTCCTCCATGGTCCTCTTCCATCTTTCACTGTCCTCCTTCACCCTCCCCTTCCACTTTATCCTCTATCTTCCTGACTCTACTCCATGTTCCTTCTCCGTTGAGATACTGATTGGTGGAGAATTAGGAAGAAATTAAGATTCAGAAGAAAGAGACCTAATAGTGTGACAGAGGGGGACAGGACCATTTTGACGTTTAGGCTCACTGGGCAGTCGCCCAGAGCTCCACGATTCTAGGGGCCTTCAAGTTTCTTGGTGGGCAGATAGAGAATGCTTCTTGGCTTCTCTGATTGTGAATTACAAACAATCACAGTGGCCAGGCCGCATTCTCTACCTGCCTTTGGAACCCTCCTAAGGGTCAGTGGTCTCTTTTTTTCAAAGACTTATTTGAACTGCAATTGGTTTCCGTCCGACAGCAGAAGGCAGCTGACAAACGAAGGACTCTGGGTAAAAATGCCTAGCATGGGGTCGAGTTTGTGTTTGATGCGCCTCACCAGCAGAAAGTGTTAACGTATAGTGACAGATTCACGTTGCTTTCTCAGAAAGTCGGTACCGTGAAAGAATGTGTCAAAAAAAAAAAATGATAATTTGTGAGTGAGTGAATCTTTAACATTTCTCAAGACGCTCTTGTCAAACTGTCTCGTTGGATGGGTCCCTTTGGAAAGTCTGTTTCACAGATAATTGAGGATGTTTGGGGAACTAAAGTAATCTATCACTTCAAAAAGAGATGAGAGAGCGAGGGGATTAGAGCCACGGCTACCTCTGATCTGTTAATAATTGGTCGTATGATTAACAACTTTCAGTAGCACAGTAAGTCATTTGGCACTGCTTAGACTCCTATGGAGATAAAAGTCTCCTAATGAATGAGGCCGATTAACCCCCAAGGTGCTGGCGGGAAGAGCGGCTTATTCCATCCAGTGTTGAAGCAACACCATTCCGGCACTTTGGACAGGGAAGAGTTAGGGTTTTTTGTTCAGCCGAAAAAATGTGCAGCATTTTGCAAATAGCCCGATTATAAGAAATCATTATTTATTTGTTGCGAGATTAGAAACCCAAGCCAAGTAACACACGTGATGCGTCATTACGCAAGTACAATCTTTTAATCCTGTTTTCAAGATCTTCCAAGTTTCCCAAACTTTTCCTATGGAGTGCAATGACTTTTCTTTCTTGTAGGAGTTTTTTTTATAACTTGATGATTCAGCTCTCTGGAGTAAAGTAGAAACTGGATAGATTCCTCAAGCTGGCGGGATGGGGGCTGTCGCTGCTAGCGGAGGAACTGAAACACTTTTTAACCAATAATTTGTCTGTTTTATTCAGAAGTTTTTGGGGGCAAGTGTACATTAGCCATCTGTGATTACCTAAACCGTTCAGTTTGTGGGCGTAGTCCTTTCAGTTTAAAGAGCAACGTTAAAGAAGTACCCTGACTACAACAACAAAAACTTTATTTATATCTCATTTGAATGCAGCATTATGTTAACTTTTTTGCAACTAGTTATTTACAAATGATCAGAGTACTAATCTCCGTAGTGTGAGTGCACTCACATTACTCTTCCACTTGAGATGAGATGTCTTAGGTTCATCTGTTCTATGCAGGAACAAAATGCAGTTCAAACTGAAATGGGATCATTGATCCCTATGTTAATTGCAATGTCAATTCACACGGCCACTCAGGGCAACACAGGTTGATGGAGTGACAGGGCATAGACGGAAAAAAATGCTGCATCTATGCACGATGAGATTTTACCCTGAGTTGCCCCATGGGGCCCTATGAATGATCCTTAATAGGGATCGATGATCCCTATTTTAATGTCTCATTTGAAAGGCATTATGTTTAGTTCAAATACACTGTGCCTCATGCCTCATTAATGTCCCTAATTTCTGGTTCAACTTCACTTTGAGCCTCAGACCTTAATTAAGGTATAAGTGATCTATACTGGTGCTGAGAGGTGGAATTATGGGGACTATGTAAAAACTAGACCTGGACAAGACCGGGTGTGGTACGGGACTCCGACAGTCGGGATCCCGACAGTCATTATCCCGACGTCGGGATCCTGACTGGCCGGAGTCAGACAGCATGGCGAGCGCCACGCTCTATGGGGGTAGTGGACCCCCACGAGGGAAAATAGCGGGTGGCCGTCGGGCACCCGGCTGCCTGCGTTTTGACAGTCAGGATCCCGACGTCGGGTAAACGACTGTCGGGATCCCGACTGTCGGGAACCCGTCCGGCACCAGACAAGACCCCGGACCGCCAGACCGGACATCAAAATCTGCATTCCGGAGCTTGTAGTGTCCGGTCTGAGGGATGGCGTTTCAAGTGCTGCTTTGGCTACCCAGACACCCGTTTTCTTGCTGATTACATTACATTACATTTTGGATCGCACTTCAGATACTGAAATATGTGTGTGTGTGTGTGTGTGTGTGTGTGTATCTGCATACCCTCCAACATGGCCCATTCCATTAGGTACAAAATGCTCTGTTCCTGGACTTCTTACTTACCAGTGGCAGTTACAGAGGTGGGGCTGCAGCACAGTCCAATATTCAAATAGGAGAGCCACACCTAATGCCACTCCAAACATCACTGTCCTGGACTCACTGGCAGTTGATGTGACCCCCCTCTCTGAATTTGGGACTGTGCTGGAGTCCAACCTCTGTAATTGCCACTGGCAGGGAAGTCCAGGAACAGAGCATTTTGTACCTAATGGAATGGGCCATGTTGGAGGGTATGTATCTGCATGGCTATTCACGTTCCAACGAAACAGAACAATTGAATTTCTACATTTGGCACCACCTAGTGGCAGCCATGGGGTAGATCAATTGAATCATCCCTTAATGTTAATGTGTGTGTGTGTGTGTGTGTGTATACCCAGTAGGGAATATAAATTGTAAACTCCATTGGAAAGTGCAATTATTCTCTGTTCAGTGCTTTGGAATATGTGTGTGCCATATAAATAATTGTTAATAAATAATATTTCAATGTATAAGACAACTACCTCCAGAGTGTGCAAGAAACCGCTGCACTTAAATTTGACTGTATGGGGTAAGTTGACTACGATGGGAATTCTATGACCTGGATAGATTCCGGAATCGACCCGGGATGCGGTCAGTGTGAATGTTCCCGTACCCGGGATTGGGTACACGGGACTTTAAAAAATGCTGCTGATTGGAGCTTTCTTGGGCTCACAAATGCTGATGTCATCTTTCAGAGCCCTGGAGTCCATTTCTAATGACATGCATATGTATTTGCAGGGATTTCCCGGGATCAGTGTGAATGGGGCTGTTCGGGTCGATCCCAGGTCTGAGTGCAGTGTGAAAGGGTACATTCCCGGGTAGAGTCCCGGGAAGCATCCAGGAACACATTCCCGGGTATAACCAGGCTCTGTGAGTGTGAAAGGGGTATGAGTGTTCCAGTCATATGTCATTTTGGGGCAGATGTATTAAGCCTTAAAAAAGAGATAAACGCAAGTGTGATACAGAGTGATAAACATCCAGCCAACCAGCTCCTAACTGCCACAGTATAGTATTTGCTATAAAAAATGACACTTAGGAGCTGATTGGCTGGGCATTTATTGCTCTTTATCACCCCCGGGTTTATTTATTTTTGAGGGCGGAATGTACTAAGGGGAAAATGCGGTAAAACCCCCATTTTACCGCATTTTCCTATGTATTAAAACCCCGCCGCCTCGTTACCGCAGTGAGGGTATCACCACCTTTTGGTGGCGATACCCTATAGAAGCCTATGGGCTTCTTTTCACCACCCACCGCCTCCGCCACAAACCCGCCGCCTCGCCAACCCCCCCTCTCCCCCTCCCTTGGGCTTACCGTCGTGTAGGTCCTCCTGGAACCCCGGAAGGTAAGCCCTTCCTCCCCCTAGCAACGCAGCTGGACGTCCTTCCGGCTGCAGGGGAGAGGAGGAGGCGCCGGGGACAGCCTGCTTAGCGGCAGTAGGCGGCAGGGAGGAGACGGGGACCCCCCGCACACCACAGTACAGGTATTGCGGCGGGGTCTCCGTTACCGCACTGCGATGTCAGCCGCATATGTTAGTACATATGCGCTGGCATCGCGGTGGTCCGGCGGCGAAGGGCGGCGATGTATATTAATACATCCAGCCCTAAGGCTTAATACGTCTGCCCCAATGTTCCGATTAGTAACTTTATAACGTTAATATTACAGTTCCCCAACTAGATAAATTGCCACTGTTCCAAAATTTTACAAAGTAATGAAACAATCAAGTGTGTTATTTTAATTGAGAGGTCACTATACCGTATATATATTTCTGTGCTGTTTCCTTGTACGTTTACAGACTGAAAATCCATGAACAGCTGTCAGTCAGCGCGGAGCCAACATTTCCTGCCGAGGCCCCCAATTACGTACAATGGCTAAAAACCCAGGATTATATGAGATTACAGTAATGGTTTTCTGTCCCCAAAAGCGAAAGGGTTTTGTGTTTAGAAGGGCCGCAGTATTACACATTGTAAGAATGTCGAGTGTGGCATAAATAAACCAATTTCATCCTTAATGCACTTAACCTTTTCATTACCAGCTTCAGGAGGGTCAACGTTAAACAGAAGGATGATCACTGATCAAGTACTAAATGTCTTGACTAGGGATAGGAAGATGCCCCAAGGCAGACTATTGTTCAATAAGTGGCTGAATGCCTAAGTATTCTATATCATAAAAGGCTAATGCTGGTCCTCACCTCTATGGGAGGAATTATTTTTACCAGGGCCCGGGTCTGCTGGGGGGGGGGGGGGCGTGTCCCGCCCCCCTACCCCATTGCAGGGAGCCGGGCACTGAGGAGAGAGATGACAGGCTGCAGCACAGCCTCTCTCCCCAGATCAGCACATGCTGCTCATTCAGTGCCGTGTAGCAGCCTCTCCTCTCTCTCCCTCTGTGTGGGGGCATAGCCACACCCCTTTTTGCAGGCCACTCCTCAGTTTAGTGGCCATGCCCCTTTATTTTATCTGGCCCCGGCCGACCTGTTGGCGCCCCTGGGTGTCACCATGTCGACACATCTCACTTACGTGCCTTAACTATTGAGGTGCTGTGCGACCTCTACAGTCTCCCAAGGTTGGACTGGCCTACCAAGATGCAGGGAAACCCCCCAGTGGGCCCCATTGTTTGATGGACCACCCACTCCCCTGGGGATCAGGTTTAAGACTTGAATTATACATTATACATATGTTCATTTGTTCTACACCGGAATACATGGTATATTTTCTACAATGCATGGCTGTTATTAACCTGCTGCATTATCATGCATGGAGTATATTTATCAAGCGACCCAGACTATGCATGCTAATATGGTTTGCCAAGCCTCTGTAGGAACTTCTGGTGACTTATACAATGGTCCCTCTGGGCCAACGCCCCTTGGAGACTTACTTCAGTGCTCCGTTCAAACCCTGTGCACAGGTCGGACCACAGGGTCCGCATGTTCTGAGACGTTAAGTAGTCAGTGTTAGTTAGGTCTGATGCATTCCAGTAGGGTTACAGGTAACTTTTAGGTCTGTTCTATAACCTGTTGTTTAGATATATGCTTTGTGTGATGTGTGGATTACAGGATGCAATTTACCATTTGCTAAGTACTTACTGCATATGTAGAGTGGGTGTGGCTAGCCACACCCACTCTGGGGGCTAGCCACGCCCTTATGCATAGGCTGCATTTCTCTGGTGTGCCCTTGATGCCCCAATCCGATACTGCACTCTCGCATATTCCTGGTACAAGCCAAGTCTCCGCATGCATACCAGCTTTTAGTAATACTGTATGCACAAAGTAATTGGCAAAGGATGACTCTTGCGGCAAGAGATATCCTTTGCGATGATAGGACTTCTGGGTTTCGGACCCGGAGACCTATCTCCGCATGCGTCCAGGGATGCTGGGTGGGATCCGGTTGAAATTTGCATTGCCCACCTCTTCCAAGCACCAGGATGTGTCGCATTCCGGGCTTGGTGCATTTTCAGAGGTTTGACTGCATTTTTACCTTTTGCTGCATTTCGCCGGATGTAACCATAGTGCAAATTTATTTATACAGAAGTGTTGTGTGATAGCTTGTAAAGGAACCTGGAGGCTGTCTTTCCATTTGGTGCCTCAGGAAACACAATGGCCAGGAAGGGTCTAGGTCACCCCTCCTGTGGATCTCTAATGGTTGTCTGCAGATTAGTCCCTTGGAGCAGAGTTTGGCCCTAAATGTGTTATCTAACAGATAGAAGCTTCAAAGAATCCACATCATGCTGATAGGAGGAAGGAATGATACTGTGGTGACCTCCCAGAATGCTTTGCTGAAGATCTGGGCACAGTGTGATCGCTTTCCACCAAAAACTAACTGTCTGGACCCAGGGGCGTAACTAGATATTCGTAGGCCCCATAGCAAAGGTTTTTTAAGGGCCCCCTATTTAGCAACTGATGGTGATAAATGTGTATAAAAAGATGGGCCCCCTTCAGCTCTGGGCCCCATAGCAGCTGCACCCCTTGCACCTATGGTAGTGACGCCCTTGTCTGGACCTATGTGTGGAAGGATGGACACATGCGGCTTTGCTTATGCATCTTTTAGAGAAGGATTAAGAGGCCGTACTCCGGAGCTGCTGGTTTGCAGACCCTGGAAGGATGCTGGTTTCTAGTTTACTCAGAGACGTATGCATGCAGAATGTATGGTCAACACATAAAGGTCCTCATACACTGGTCCAACTTGTCTGAGGCACAAGTCGGACACGATTTCCCTTGAACTTACTCGGCAGCTCCCCAGGAGTCCTTCTTCCGATTTGGCATGTAATTTTCCATTTTTACATGAAATTTATCACATGCGATCTATCTCATGTAATATAATCCATATTATCATCATAGACCTTCCCCTTGGGAACCACATCATCCTGCACTGCCCATTTCACTAGGTCAGTGGGCAGGATGTGTGAGTTTACCATTCGGGAGAGTACCAGACATTCTGAGAGAGTAGACAAGTGTGAGCTTCCTGTACTTTACCCAAATGCATGATGGGACACTGATTATGATGAGACTACTCCTGGGAGAACTGACTATTCCAACAGATGAGCGGCTGCAAGGTGGGCAGGGATGTGTTGCAATGACATAAAGCGAGGGAACACAGTAAACTAATTGGGGTTCCGCATGCTCAGGTGTCACATAAAAGTTGACCTTTTCATGTGTCGGCCTTTCGCTTCAGTAAAACGTTTTTCATTGTTAACCTTATGCATGTCAAACTTTTGGGGTCGACTTAGACATTGACAACCTTCTAAACCACATCCAGAACACACAACTTGGGGAACAAGCTGGAGAAACATTGTGGAGTGAAGAACCTTGGGCCGCTATACCATGTTGACATATTTCCAGGGCAGCCGAGAGGAATGCCGGGCCCCGGTAAAATTTTGGGGGCGTGGCCTAAGTGTGGGGTGTGTGGGCACCTCTCGCACTTAGGCCACGCCCCCAAAATGTTTAGAGGAGGGTGAAAGAAAACTAAAGCTGTAATCTCAGCAGCAGCACACACCTACAGCATGTGCTGTGCTGACAGCAGGCTCAGCATGACCTCTCAGTGAGACACTCATGCTGAGTCTGCTGTCAGCACAGCACATGCTGTAGAAGTTTGTGCTGCTGTTGCTACCCGGCCCGGGTAATTAGTACCCGCTCCCCCCCCCCCCCACTCTCGACTGCCCTGCATATCCGTGCGGCTATAAGAAGTGCAGACCTCCCAATTGTCCCATATTGGTGGGACAGTACCATTTTTCAGACACTGTCCTACAGTCCCACCTGCAGGCCATAGTGTCCCATGGTGGGTTTGAAGCTTGAAGGAGACCCTTACCGTCTATTTTGCCGCTCTACTTGGCACAGCAGCAGTACACAGATCCTTCTGAAAATATCACACTGAAAATGGTGCCTCCAAAACGTGGGGAAAGGGTCCGTAGGATAAAGCAGAGGCCCCATCAGTATGCCTCTGGGATGTTCCACAACTAATTGGGAGATAAGTAGCAGTCATCATAAACCAATGAAACCCAGAGGAGAACATTAACGTCACTCTTTATTTTTGTATCTGGAAACATAAAACACACACAATAATTAAGTTAGAGGTCGCATCCTTTAAAACAGAGCTGGAACTGAGCCATGGGCCAACAACAGTTAACCCTTTTCTCTTACGCTGACCTTCAAGTGATAATGATAAATGTACAATTCTTGCTGCAAAAACAAAACTGGAACTGGTTATAGTGAGTGCTCTGCAGCTCGCTTCGCTCAGTCTGTTCAGCACAGGGATGGAAGGCGATGTCAGAGCCCAGAGCAGCGCTCTCTTGCCAAGAAATTAATAAAGACAAGATGCTCTCTCGAGATCCTCAGGATGGAAAGAGCTGGATGCAGTTTTGTCCTTCCCTTACTTTCGTGCACAAAGTATTTGACAGCGTGGCTGATTCTGTACAAAATATTTACATGGAAAGAGTAAGAAAACAATACATTAACCGCCAGGAATGTTCATTTTATATCTGCTAATAGAAAATAAGCTGATCTGTCTTCTTCATAAATGGATAGTTTTATTTAAATAAATGGGATGCAATTTAAATCCCGGCTGTCAGGATTCCGGCGTACAGTATACCGAGGCTGGTATCCTGACTGCGGTACTTTTTGTATATATATTGAGCAGGTTAACATCGCCGACTATCGATTGATTTCTCCTGGCTTTGCAAATAAAAGTCAGTGGGAACTGTCTTTTATTTGCGAGCACTGGGACCAAGACATGGCGGACGGCTGACATCCCGTCACATCATCGGCCCGCCCCCGGCAGGCACTGGTCCGCCCGCGTACCCATGGGAATGCCCATAAAACACTGGCCGTTACCATTGGCGATCCATGTCCGCGCCGCCATTAGACCCCCTTCCCTCCCTCCCTGCTGTGAACCGCGCCCATTCGCTGTTGGGGCTTGCACATGCGGCCCAATGGATTGTAAGCTCCACTGGGGCAGGGACTGATATGAAGATTATAGTTACTAATAGAGTTTTGCACAGCGCCGCATTGAGGGGGCGTGTCATGCTCCACCCAAAGGGCGTGTCTAGTTCCATATATGGAAAGATTGTGAACGTGACACCTAGAAGCGTGCGTGTGTACTGCTACATCTGAGAGGAATATTTGAAAATGACTTATATCCAAATGTAGATGAGCCCCAAAGCAGTTAGTAAGAGATACTATACTTGGTAAAGTGCTGGGAAATGGTGCTGATGATTCAATGTAAATGTATCTATATCTCATTCCTTTTTCCCAAAAATATGAAACAGTGTAATGTGGGCTAGGTGACATGAGGGAGATTGCTAGAGTAATGAGGGAGAGAGGGAGATTGCTGCTATTTCAGGGAGTCTCCTGCAGAATGCAGGAGGGGAGGTAACTAGGATGTAACAGTGTAATATGGGCTAGGTGACATGAGGGAGATTGCTAGACTAATGAGGGAGAGAGGGAGATTGCTGTTATTTCGGGGAGTCTCCTGCAGAATGCAGGAGGATAGACAAATATGATGGAACAGTGTAATATGGGCTAGGTGACATGAGGGAGATTGCTAGACTAATGAGGGAGAGAGGGAGATTGCTGCTATTTCAGGGAGTCTCCTGCAGAATGTAGGAGGGGAGGTAACTATGATGTAACAGTTTAATGTGGGCTAGGTGGCATGAGGGAGATTGCTAGACTAATGAGGGAGAGAGGGAGATTGCTAATATTTCAGGGAGTCTCCTGCAGAATGCAGGAGGGGAGGTAACTATGATGTAACAGTTTAATGTGGGCTAGGTGACATGAGGGAGATTGCTAGACTAATGAGGGAGAGAGGGAGATTGCTAATATTTCAGGGAGTCTCCTGCAGAATGCAGGAGGGGAGGTAACTATGATGTAACAGTTTAATGTGGGCTAGGTGACATGAGGGAGATTGCTAGATTAATGAGGGAGAGAGGGAGATTGCTAATATTTCAGGGAGTCTCCTGCAGAATGCAGGAGGGTAGGCAACTATGTGTGCGCTATATAAATAACTGTTAATAAATAAATAATAAATAATACTGGTGTACTTCAGCTACCTGAGTTACGTTCCACAGCACAAGTCCGTATCCCAGTGATAATAGGAGGCAGGCTTATTAAACCGTAATAGGGCAATGAGATTTATGATGTTTGTATTTATCTGATTTACAACATGTGTTTGTTAGCATGAATGAATCCTGCTGAGAGTGCTCCGGGCTGTTGTGTGACAGTCTGGGACAGTCATTTCGTTAATTGAACAAACCACAGCAGGGCACCCATGTAAGCCCATATATCTCCCTTACAAACAACACACGTCTCTCCTAACCAACAATGGCTACTTCCCAGCATGCCCCAGACCTCTGCTCACTACCACAATGTGGCTTTACTGAACAACAGATTATTACAATACAATGTAAGAACAGGCATTTGCTTAAGTCTCTCCTATCTGGGTTTATCTTATCTCTCCGCTGCTGACATGTCACAGTCCTAAATAGCTAAGCAGTGACAAATTACCAGCAATTACATGTCTCAATACAAGTCCTGAGTGCTGTTTTGTCTTACACACAGGGGACATGCCAGACTCTGTATCACCAAGTGCGATTATTTAAGAAAACAAAATATGCCTGGAATGAACACGCCAGCTGAAGAGAGATAACTTGGGGGACGAAAGTAGATTTGTGCCAAGCTGGTGGTAACGCAGAGACTCTGCAATCAAATGTTTTTCATTAGGCCTGAACACATTACAATTGTGGTGCCTTTGGTGTGGCAGTGAACAAGGGTGCCCCCTAGTGAGGGGTATTGTTATTACTTGTTTATTACGAAATTCCTTCTTATAATTATTCCCTGTATTCAAAGAAGGTAATTCGGAACTGCTCACTAGGTTGCGTCATACTTGCCTACCCTCCCGGAATGGCCGGGAGTAGGGAGGCCAATCCCGGGATCGGCGGGATCCCGGGATTTTGGCCTAAAATCGCCGGGATTCCGGGATTAGCAACCCCATTAGTTTTTGCTTAAAGCCGGGCAGCGCTGAGCGCCAGAGTATGGCTCAGACGCTGCCCGGCTGACTGTTCATTACCCCCGGTGCTGCTGTTGGGAGTTGTGAGGGACAGTGTGCTGTGCCGACGGCGCCCAGGCTGTGCAGTGTGACCCCTGACAGCCCGGCCGCTGCTCTGCCTGTCGTGCTGACCCGGACAGACGCCCGCTGTTATGCCCCCTGCCTTCCGCCAGAGATAGATGCTGCCTGTGCCCTGTCACTGCCGCCGTAAGTGACAAGGCACGGGGATGATGTGCGGGGTGCAGCAATTTATATTGACCTCTGGGATTGCCCGTTTTTTTTATTAGGGAGGCCAATCCCGGGATCCCGGGAATCCCGGGAATCCCGGGATTGAGCATTTTTCAATCCCGAATCCCGGGATTGAAAAAATGCCCCGGGATTGGCATCCCTAGCCGGGAGGCTCCCCGGGAAGGTAGGCAATTGTACCGCTTTTCCCTGCAGCCCCCTTACCCGCTGCACCAAGTCTGGGATTTTGCGGGTCTGTGGCAAAGGGATGGGGCTAAAATGGCATGAATCGCATCATTTTGCATCATTTTAGCCCCTCCCCAATCCGCGGACCCTGGAATTACCATGTTTGAGCGGCATGGGGGCGGGGCTGTTTGACATCAGCCAAGCTCCGCCCCTCCTGGCAGCAGTATCTGGTTTTCTCTCCGGTAAGTCGGTAAGTATGGGCAGGGTATTCTCGGCGCCTAATGAGCAGGTTAACATCGAACCGGTGAACGCGCCCACCGGCCGGATTCCTTCGCTATACTGCCTGCAAGTGCCCAGACAGCTGAAAAATCATTCGATGGTTGCTCACCATCGAATTACATTTCCTCTGATTGCAGCAGAAGAGTGACGTCATCCACCTGTCCCGAGCAGGCAGCGGAACACCTGCGTTCCATGACTCCCACCCAGCTTTTCTATGGGCACGCCCACCATTTTTTGTGGACACGCCCATCAAACACCAGGTGTCCATCCCGGGCCGCCCCGGCGAATTAAAATATCACCAAAGGCGCTCGCTGCGGGGGGTCTGCACACGCCTATGTACATGTGCAGTCCCCCACCATCAGAGACGGGGGCCGAATTCGGACCTGTGCGAGCAAAGTCTGAGTCGGCCCCAAAGTTTGAAGTTCTAACACTGGGGGACTCCCGGCACCGCTCATATTGTTAACTAGCGCATACACACTGACCAATATCGTTAATGCTATCAGGTAGTGACATCACTGGGACCCCCGCTCCGTACATGCAGTCGCTGGCAATATGGCGAGGTTGATTGCATGTACAGAAGACGGGTGAAGGAGCGGTGTAGTCATTAATAATGCACGGGAGCACGTATTGTTAACGATATTGAGATGTTTCCAATATATCATTAATGATATCAGTACTGTGCATATCTTTAACGATATATCACCCATTGGCCCTTATTCTGGTTCATTTGCTCGGATGCGAATTCGCACCCTTGCGAGTGAACCAGATCACACCTTGTGAATGGTGGTACGCCGGCCCACCATTCACATATGTTCGCACTGGTTGTGGGTAACACCCACATCATTGGATGGTCGCTTATCATCCAATGATGTGGAACGTGCACACAGATCTAAGGTTGCTAAGGTTGTCAGCTGCCCCCCCCCCCACACACGCGTCATCGGTCCATTAGCATGGGGACGACCATTAAACGCTGGCCATTTCCATATGCTAATGGGCTGACCGCCCCACCCTCCATTACCAAGGATGGATGCGTGCACCCCACCCAGTGAACAGTTTCTTCACTGTGGACGCACGCACCCAGTGTATGGACACGGGCTGAATTGCGCGAAGCGAAAATATCGGCCTAGAATAAGGTCCATTGTGTGAGGATCTGGAGAAGGAACGAGGAAAAACAGTCGCATACACAGTAAATTCGAATTAGATCTCAGCAGTTGGCTTGTATATCAATGCAGTGGTTGTCACCGATTGGAAGGTATCCCATAGGATGCAGTGTGCCAGTCAGGGAAGGAGCATGTGGCATGTATTGGGGTGGGGGCAGAGCTATGTGATATGCCCCCTGCATGGGGGGGGGGGGGATAAACATCGCCATGCTTTCTTCTAGGACCTCTGGCCAAAATGAGTTTTTATATTCTCCTCCCTGGACTGGTTCTATGTGGAACATCCGGCCTTGCACTGGTTTGCCAATGCTTTCCACTGCAATATCCAGATCCAGCAGATAATTGTATGCAAAGCAAACAAAACAAAACACATTAGGTCTTCCCGGTTTCCCAAGCCACCCGCAGAGGGCTACCGTTGCAGTGAGTCATCTTGTGATGAGCCGCACTACACTAGAGGCAACCTCCTCCACCGCCAGGCAGCTGCTTCACTTCATCCCGCTCCACGTGCCAATTTCTGGCCTCAAAAACCATTATTATTTCTATAAATAAAATATATATTAATTCACAAGCTGGGAACTACCAGATACCATATTTTATGCTAAAAATGTAATATGTGCGACCACTTAAAAACATCAGAATAGAACACAGATTCCAGAAAAACCATGTACAGATGGAGTCCATTAGTAAATCGCGGGATTGGGTGTCTGCTACCTGTAGCCCAGTTGCGCCTCGTTGTGCTGCGTATTCATTGACATGCAGTGGATTTACCAGATTTAGGGCTTACTGTCACCTTGCTTTATCATGTTTAGAAAAAAAAAATCTGGAATATATAAAAAAATATATATGCAGCTGACTCCGACTTTAAATATTGGAATGGGTGCCAGACGCGCGATACCGACTGTCAAAATGCCGACAGACAGGTGCCCGACGGCCACCCGCTATTTTCCCTCGTGGGGGTCCACGACTCCCATAGAGGGAGAATAGAATAAGTGGCGAGCGTAGCGAGCCACCGTGCCCGCAGCGCGGCAAGCGCAGTGAGCCCGCAAGGGGCTTAGTTGCGCTCACCATGCTGTTTGGGTCCGGCCAGCCGGGATCCCGATGTCGGGCTAATGACTGTCAGGAACCCTATACCACACCCATTGGAATATGTATAGAGATCTTCTGTGCAGAGTAGATTGTGTGTATGGGATATGTTTATCAAATTGTCATGAAAAGGCAGATTTTGTATCAATGCTTTATTTACTAAAAACAAGCCACCTGGGCAGCAGAGTGAGTTCCGCAGCAACATTGGTGGGCGGTGGCAAGATGAGTAGTCAAGTTGAACTACAAGTCAGTGCAATTACTTCTTGAAAGTACTTTGACAAATAATATAATTTGTACACCTTTTATCTGCATATTATTTTTATAAGCGTATTTTACATTTGTACAATTTCTATGTCAGTGGCAAATTTCAGGGGGCATCGCCTAAGCGTTTGGTTAAGGAGTTTTACTTAATACTCAAAAATGGTGACAGCATATCAGACATATATGTGGGTCATAACCTAGGATCCATCAAGCAATAAGGGTATCTATGGTGAGAATTTCCATAGGAGACCATGTTAAACTCTTAACATGGGTGTCTATGGAGACACGAACAGCCTATCAGGCATGAAGCTCCTATGAAGCGTGACCTTGATAGGCTGAGGGGAGTGCTATTGACTGACGTCAGTCGTATTCCCTTCATTCTCAGGGAGGAGCCGCATGTGTAAACACACATGCAGCTCCTGGGTTCCGATGGATCGGGTTACTCTTTTTTTATTTTAACCTATGGGATGCCTACTTTGGATGGAAGAGGATGCGATCTACACTGGAGTAGATGAGTATAATATTTTTTTTTCACAGGTCCGTACTGGATTTCTACATGGACAAGAGGACCGAATCATGTGTCAAGATAGGTTAGTATATGTATGTATGTTACGTGTGTGCATGTATGTTATTAAACTATTACCTCAACGGTGTCTGTGTGTTTTTATTTTAGTATTGGTTCTGCTGTGGAACTACAAGTCCCATCGGGCCCTTTAATTCCTTGCATGCAGGGACTTGTGGTTCACCAAGTCCCTGAATCGGGGAAGGCGTGCTGACTTTTAGTTCCACAGCAGAACCCAATGCTTTTTTTTTTTACACTAAAACTATCAACCCGGCACCCACTGCCTAGGGGTGCTTGGCATAGTCCCGGGCTCCAACCCTGGCAGGGGGTGGCTGGGTGTTTTTTTCTGACGGGTCACTGGGTAATGTGACAGCCGGGGACCTTGTTTAAAAAGTGTCTCCCCTGGCTGTGGTATTAGTGGTACCCTGTATGGTTCCAAAATATGGGGGACCCCTACTTCTTTTGTCCCCCATATTTTTGGAATCAGGACTGGTCCAAGAGCCCAGAGCTGGTTTTGGAAATACGGGGGAACCCTATTTATTTTGTCCTGAGTATTTCTGGAACCAGGGCTGGCTGAAAGAGCGCGGGGCTGGTTATACTCATGGGGGAAGGGGGGGGGGGGATGCCGGATGATTGCCCAACAGGGGGATCCCAAATAGAGTAGCAGAATAGAACCTGTGGCGAGCAAAGCAAGCCTTGAGCCCGCAAGGGGCTTCTTTGTGCTCGCCCCCCTGTCAGGCATTCATACCACACCCAGGGGGGCAAACAATTTCTTTCTTAAATTTTTACTTTTAGACACTTTTCCAGACAGAAGCATGCGCTGATCTGTGCATGGTTCTATCACATTCGTCTGCCAGAAGCAGGTCTATTTTTGTGCATTTTTGAAAAAACAAAGAGGATCGCAAAAATTGCACCTTTTACAAAATCGCACCATATTACATATACCTCCCAGATTCTCTAATTAAATAAATGTGTTTAACTAAAGAAAGATTATGAGCAAAAATTCTTAGTCCCTTACCAGCAGCAGCATTCTATGGATGAGTGCACACCAGCAGAGATAAGAATTCACTGTGCGATCATGTGCTTCTGTCTCTCTCTGCTGTCAGGGGTTCCTACAAGGGGGGGGGGGGGGGGTAATGAGAGTTGTCAGAAGGGACTCGAGCTGTTAGAGTAAATCACTGTGATTACAGAAAATCACTGTCCTTGCAATGAATCTCCTTAGCGGCTCTGACAGAATCTGAAGAATTTCCTAGATTATAAATACAATGCAGAGCAGCAGGAGATTTTTAACTGTAAGGGGAGCCTCCTGCAGGATGCGGGAGGGTAGGCAACTTTGTCTTATCTGCCGTGAAATTCCATATTTCTATAATCCCCAGTATGTTTTATTGAACAGCCAATTCCACCTTTAAAAGAATATCAAGCACCTGGTTCTAATATCTTGCCAACCTTAGTGTTTAAATCCCCACAGACACTGGGAAATGATGCAGCTGCCCATGCCATAGACTTAAAAGGATATATTTCCTCTTGACATGAATTCACCTCTCAACCCAAGCACCTGTTATTGCTGAACTACTGATGCTGACCTCTGATCTCAGTAGTATATGCATTACTTTAAAGAACAGGAGAATTGCCTTTGCCATAAACATTATGCACAGCCACTGTCTGATCCGCAGGCCCCGCTAATGATGAGGGGAGCAGTAGAAAACATAACACAGACAATTGGCACACGGCATACCCTGCACTGCGATGGACTGCCTTATAAGGAATGCAGTGCAAGTCTGTATTACTGTTGTATATGAGCTGGTAAACTTCTCACAGACCTGCACGATTCTGTGCAACCCAGCTGCACTGGCAGTAAGTTCCAGTTCTGCATTCACAGAATAGCCTGTCAGCTATAGATCCTATTCACCCTCAAAGGCCCTTATTCTGATTGAGTCGGACGGCTGCGTGTGCGGCCGGCCGATGTTTTGTGTTTGCGCATGTGCAGAGACGTTTCTGCGCATGTGCGAATGCCTTGCACGTCCGAAAACGGCAGAAAATTCCGTGCAGAAAACGATTGGTCGGAACCATCCGAGCAGGGGGCGGAGAGGGGCGTGAAGGGCTGCTTGGGCTCATTACCATATGCGTACGCCCCGCGTTTCATGGGCGTTCCCATGAAAATGCTGGGCGTACGTATGGTAATCCGGCCATGATGAACAGGTGCGGGGTGGACAGCTGACATAGCCGGATGCCAGCTGCCCGCCTATATCCCTGCTGTCACACGGTAAAAAGGCAGAGTGGTCTGGAGCACTGACCGCTGGCTGCCTGACCGCTCGGTCCATCATTCGATGGTCGGCAACCATCGGAGAATGGGGGAGGTTCCCGCAGATGGGGGAGGTGTTCACATGAAAAATCCACTTGCGGTCCATTCGCTCCCCGCCTTACCGCATTCGGGCGGCGTGAGCAATCCATACGATAGGTAGGGCTAAGAACACTCGGTGCCTGCCCGAAATACGTATCTGACCGATTCAACTAGAATAAGGCCCAAAATTTTTGTAATGTCAAATGAATAGAACAATAAAGCTTTAATCTTAATGAATTACAGACAAAATAATAGATAACAGATAGTATCATTCAGAGATGATTTAAGAGAGTAGGGGGCCCATGTGCATGCTCCAATTGGACCCCCTTCTCTTCGGGGGTGCAGTAGACTCTGGTATTGGGACCACAACAGGTCATGTTTTCAGGATTTCTGTCTGATAAAACAGGTGATATGATTCTCACCCCAGCAAAATCAATGAACTCACACTGCCGCCTCCTTCTCAGTGACAGGAGCCAGACGCTGCAAGATAATGTTACTCTGCGGCACTTGACTCCTGTCACTGCAGAGGAGCTGGCATTATGGGGTCACCCCCTGGAAGGGTGACACAAGGGCCTGCACCCTCCTTGTGACAACTCTGGCTAAGGTAGTGGCCAAAACTATAATGTTGGTTGCACTTGACTATATGAATCTAGTTTACTTGGCATGCGGCCAGGTCTCCACCATGCTTCCTGATCAACTCTAGGCAATATTTTGCACGTGTTCTTCAGAAATTCGTCTCCCCTCCTCATACATATAGGGCCTGATTCAGCTTGTTTGGATCCCATTAAATAAAATAAATAGAAGCAGCCAGCAGCATATGTCCCAACTGTCCCGATATTGCAGGATGGTCCTTTTTCTTGGGGGGTGGTGGTGGTGGAGGATGACGACTATCCCACATCCCACCCGAGGGGGGGGGGGGGGCAGCCCTCTGTTCTTTTGTGAACAGTGGTCTCAGAGCACTGGCCATGCCCCCACAGTGTAGAAAACAGGGCGTGGCCTCGTTTGAGTAACATGATCTTAGACCACTCCCCCTGATCGTGAGGACACCCCCCCTGTCTCACCTCACCGAGGATTTCCCCTTTAAACTTATGGGTCAGTCTGACCCTGGTGTTGGCTTATGTGGTTGCAATTGGTTTCTTCATAGGTTCCCTAATAAGTACCCCTCTCAAATGGATGCTTTGCTTCACAATTGTGCCATATCCATTCTTTTTAGTGTATGACAGACAGTGATACAGGCAGAACTGAGCATTCAAAGTTGACAAAAACTCTTTATAAAAACTTTCCCTCATTTTACTTTTTTGGTAACTTTATTTTAGATTTGCTTCAGCTTCTTTGATCTTCATGATGAAGCTCTTGTAGCGAAATGCTCTAGCCAATTGAGGGACCTCTCCCAGGCCAGTGTGTTTATTCTTAAATAAAACACTTTAATTGTTCATAGTTATACGCCAAACAAATGAGACCTCGGAAGCCTATTTATTGCAGGAGGGTTTAGCCAGTGGGTGCATATCTGTCTCCAATGAATTACTGTAAATAAAAAAATAAAAAATAACAATAGATATTTTTCTGTGTTGATTGGTAGTAATATACTTCATTCAATCCATTTCATCCAAATCCATGATAATAAACAGAGAACAATGTGAAAGGTGAGAATCCTGTTTATACAGTAGCTTCTGCATATTACACATTTACAGTGCAGGCTGCTCTCAAACACTAATTATGGTTAGGGTTAAACGCTTTAAGAATTCCTCAGTTAATCCCACTGCCTATGTAAGAAAAGCATTAAGACCAATACCAATAAGTATGCAGTATAAGCACTTCCCAAATGACTGCCCTGCTGGCAGAGACTAGCTCGCATGCAGTCAAGAAGTTCAGGGGCCTTGCAGATTCTCATAGCCAGTATTAATTGGGAGCATGACCTTTAAATGGAGAGGAACCCTTAAACATGTATGAAGTTTATTTAAATTATTTTGAGTTCAGTTAAGTAACTTATTGCTTCATTTTTGTAACGTGTTCAAGAACATATATACTAGCGAATCATCTATGTAAAGTTACTGGTTACATTTTAACAATCCGTGTTCTTCTATAATACATTTCATGGAGGCGCATTAATCCAAAACCTGCATTAACAGTGGAACACGGTAGCTAATAATTAGTTTAAATGAACTGTAAGCCCGGCATAAATGTTTTTCCACCCACCCTCGCTTCCAGGTGCCCATGATTGTACCCTCTACTTATATTATGCAGGGCTATACTGAGAACCCCTTCTGAAATTATATGGGGGTATTCAGTTTGGGGTTCTGACCGTCATAACCTCCCCACAGTAGGAATCCCGGGTTGTTTTCGCCCCCGGTTCGACAGTATATGGACAGGCCGAATTTCCACTGTCGAAAAGTGGGCGTGTTGGCGTAAACGGCTGCGGATTGTCGAGAATTTGACAATCTACAGGTGATTTCGACAAAACAGATCCGACTGGTTTTAAAGTCGGATCCGTTCTGTCGAATCCCACCTTCAATGCTGTTGGAAACGACAGAAATGAACAGGAGGCCCTGGCTGAATCTCAGTTTTATGTTTCATCATTATAACTCCTGAAATATATATAAGATAACATAAGTTATCAGTAATATTACTTGCACACCACCAAATTGGGTTATTGCTGGATTAACCTGGGTCATAGCTTGGAGGGAAAGGGTCCCTAAAAATCACATCCGGGTAGCTTAAGGGGTTTCTACAGTGGTAAGACAGGTTTTGGGGCCGTGTAAATGGGTCCCGGTTCAAACTCTACAGAAAGCTTACCGGCGCTTGGAGATGATGTCAAGTTCAAATGCAAGCAGAGGAGAAAGCACCAGAAATGTTCTAGGTCCAGGCTTTTGTATGAACGGCTCCCAATCTGCTGTGAAAGAGCTTGAAACCCATGTTCAGTCACCCCCAACCTTTAGTGCCTAAGCCCTAACCCACCCCCCCCACCCCCTGATCCAGGCCTAAGCCCTAACCCACCCCACATACTAACCACTTCGGGATGCCGGCTGACAGTATTCTGGCATCTGCATCCTGATCAGTGGCGTAAGTTCATCCCAGTTGCCCAGAGGCAAGATATATATTGGTGCCCCCCCCCCCACAACCTTATATAATATATACTGTATATGTGTGTGTGTGTCTCTGTCCCGAAGTATATATATATATATATATATATATATCTCTGTATATATATATATATATATATAAGGAGAGAGAGACAGAGAGGACACATACATTTCAGAACTCAATACAGAAAGTGATATTGATGGCTTCAGTTTCAATTAACTGATTTAAACTTGCAGGGGATGAGAGGTGCCCCTTTGGAAGCAGGAGCCCAGCAGCAGATGACTCCATTGCCTTCCAGAGTTCAGCCTCTGATCCTGATCATTTCAATGATCCAGCTACAGTACTTTCTTCTGAAGGCAGTTGGGATGATGGTGTCGGTATACTGTACGCTGGGAATGCATCCTGACCATAAACCATACAACAATGTCATACTGTAGGAAACATTTGCTTATGTGTTTGTAAGTGATACACACACATAGGCATTGTAGACTTTCCGACCCTTTAAACCCAGATAAGCCACAGAATATGTATGCATTTTATTCGTATTGTTCATTGTGCATATTAGCCTGGCAGTCTCATTAATCAGTTTACCAGATAATCATAAGTAGCTGATTTACTGGAATTAACATTTCCGTCAGAAAAAGTAGAGTAAAGGACAAAACATTCATCAGCAAATTCTAACCCAGCATTCTCAGCCAGAAGTCCCCGTTCTAAGCTGTGGCCCCACTCCGAAATAAAGATCAAAAAGTATTACATTAAATCAAAAGAATTTCCTTCCCAATAGGATTTTATTAGTTGCTATGGGAAACTTCTCTGGGAATCTGAGAAATTCTTCCCCTACAACATTCTCATCTACAACTCATAGATGGAGAACCTACGACCAGTGCCCTTCATGCAACCCTTATTAATCAGACCTCCAGTTTTCGTTCTTTACATTTGAAGTCACCCAATTCTCCACAGCCTGACCAGCAGTATAAGGGAGCTTAGGGATGGCCATCGACCATGAAGGATTCATAATAATCAATGGTTTATTACCATTGTAGAATAGTTATGTCATCGATGGTGGAGAACAAGATAGTTTCCCTCCATCGATGGCACAATATAACCAAATACTTTTTTCCCCCAAGGTGCCGCAACACTGAGCATAGCTGCAACCCCAAGAACCTTAAAGCCCCGCCCCCAGGTTCTGATTGTTCCACAGGCCAGTCAAAGAAAAGGGATGACCATCGATAGGTAAAATATTGCATATATCATCAACAACTGCATGTTCATATCATATCAATATCATTCAGTTTGTATGCACTGTATAATTTAACTGAGAGCTCTGGCTATACCAATAACGATATCACTTGTGAAGGGTATGATACAGATGCAGATGGTCTCATTCAACCAGGTGCTGTTGGTCGGATCGCCAATTGCCAGCCCCCACTATCCGCTGGAAGGGAATGCGCGTGCACGTGATGCTCGCGCGTCCACTTCCGATGGAGTCCACCGCTGCCCTCCGGCGCCTCCATGCCACTCCCCCATTGGTGCCCACAGCCCCCCGTTATCCCCCCCCCCAACCGTGCCCATCTCCCTGAATCCTGCAATAGCCCCTGAACTGGGACACTCTTACATAGGATGAAGCTGGTGCAAGTGCAATCTTAATAATGATGACAGGTATCAACAGGCGCGTAAGTTCATCTCAGTCTCCCAGATATGGTGTGTGCCAACATACACTTGTGTGTGTCATCTCAGAGTCCAGCAGAATTTCTTGCCGCAGAGCAGGCTGAGTGGTACCAGGCAGGAGCCATCCTGTCCCCTATTGCAGATGTTAGCAGGGCTCCTGTTATACAGCCAATGAACTACAGGTGCGCGGCAGAGCTCCATTGTAACAGCAGCGGTCACACTTGGATCCCGCAGTGAACCACATAGGTGCTGCTTTACATGCAGGTGTCCCATCAGGGCTTGGAGCACGGAGGCTGGAGCCTCCATTGCCTCTGGGATTTACGCCCATGGGTATCAATCCAAAGAGTATGGATAGAGGCAGAACACTTATGGGCGAGTAAACATAATAAGCGCTGTACAAATCCGCAGCAGTATAATGCATTAGGCATGCTCAGTACACCATTGTATACTAGTTTGATAAATAAAGGACAATAATAATAATAATAATAAAGTGGTATTCTACAGGCCTGCTGATAAGTCTAAGAGCACAGAAATAGTGGACTCCAGGGTAAATATGCTGCTCCGCTTCCCAGCCCTACAGCAGACAGAAGCTGCAGCACTGAGCAGTTATAGCCTCAGTACATGTGACGGGTGGGGATCATTAGGAAGACAGTAATTAGGTCGAAACATGAAAACAGTCGACAGGCCCACAGCTGACGGCTCACTTTCCCTGTCAAAGTAACTTGTGCATTATTAATTTTTCACCATTGGGTTTTACATAAGGGCCCTTACATACTTTTACTATAGGGCATAGAAATCTCTAGTTACGCCACTGGACACACAAAAAAATTCCAATACAGATCTGCTTCACAACCCCTGATGCCTGCTCGGGCACCCGCCCTGTCGTTATTTCCGAAGGCAGGAGAAATAATTTGATGACCATCGCTCAGGTGTCCGTTTGGCGGGGTTGTGTTAAAGTGCTCGCTAAGCAGCGAACGACTGCTGCTTAGCAAGTCAACCTGAATTAGGCCCCAAGTGCAAAGGGTCATTTAGTAATAAGACCTGCAGACCACTCATTTTTATCAACAGATGGACCTGCAGAGGGGCAATAATTCTCTATACCAAAGTCCCGGGTTGGTGGTCCAGGACCAATTATTAGTGGTCAATGTTACATGATAGAACGGTTCTTGTGACTTCCAGCTATAAAGTATGTAGAGAAGCAGTCACAAATCCTGTCCCTCATCACATTCCTGACCCTAAGGATGACATTATAAACACAATTTACTTGAAGCTGGGGTTTTCAGTACCTGGGTGATGGACTTGGATTATTCCCAGGTCGTCACCCTTCGCACTGGACCCGGGTATCCCAGTGACAAGGGACTTTCGTTTAGCAGTAGACTCTTGGAGATAAAGTAATCTCAATTTGATACTGTGGCCACCAATGAACTCCTGCTAGGCATAACATGGGTCATCAAGACCCGGGTCATACCTTTCATACATAAGTTGGGGCACTGACCTGGGTTGAAAGTCCCAGTAATAACCCTGGTTGATGGCAGGGTCTCCAGTCCGGTTCTAACCCTTTCAGGCATAAGTGGGACCCAGGTTGACTCTCCGTTCCCCTACAGATTCCGGGGTTTTGCTTATGTCTGAAAGGGGTATTAGAAACTTTGGCCTAGGGGTGCCGTGAAGAAAGATCTGATGCTCTATGCTGTCATAAAATCTGATGGCAATGGTTAAAAAGAAAATATCCCTTCGTCAGGAGACAATAGAGAAAGGAGTCTTCTACAGATGGAGCGGTGGCTGTTTATATTCATGTAATAGAGATAGTTGGTAATGGTTCCTTGTTCTGGAACACAGTCCAGGAAAATCCCCCACAAAGCCCGGACAACAATGACAGCCGGGGTACGTTACTTACATCAAAGACTAAAGATAGTATTTATGCCTTAAAAAGTGCAAATAAAGCTGGCAGCTCCCATGGGACTGGCATAGAATACAAGCAAATGATCACACAGCCAATACACAGCCCCTTCATAACCAAGCAAGCGATGGCATCCTGCCCGTCCCATAATGACAAAACAACTTGGCACTTCAAAGCCAAGCTGTCCCAATGTTTGAGGATACATTGCACAGTCATTTTATATGATTTGCCTTTGGAGGTGCCTGATTTATCGCTGCTATAATTAAGTCTTCTCATTCTATGGCGCACGGTAAAATACTGTATATTGATGGATATTGCCTACTGTATGGCCATGCTTTACAATGACATCATATTAGAAATTCCTGTTCTATCAATAAACAGTTCTACCTTCTCTTTCAGATTTTTTATTATGCCCATAAATCCTGTTTGTCCTTTGTTCTTTAGTTTGTTAATTATTTTGCTCTGTTTTTTATCTGGCTATCCAAAGCAGGGCAGTCGAGAACCTGGCCAGGCCCAGATACTTTTCAGGGGGCATGGCCTAATTTCAGGAGGTGTGGCATCTATTCAGTACGGGGAGGGGAGGCGGGGGGTGCCCAGCAACTCAGGGAGAGCTGGGCACGCCCCCCAAAATATAAAAAACCGGGGTCGTGGCTCTCGGTCATGCTCTCTATCCAAGCAACCCAGTGGCGGCAAGATTCACTTTTTACCCAGGCCCGGATATGATGGAGGGTCCTGGATGCCGCTCCCTCTTTTCAAGCAGCCAAGCAGTGGGAGAAAGAGTATAGGCTTCTGCAGCACTTCCTTTCTCTCCAGCTCAGCACACGCTGCTCAGTGCTGTGTGCTGAGCTGGAGAGAGAGAGGCAATGTCTGCCTTCTCTCCCTGCGGTGGTGTACAGTGGTGTACGATGCCACACGCACTCCACCAGGGCACCGCATATATTCCCCGCAGGATGACGCCAGCACTGGCCCTGGTAGAACGGTCGACGGCCCAGGGGGAAATCTGCACCGGCCCACCGGGATATGGCCCGGTTTGCCGGTGGGCCAATCTGCCCCTGCTGCTGATTACTCTTGCCCTATCCCTGCCTAGGGGCAGAGAAAGCTGTGCCTGGATAGAGGATTCACAGCTGAAGCTGGCGTTATTATCACAGGGCTCACTGAAGCAGTTTTTCAGCAAAGACCTTTCATGCATTTAAGTGAAACTAAAATAATGTGAAAAGGATGTAAAAACATTATTTTAGTAAAAATTATTTTAATTAATTGTCCCCTTAGGTTCAAATGGGTTTGATACGAAATCCCGGCGGTCGGAATCCCGGCAGTCAAAATCCGGGATTATGACTGCATTCCGTTCAAATAAGGTTCAGTTGCCCTAAAGCACATGTTTTCAACCTGTGGCCCTCCAGATGTTGTGGAACTACGAGGGAGAAATCTATTCAAAATCATTCACCATTGAATGAATTCCTCCCTCCCCCCGTGTGCGAAGCTGCATAAACCAAGATATACCCCGCACTGCGTTGGCCGTGGGGAGATTGGTTTAGCTGATAGTGTCATCGTCCTCCCTCCCAGGGGCGGGCTGGGCCGGGGGGCAGGGTGCCATGTGCCCCCCGGGCCGCTTACACAGCCACTTGCTGCGGGCCGCGCTCCACCTCCAGCCCTCCTGCGCTGGCCGCGGCTTCCAGAACACGGCCGCGGCCACAGGAAAATGGCCGCC
The DNA here is from genome assembly GCF_055691185.1 of Crinia signifera. Lineage (NCBI taxonomy): Eukaryota > Metazoa > Chordata > Amphibia > Anura > Myobatrachidae > Crinia > Crinia signifera. Next base: position 21,639,755 of record NC_139224.1, read on the forward strand.
GGCCCCCTGCACTGAGGACATGTCCTCAGTGCAGGAGGCCGGCAGCCATTTTCCTGTAGCCGCGGACGTGTTCTGGAAGCCGCGGCCAGCGCAGGAGGGCTAAACATGGCATGGAGATAAGGGCTGCATGATGCACCGGACTGGGGTGTGGGCAGGAGGGGCATGTACTGCGCTCTCCCCCGCCCCCCCCCCCCCTCCCCCAGCAGCAGCAGATGGAGATGAGAGACAGCAACCGAGGTGAGTTGCTGCTGGCAATTTCTGGCACTGTGGGGCATATATGTTTCTGGCACTGTGGGAGCATGTGTGTATTTGGCACTGTGGGGGAATATCTGGCACTGTGGGGGCATATGTGTATCTGGCACTGTGGGGGCATATCTGGCACTGTGGGGGCATATGTGTTTTTGGCACTGTGGGGGAATATCTGGCGCTGTGGGGGCATATGTGTCTCTGGCACTGTGGGGGCATATGTGTCTCTGGCACTGTGGGGGCATATGTGTCTCTGGCACTGTGGGGGCATATGTGTCTCTGGCACTGTGGGGGCATATCTGGCACTGTGGGGGCATATGTGTCTCTGGCACTGTGGGGGGAATTTCTGGCACTGTGGGGGCATATGTGTCTCTTGCACTGTGGGGGCATATCTGGCACTGTGGGGGCATATTTGTATTTGGCACTGTGGGGGCATATGTGTATTTGGCACTGTGGGGGGAATATCTGGCACTGTGGGGGCATATGTGTCTCTAGCACTGTGGGGGAATATCTGGCACTGTGGGGGCATATGTGTATTTGGCACTGTGGCAGAATATTTGGCACTGTGGGGGCAAATCTGGCATTGTGGACATCACATTGTGCGGGGTAATTGCCATCACAGTATGGAGTGTAATGGGCATCAAGGTGTGCGGCCTAATGTGTAATTAGCATCACAATGTGCAATCTGCACGTACACAATACAATCATGGTACAGGCCACGCCCCCTTAGGATAGGCCACACACCTAATTTTTCAGCGTGCCTCCGGTGCGCACAAGCATTCCGTCTTCCAGAAAGTTGGGGGGGGGGGGGTATGGGCCAGTGCTCTGGACTTGCCCCCTAGGCTAAAAGTTGCCAGCCAGCCCCTGCTCCCTCCCAACGGCCGGTATCCACCTGCGTTTTTTTGGGCAGCACTTCCCAAAACTGCCAGGGTGGAGGGCTACAATCGCCTACCACCTGTCAATCATCTTGCAAACAGCCAGCGATGGCTTCGTTCGCACAGGGACCTTACACATGGGCACAGTCTCCCGATCATGCGCGCGGTTTCCGGATTATCGGCAGGTCTGCAATTCTCAGACAGGATCTTAATGGGGCCCTGTGTTTCTGTGCTAGAGTACATAGCGTGTATAGGACTGCACGCAGATAGTTTAAAGCATAGTGAAGGACATGCTAAAATCTGTTTTTAATTCGGATTTTTTTTTTTTTTTGCAGGGCCCCAATTTTCGGTAGAGATGAAATTGAAATACCTTGAAAATATGTTACAGGATCTTTTTTGATGACAGCTTGATTTTAAAATAATAATATGAGTTACTTTGTATCTGTAGCATGTGTGCCATAATTCTGCCGGAGCCTGTGAACAAATGAGGGAACAAATTGAACGTGTGTGGAAATAATTAAGACAGTCACCTTTGCTAATGCTTTCCAAAGCAATGGTAGGAAATCTGGCCTGGCAGACATATGGAACACAGGTTTAAAAACTGGCAATGGAGCAAACTGTCCATCCGGTCCCACCCAAGATTCACCCACTGAGAATTACAGGCCAAGAGAAGCCTAACGCTGGCCAACATTCTGTGCTGGCACAGCCTTACCGCACGTCTCCTCTGTCTATAATACTGATCCTATGTTCTAAAAATACAGTTACAATAACAAACCCAATACTTTCCATTACTTTTATCGTTTTGTTTGTTCAGCGAACCAATTAAGAAAGTAACGATGTACAGTTGGGAACAAATTCATTATGGATGTAAAGAGACAAAGAGGGGTAGATGTATGAAGCAGTGATAAGGGAGGAGAAGTGATAAAGTGCCTGGTACTTTATCACCGGCCAATCAGCTCCTGACTGTTAAGTTCCAGGCTGGGTTTAAAAAGAGACAGTTAGAAGCTGATTGGCCGGTGATAAAGTAGCAGGCACTTTATCACTTCTACTCCCTTATTACTGCTTCATACATCTACCCCTCAGTGACATGGGCGTATTTATAATGGGTGAAAACTGTTGGTGAACGTTGTGGGAATCTTACCCAAATACAGAACTAGTCAGTAATGCTAACCATTACACCAATCATTCGGCTTAAGGGTCCAATTCAGCATTCGGCACAGAGAATTTGAAGAAAGCCTCCGCCCAGTCTGGAATAGAAAATGACTCGTGGAAAGTTGCGAATGAATTGCTAATGCACCGCTAACCGCCATACATTCACAAATCAATTCGCAATTCCAGGAGCTTTGAAAAGTCTTTGCCACCTTTGCAAATGTGAATTAAGTCTGAGGCTGCCACTAGTCTGTGACTGAGACAGGCTGGAAGTGATCAGCGCTGAATAGGAATGGCAATCCTGGGATTAGCCTCCCTGATAAAAAAAAAAAAAAGCGGGGCAGGAGGTAGGGGTGTGTGCGGCGGTGCCACCGAAAGTGGGCGGTCGGGTGCGGGCAGGGGCTGGGTGGCAAAGTTTAGCCTGGGGGGCATGCACAAAGGACAGGCCCATGAGTGGCAGTCCATCCTCCACCTCGCATCTACATATATACATGCACCGCCTCTCACATACATACAGTACCCCTATCATACATACATATACCGGCACTCTCATACATACATCATCACTTTCATACATACAATCTCCGGCACTCTCATACATACATACATACATACATACTCCGGCACTCTCATACATACTCTGGCACTCTCATACATACATACATACATACTCTGGCACTCTCATACATATATATACACTAGGTGATTCATCGCGCCCTACGGGCGCTCTTCACACCGTCGTAAGGGGCTGCGCCCCCTTAATTTGTGAACGTTTGTATATGAGAAATATGGTTAGAATTGTATGAAAGATGCCCTGTATTGCAACTTAGGTGTCCGCGAATCGCGGGAGGGGGGGTCGCGGAGGGTGCCGCGAATTGCAGGAGGGGGGGTCGCGGGGGGTGCCGCGAATTGCAGGAGGGGGGGGTTGTGGGGGGGGTGGATGCTGCGAATCGCGGGAGGGATTGCAGAGAATCGCGGGAGGGGGGTCGCGGGGTGGGTTGCCGCAAATCGCGGGAGGGGGGTTACGGGGGCGGGGGTTGCGGCGAATCATGGTAGGGGGGGTCGCGGGGGGTGTGCCGTGAATCACGGGAGGGGGGGTCACGGGGTGGGGTGCCGAGAATCGCGGGGGGGGTGTGTGTGTGCCGTGAATCGCGGGAGTGGGGGTTGCGGGGGGGGTGGGGGGGGTGTGACGCGAATCGCCAAAAGAAAAAATCAACACAGAAAGGTCAACACATGTAAATGTTGACATAAGTGTGGCACTTCATTGGTGTCCATGTCGACACATGAGAATGAATATGAAAACATTCAAAAAATGAAAAAGAAAACTTCAAAAACTCATGTCAACCTTTTTCATTGTCGACCATAGCCATGTCAGTGTTTTCCATGTGCAATTTAATTCTGGAGCTGCCGCGAATCGCGGGGGGGTGCCGCGAATTGCGGGAGGGGGGGTCGCGGGGATGGGTGCCGCGAATCGCGGGAGGGGGGGTTACGGGGCGGGGGTTGCGGCGAATCATGGGAGGGGGGGTCGCGGGGGTGTGCCGTGAATCACGGGAGGGGGGGTCACGGGGTGGGGTGCCGAGAATCGCGGGGGAGGTGTGTGTGTGTGTGCCGTGAATCGCGGGAGTGGGGGTTGTGGTGGGGGGGGGGGTGTGACGCAAATCGCCACAAGAACAAATCAACACAGAAAGGTCAACACATGTAAATGTTGACATAAGTGTGGCACTTCATTGGTGTCCATGTCGACACATGAGAATGAATATGAAAATATTCAAAAAATGAAAAAAAAATCCTTCAAAAACTCATGTCAACCTTTTTCATTGTCGACCATAGCCATGTCAGTGTTTTCCATGTGCAATTTAATTCTGGAGCTGCCGCGAATCACGGGGGGTGCCGCGAATTGCGGGAGGGGGGGTCGCGGGGTTGGGTGCCGCGAATCGCGGGAGGGCGGGGTTCACAGGGGTTCCGGTGGGGGGTTGCAGCGAATTGCGGGAGGTGGGGGTGCCGCGAATCGCGGGAGGGGGGTTGCGGGGGGGTGTGACGCGAATCGCCACAAGAAAAAATCAACACAGAAAGGTCAACACATGTAAATGTTGACATAAGTGTGCCACTTTATTGGTGTCCATGTTGACACATGAGAATGAATATGAAAACATTCAAAAAATGAACTACATCTTCAAAAACTCATGTCAACCTTTTTCATTGTCGACCATAGCCATGTCAGTGTTTTCCATGTGCAATTTAATTCTGGAGCTGCCGCGAATCACGGGGGGGTGCCGCGAATTGCGGGAGGGGGGGGGGTCGCGGGGGGGGTGCCGGGGTGCCGCGAATCGCCGGAGGGGGGGTTGCGGGGGTGTGACGCGAATCGCCACAAGAAAAAAATCAACACAGAAAGGTCAACACATGTAAATGTTGACATAAGTGTGGCACTTCATTGGTGTCCATGTCGACACATGAGAATGAATATGAAAATATTCAAAAAATGACAAAAAAACTTCAAAAACTCATGTCAACCTTTTTCATTGTCGACCATAGCCATGTCAGTGTTTTCCATGTGCAATTTAATTCTGGAGCTGCCGCGAATCACGGGGGGGTGCCGCGAATTGCGGGAGGGGGGGTCGCGGGGGTGGGTGCCGCGAATCGCGGGAGGGCGGGGTTCACAGGGGTTCCGGTGGGGGGGTTGCCGCGAATTGCGGGAGGTGGGGGGTCACGGGGGGTGCCGCGAATCGCGGGAGGGGGGGTTA